>NC_138198.1:89479878-90074480 GCF_964194105.1 Spermophilus citellus
TAACAGAAGTAATTTCCTGAAATTTTCTTTTGCTATGCAATTAGGCTTGGAAACAACAGGCCATTTTAGAATAAAAGGTGGGGCTTTTAAAAAAACTGAAGGGATGAAACAGTAACATGATTAATGTTATAAAACTGAGCACTGTGAATAACAAACATAAAATATCACTACAAATATTCTAAGAATTTTAAAGGTAATGAGATCACAAAATTCCCAAGCTCATGTAATCTGGATCATTTCAGAAAAACATGGGTGTGTAAAATAAATTTAACTCTAGGAACACATACACCCCCCCCCCCCCCCCCACACACACACACACACGGGGGGGGGGGGGGGGGGGGAGAAAGAGAGAGAATCTAAAATAACCAGTAGGAAGGGAAGATAAAAGACCATAAGGTAATTTGGTGATTGTTCCCAAAGGATCAAAAGTCAATGGAGACCAGAGGAGAACACAAAGGTATTTATTTTTCCAGGCAAAGGCTATGTGAATGCAAAGAAAACATGGCAGGTTCAGAGGAAAGTTTCATTTGAAGTTTTGTTGTTTCTGTGACCTGTAGGGGGCTGGGTAGATTATTCCATATGAAGAGCCAGGGGAGTTTTAAGGAATGTTGAAAATGTCTGAAATGGCTTCCTTAGGTAATGGCAATGTTGACTAGGGAGAAATAGAAATGTAATAGATTGCCAGTCTGCAGATAAATCAATGTCAGACACGCCAGAAATTTTGTGGCAAACAGGCAGGGAATATCTGCTAGAAACCTATTTTTTAAAGGGGAAGTAACCCTTGGAGACAAAAGCTATCCTAAGGGAGAAAAAGGTTGATAATGATTATCTCACCTCGATAAAAATAATTCAGCATGTTCCAGGAGAAAAGAACAAAAATTCTGGATACAGTTTGTTTCATAATATTATTCTTTTTTTACTTTCTTGTTCAGACTCTGTGGAACATATAATTAAACCATATGTAAAGAAGAGAATATATAAATAAAAACTGAAACACCATTTTGTTTTGAATTACCCAAACAACATTTGGGCACATAGATCACAAAATTGATATCTCCTGAAGAATACATAACATACAAACAAAAAGGATCCTGCATCCTTACCTATGGCTGAGCATTCTCCATGCTCAGCAGTCCCCAGGGCTCACTGGCCAGAGCACAGAAGGATTGTGTTATTGACTGAGTATATTTAAGGCAGACTTGCAGGAACCATGGGATACTTGGGGTAAGACACCACAGAGATGGCAAATTCTTTGAAGGTGAGCATAAGAGTCATAACTGGAATTGTTACTTTTCCTTTTTATTGCATTCATAGGAAAATTTGAAGAATATGGACTTGGTACAAAACAAAACATCAAACATCATAGAGGGATTAGTTGAGAATGTGAATACAAAGTTTCAGTGATGCAGACCTGCAACTGTTTCTGCTCTGTGATTTTTTTCAATTGGGTAAAATAATCTGAGTTTAAAAGCAAGATACACAGATAGATCAATTCAGATGTAGGATTTATGTTCACTAAGTTTGCAAGCATGTGAGATATCTCTGCAAACTAGCTGCCTTTCTTTATTTCATAGATTCAACGCAAGACCAAAATATAAATGTTATGAAGGAACCAGGAGGAAATTGTAAATATGTCAGTGCAAATTTTCATCCCTGACAGGAAAAAAAATGGGCATCAATTCCACAGATGTTACATCAGTATTATCCTGGAATAAAGGGCAGAGATTATTAGAGTTATTCATGACCACTTATCATTTGCCCTTACCTCATTTTAAAATCATTTTCAATTATTTTTAATTAGTGTTTTTGATAAGAAAATGTCTTTAAAGCTGATGATTTATTTTATTTATTCTCTCATCACGGACATATCTACTGTATTAATCTATATATAATTCAAATTGAATTAAAATCTTCTAAAGAAGGAAATAATTAATATGGACTAAAAAAATCCACACACATATAAAGAGTACCATATTTGTAAAGCAAAATAACTATTGACAGAACATTATTGAATATCTTAACTCTATAAAGGACTTTGAGGCAGATGAAAAGAAATATGTGAATCAGAACACGTTAGCTGAAGCACTAAATAAATTAACAGATGTTAATATTATCTATGAAGGTAATAAATATTATAGGACATTGATTTAGTCTATATGTAATATTCTGCTTTAACAAATGATTTGTGTATTTCTTCTGAGATTTCAATAGTCAAATGCACCTTTAAAATAAAAATTATTTTTATATCCAACTCATTCTTTGGTAGTTACCATCAGGAAAAATGAAAATAACTGCTATTTTTCAAAGCATTTTGAAATTGTTACATACAACAACACTTACATGTTCCCAGTATTTATATGCATAAAGTTTAAACATTTCTTTTGTGTCAAGTAAAAATAATACTCATTTGTAGGCAAATTTACACATTTGGTTTGCTGAATTACTCAAGAATTTATCCAAAGTTTACTCTACCAGGGAATAAAAGTAGAGGATAAAACCATAAGACTAAACTCAAATTTTGTTTTGAAAAATGAGATGAGCCACATGAAATTGCTTTTATCTGTCCTACTTAAAAATCTCTGCACAAATACAAAGGAATCAATTAGTTAAATAATACTAAATTACATAAGCATTCAAATAATTTAAAAATAGCAATTAGAATCTTCAGAATTTTAGAAAAGCTTTTATCTGTGAATCCAAGATAACATAGTAAAGCATTTGTTATAAACCTAAGTGAAAATGAAGAAAAAGATACAGTGAAATACTGAAAAGAGAATTAATAAAATCAACTTCTCTTTCTGTTTGACTAAATGATAGTCTTTATGAAGTATGTACATAAATGTTCTCACATGTATTAATTTTTCTAATATATTAGCTCAAACCTTGAAGTTATTTGATTTTTTTCCCTACATTAGTTCTCAGAAGCAGGAACAGACCATTTTTGTCCACTTCATCTGTATGATATCATAGATTTATAGGTTCAGTATTGCTTATTGAATCATATGCTTAAAGTCCCATTTATTTAAACATTTCTATTGAAAGAAAACCCAAATATGACAGAAAGAAAAAATGTACAAAGCAATCAGTCTATACCCTTTCTATTGATGTACCTGAGCTACTCCTAATATCTATTTATGTATCTATCAACAAATAGATAAATAGATATCAATCAATCTGGGTACATTGACCCTACAAACTACAAGCTCTCCTTGGAACTTCCTTTAAAAGTACTTGCTTCCTCTAATATTTATCCAAAACTTAGATAATTTATTGATTCATAGGATAATGAAACTTGTGACTTAGAATCTTTGAAGCCATCTGTATTAGGCATGCCCCAAATTCTATGTCCATCTACTCCTCTCTGGAATCTGTAAATATTATTTTACGTAGCAAAAGATGTGCTGAGGTTTTGACTTTTGAATGGTCCTTCTCTGTGTTATCTTATTGGCCCCTAAATGAAGTCTCAAGTGTCATTATAAGAGGTTTTGAGACAGATACAGAGGGAAGGCCAATATGAAACAAGAAGCCAAGTTTAAAGTGACAGAACAAGGGGCCAGGGTTGCAGCTCAGTGGTAGAACAATTGCCTAGCATGTGTGAGGCACTAGGTTTGATTCTCAATAGTGCATATAAAATAAAATAAATAAAATAAGGTCCAACAACTAAAAAAAGTGAAAGAACAAGTTATGGAACACCAGGCATCATAAGTCCCCACCAATCTGAGAGAAAGGCATGGGATGAGGCTCCTCAGGAGTCTCAAGAAGGAGTGCAGCATCATTGACAAGGGTCTAGCCTCCAGAGCTGTGAGAGAATACATTTAGGTTGTTTTTGGCAACCAAGTCTATGGCATTTTTATATGACTGCCATGTTAGAATAAAGCACCATCTATTGCAACGTCGTGTATTTTCAGGAAAGCGGTCATTTGACAAGTGGATGTTCATTCTCCACTTCACCTGTCGAGGTAAGTAGACAGCATTTTTTAATTCGAACCTGTCCCCAAAATTAGTATATTCTTTACAACAAGCTGAAATCTGTTTCCCTATAGTCCTCATCTCAGACCTACCACCTTTATTTGGGGACACTTTAGTTTTCTGGTATAATCTAGACCAAATTTCTTCTCTTGTAAAATCCCTTCAAATATTTGGAGACAGTATTAATCCTTCTCCACTTAAGTATGTGTTGTATAATCCGATGCCACACATCCCTCATGCCCTAACTCAGAGCTTTATATAATTCTCCTAAATATGGTCTTTGCACCCTTGCACAGAGAGAAGATAGACTTGATTGTGAACCTCAGAGCATGTGGTCCATGATGACATATGCAAATATGTAAACACAACCCCTGGAAAAATACACATTCAAATGGATGAAATGAAGGAAAAATGATTTTAGGAAGATGGAGGTGCAAAGAAGCAAAACGTAGACATACAGAGATAGTAAGAGAAACAGAGAGACAGAGAGAGAAAATATAGCTAATACACCCATGGATCTCTCAGTAGTGCAGAATAATTAGACCATTAGGAATAGGAAGGGGATAGATGGAAAGTTGGATTGAAAGGAATGATTTTCTAGAAAAAAAATTGTGAAAGAATTTTGTAAAATAATATAAATAATGATTATAATTAAGATTTTATCAATCACATACCAAGCACTGTGCAAAAACAAGCATAAACAAATTATTTCTACTATTATCATAGCAAGTTAAAGATGAAATTTCATTTTATTTTACAAAAGGAAAGACTTAAAAATCCTCTGATATTATTATTTCAAATTAAAAATGAAAAAGGGCTTAAATAAGTCACCAAAATCATACTTCCTATAAATTGTGAAGTTGGGCTCTGAATCCAAAATCACTTTGGAATTTCCAAAGTGATGCCTTAAGTATTCTTAATAATTGATATAAAGTTTTAAATGAAGTATTTAATCCTGTTTGTAGATCGTTTCCTGAGGCATTGACATACTGTGTCTCCTGAGCCAAATAATCATAATCTTATCTTACTTTTTTTTTGCTATTTTATCTTTTTATCCTCTATTTCTTCTCTCATTCCTTTTCTGCTCTGAACACCTAAGGCCTGCAAACTTAAGAGCTAAATTAAGTTATTAAAACATTATGATCAAAGGCTGAAGCTACCAGACCAAAGCTAATATTTTGCACAACAGATGAAATACTATAGTTAACCTATTTATGTGTAGCTCTGTCATGTTTGGAACTTATCTTTAGATTACAACACAGTGCAAACTTGTTACATATAAAGGTGTGAATATCTGGAAATAAATGTTTTATTAATACTGTGGTTTTCCTTACTCAAACCTAAAAGCCACATTGACTGCTATTTTCTCTTTAACCTCTTTCATTTAAATAAGATACAGAATCTATTTTCTATATCTTCATTCAGAGGTTATGGTTATTATTACCCTTAATTACTTCCCTGTGTGGCTTTAAATTGAAATTGCCTCTATAATTACTTTCCCCTGAAATTTTTATGGTAAAGTTCAGCAACTAAATGTGAATGGCTTCTCAATGAAGATATTTAATGGTCAGGGCTTTAGGCGTTTATTTTTATCTAATCACTAAGCAGGTGAAAACGATTTTAGTTTTGGAAAGTTTATGCATTTAAAATACACCTGTCATCTCTTTTTATTTACTTACTTGTGATTTAAGAAATTAACCCTAACAGAGTTGTCTGGAAATGTTTGATTCTGTGTAAAATGTTGTTACTACAGCAATTCTGTTGATTTTTAAAAATCCAGATAATGTTTTAGTTGAAGTATTAGATTGTGTTTTCAGATAGTTAAGTGAGACATTAGTAGGTAACTCTCAAAATCCTCTGGTGTTAAAATTGCACATTTTCATTGAGATGAGCACACGAAGCATTGTGACAACAAGGTCATATGACTCAACAGTAACTGAGAACATTGCAGGAAACACAATTTATAGAGGGCAAATAGAAACTCTGCATTTGGCCTTCCCAGGGTCCATGTATCCAACAATTATCTTTTGCAGGATCTGTTTCATTTATAAGGACTACACTGATTTGTTCATACATGCTAAATTATTCTCTCCTCTCATAAAAGTAAGCTATGTTTGCTGGTTCTATTGCTGTTCTCAGATCATGGATATAAAAATTAAAAAAAAAAAGAAACAACAACAACAATAAAAAACTTTCCAACTCCTAGATTTCTCAACATACCAAGTCAGGGGCTGGTAATACAGGTCAGTGGGAGAAGACATGCACAGCATGCATGAGTCTCTGAGTTCGATTCCCAGCACTGAAAAAAAAAATGATACAAAAGAATAAATACATGATTATACTTAAAAATGTATACCAAATCTGCTGCCTTGTTTGAACTTAAATTACATTTCTACAAGAACAACAATATTCCTAGCATTTTATTTCTATAAGAACACTAGTATTCTCAATGTGAAACAAATTTTTGTGACCATTAAAGGAAAAAACAAAATAAGCTAGTCCTCCAAAAGCACATGTATGAGATAATACAATAAATTTTGGAGGTGAATAATTAAATTATGAAAAGTATAACCTAATCAGTGCATCAATCTACTAATATGGACGAACTAGACAGTAACTATAGACAGGTGGAAGAGATAAGTCACTGGGGCTATATTTTGGAATTTATACTCTGTCCTTGATGAGCAAAACTCGCTCTCTCCTTCCAGGTGCAATGTCCTGAGCTGCTTTCTTCCACCACGTCCTTCCTCCATGAAATTCTGCCTCACCTCTGGTGCAGAACTATGAAGTTGGCCATCTATGGACTGTGACCTCTGAAACCATGAGCCAAGTTAAACTTTTTCTTCTCTAATTTTTCTTATCAAGTCTTTTGGTCACAGCAATGAAAAAGTTGACTAAGACAAATTGATCCTGAGAAATGGGGTCACCGCTGTGACTAACTTGACTTTGTCTTTGGAACTAGAGAGAAGGAAAAAAATTAAAATTTAGATATGCAAGCTGGACAAGCTTTAAATTATTGAAAGCAGAGTTTAATGGATGATTCTGATGAAAGCTCAGAAGACTGGAATGTCAATAGGACTGAGAACAATAAAAATTAGGCTCATGAGTTTTCAGAGGAAGAGGAATCTCTTGGTTATTGAACTAGAGGCCACTCAAGTTACATACTGGCAAAGAATTTGTCTGTATTTTACCCATGTCCTGAACTTTTTGTGAGGTTAAATTTAAATGTGACATACTAACAAATCTGGCAGAGGGAATTTCAAGGGAGCATAGTATTTAGTTGATGGCATGGATACTGCTGGCAGTTTTTAGCCAAGTTTACTGTAAAAAGCAGAAGAAGAAAATCAAGTAGGAAATTTTGAAAAACTTGAAGTTTGGCCAAAAAAGTCTTAATAAAACTAAACTGAAGAATGTGTGCTTACTGAAGAGATTACAGTCACTAAAGAAATGCTAAGTACTTTACTCAGGACTATACATGGCTTGAGGGCATCTCTGGAATTGGCAAAACCACCTACATCTAAGGCTCAAGAGTGTAAAGTGGATCAATCTACTGATGTGGATGAATTGAGCATTACCTATAGATAGGTGTGATGTGACTGAAGAAGGTGGGTCACTGGGGCATGCCTTTGAGGTTTTTATTTTATCCCTGGTAAGCAGAGCTCTCTCTCTCTTTTTCTGGTTGTTATGTCATGAGATGCTTTCCTTGCCACACCCTTCTTCCATGATGTTCTTCTGCATCTCTTTGGGTACAGAGCTATGGAGTCAGCCATCAGAGACCTCTGAAAATGTGAGACAAAATATCCTTGTCCCCCTGTAATTGTTCTTGTCAGGGCTTTTGGTTACAGTGATGAAAAAAACTAATGCATTCTGTATTTATTAAAATGTATTATTCAACTCTACAGAAAACTACTATGAATCAAACTAATGTATGAACATATCAGGAAATTAAATGATTTATCTACTTAGGAAATAATTTTAATTCCAATTTTAATTCTAAAAGATATGATATATATAAATTTAACCAATTTATTTAAATGTACATAATTGAATGTATATTGCTATAGTTTTAAATTAAAATGAATAATAGATACCATTTTGAGTAAAGTAATCCTTACATAGACAAATATCTCTATGAAGTTTGCAAGTAATCTGTCTCAGCAAGTACCAATGCAACTCAATTATTTATAACTTATTAATGAATTATAGATATAAATAATTATAATCCATAAATGGAAATGCACAGCAGTAATATATTTTTGTCATGAACTGTTAACAAAATTATAGTTTTCTGTTCTTACTTACATGGAATACGAATTATTATTGAATCATTTGAAAATTGTCTTTTCAGCATCCTATATACTGAATAATATTTTGTAATAATTATTATTTCTTTCCTTCCCTATGAATGGCAGGATATCATCATGTACTATGTTCCAATAAAGTTAGACTGGAAACAGTTGATTTATCACTTAGCACATAAGCTGTAGCTACGAAAATAATTGATAACTTTTCTTCTTTGAAATTTATGTCTAGTAATTTAAACCATTTTAATAATACTAATTTGAGCAATAGTGATTTTCGGGGAATTGAGACTGTGAGTGACAGTAAATGACTACTGATCATCTTTTGAAATGGTCCTCAAAACTAGAGATTTTTGGCTAGTAGGGCACAATTTATTCATTGAAATTTATTCAGCAAATTAAGAGTAGACTCAAGTTCACTGTAAGATAGATAACTTCACCTTCCAAACAGAAGGAAGAATGTTGAACCTATTCATTTATTCATTAAGAGACTATCATAAACAGTATAGAGGTGAACATCATTTTGCATATGTTTTCAATGCAATATGCCAATAGCCCAAATAAATAAAATAAAACAATGAATCTTAATTATTTCTGCAGTATTTATTTTTTCTGCACTATCTGAAAGCTTAGAATATTGAAGAGAAAATAACAAGCAATATTGCCATCCAATGGTGAAACTGTAACATTTAAAGTATATAAAAAATAATAATGGGGATATAGGACAATATTTGAAATCTATAGAAATATTTTTCGTTTTACTGATTATATTTTCTGGTAATATAAAAATGTTTTAATGCTATGAATTTTGTGAGTACCAACCTGAAGTAACAAAAATTCACTAACAGTGGGTTTTTACCTCTTTGATGCACAAAACGAGAGAGGGTTTAATTTATCTATTAAAGCAATAGAAGAATGGAAGATTCAAAATGTATTAATATTTCATTTAATGATTTGTTTTAAAATATATTTGGCAACTATTTTTATTTCAGAGCCAGTTAAGGATTTCCTTATATATTTACTTCTGTCTAAAATATTTCAGAACTAATTTTTCTCTCTCCCAATCCCAAAGTAATTTGTTGCTATATTATTATTCATTTATCTTTACTTGTTTTGCCTGACATATTGATTGGTATACCATTGGGAAAGGGGACAATATGTTTTATCTATTTGTACCAACCACATAAAGTATATTTAACATGAAATTCCTCTTACAATGAATGTTATGGATATGATAATTGGGTGGCAATAATAAGAAGGTCCATTCTATAGTGAGAAATTCAGGGAATGCCATTCAGAAGAAGCTAAGTTCCAAGGGACTAATATTGAACTAGGTGACAAGGTTAAGAAGATGAGAGAGAATTTGAAGATGAGGAAACTACTTGAAAAACATTGGAAGGACAGAAGATGAGTTTGCTAATTTGGGTGAATTTAAAGATTCAATTAGTTAAGAGAGAAAATACAAAGTGAAACTAGAAGGCAAAACAAGTCCTTTTAACAATGTCAAACATTTTAGATTTCCAGTTGGTCCTCTGTAACAGGGATTGTGTATTCACAGGTTCTATTTGTAGATGGAAAATATTTTTTAATGACTGTGCTGGATATGTAATGACTCAGTTTTTCTTGTCAACATACAGTATAGCAATCATTTACGTAGAATTTGCATTTGGTTTCATAGGTAGTATAATTTTTGTATTAGGTATATATAAATCTAGAGATGTTTTAAGTCTGGGAGGTTATGCATAAGTTACATGGAAATACTACATTATTTTATTGGAGACTTAGCATTGCATATTTTGTATCTGTGGGAGTATTACAACCAATGCCCATGGATATTGAGGAACTATTATATCTTGTGGGGAGTGGAAGTCTCAGGGAGCACAATGAAACAAGGAAAATGAGTACACTGACTTTAATAGAAAAAAATAACATTTTTTTGGTCTACAGATGAATAAGTATCTATGTAGAAAATCACAAAAAATCTACAAAAATACCTCTTAGAATTAATGTACAATTTAGCTGTATAGGAGGATTCAAGGTCAATTTACAAGAGTCAACATTATCCCTAAATACATATAAAATGTATATGTAAAGTCCAAGAAGCCAAAATATTTTACTAATGAGAAAAAAAATATGGATGATTCACACTACTGGATTTTAGGGCTTATTGAAAGGTCCAGTATTTCTGGGGGAAACCCTACTCAAGTTTTTGCTGGAGGAACACTTCTTTCCCTCTTCTGCCAAAGGGGATCAGGTCTTCTGATCTTGTACCTGCTCCAGAATGAAGTCTTAAAATTGTATAGCTTCCCAGAAGTTAAGTCAAGTTTTTAAGTCTAAGTTTTTGATTATGGAACAATGTCTTAGGGGGTTGTGAGAGTGCAGAAGCTAAACTTCAAGAACTAGAATAGGCAAAATCCTTAAAACTTTTAGCATTAGCATTTTCCTGCACTTGTCACAGATTATCCCTACTGAATCAAGTGAGCTAGGTTTCATACTCCTGTTTCCCGTTAGAGTCAGTTGGATTCGGTGAGAATTTTGTTGAGTCTCTGACATAATGTCTTGTCTTTTCTGATTGAGTTGAAGTTTAAAGAATGTCAGCTTTCTTCACACATCTATGATCGTAAGTGGAGATATTTATAAATCAAGTCAACAGAGCAGAAGATAGAGTCAAGAGATAGAAAGACAGAGTCCTGTGACCTTATCTTAACCCTGGATATGATTTTGTCTAAGGCCAGATTCTTCCTGATGTCTCCCTGCCACAGTCTGGCTGGGCACAAAATCACGAGCCACTCAAGCAGGAACAAACTTTATTTTTTTGAAACTGCCGCCAATGCCCCGTATGTGCCCGGGAAGATTGCTGATCGACCCATGCAGCATTCTCTCCATCCCAAGAAGAAGTTCCTCCTCCGGAATTCCCTCCTACCGCACTTCCCCAACCAATGGGAACTCTCCAGGAGTCCCATAGCAGGCCAAGGTGAACAGCAGGAGTCCAATATCCATATGAATGCAAATCTTAACATAATCATATCATCTCAATGGCTTGCTGGCATCACCTTTCAACCAAAAATGCCATGCATCATATTACTTGGCTGTGGCTCTTAGCATCTCCCAAATGCGTGAACCAATATACCTTGTTTAAAGCATTTGAATTGCTTTGGTCATTTCACCAAATAGTGAAAATGGATACAAAGATACATAAAATTCTCAAATGTTTAGTTTCTGAAAAGCTATTTGAAGGATATATGGAAAGTAATAGAACACCTAGTTTGCTCTGATTTCTCCTGGTGTCTGAAATTGTAGGTGTTCCTTTGTTAAGTTATTCGTTATGCATTTCATCAAATTCAGAGAAGGCAATAGAGACCATAGAGATGAGCCCATAATTTGGGTGATCCTTGAAAAACTCCAGTGTCTGAAGTGTTGAAACACAAAACCCAGACATGAAACAAGGTCAGAAAGAAAAGATCAAAGAGATTTACATTGGGCAGTCTAAGTCTTGTCCTTGGGGGTGCTCCTGGAGGATTGACTAACTAGAGAGAGGCAAGAGCGTAAATTATGGTGAAAATCTGTAGACCAGTCACAGTGTTCACTACCTTCTCTTGGATGGTAAGGGCGTTCTAAAGCATGGGGAAGAACAGAACACTTATTTTTTTTCCTATGCAAGGGAAAAAAAGAACTCCATTAGAATCATGTTGGAAATATTTTCTGGGATTGCTTTTAAAAAAACATAATTGGTATAATTCATTGAGATAGTGAGTATAGGTCAAGTATATGTCAAGGACTGTTGAAAATACTTGCAATAAGTCAGCTAAAAAATTTAAAAAGTCATGAGGTATTTGCCTTCACAGAGATGACCCTCTAGTAGGAAAAGTCAGACATCATGTAATGTGGATAACTAGGAAATAATAAAACAAAAAGATTTATTCTATTTGATGTCAGTTTCTTTAACAGAATTATTGAATTTTTCAGGGTTCATGTCTTAATGGTTGACTCTTCTCCACTCTAGCTTTATACTCTTTGAAACTCTAGGGGAAACTTATATCACAAAATTAGTTCTTCTTGAACACAGGATCTCTTAGAGGGTTCTTATCGACCCCACTTGTTGTTTGGATTAGTGAAGTTGATTTTCTCTTTCTAAACAGAATATATATTATATTTTGAGTGGATGGAAATTGCATTATCTATCAGTGTACCATGTAAAATCTGTGGACATAAATGAATGAGGCAGTATTACTGATAATCTTATCTGTGACAGACAAGATCACTGACTCTAAGGTGTTGATTCTCTCACTCCTCTCCCCAACTCATTCTCAATTATTTTCTTTAGCTTATTATAAAAAAATAATAATAAATAAATAAAAACACAAGGTGAAGGGAATGAATTAAAAGACACTGGCTCATTTTCCTGTTACAGATTTTTTTTTCATTTTCTCAGTCTGCATGGTTGTTCAACAAAGAGCATTAATCCAGTGATGGTAAGCAGACCCCCACTTCAGAATCCAGACACAAACTGATGTCACTGTCACCCAAATATCTGGGCACACTCAGGATGTTGTAGCATGCTATTTTCAAGTTTGATGGAAATTTATTTCCATGAACCTATAAATATGGTCTATCTTGTTGTTTATTTCAAACTTGTATAAAATACTCGACTGAGAGTTGGATAGAATTGAAAGTGTCTTCTCTTACCAGAAACTATCCAATACATCTGGACTCTTGGAAAGTGTTCATGTAATAATTTTGTTCTGATCCAGTATCAGTGAGAAGACTCACAAATGATCTGATCAAAGCTCACAGAAAACTACACCACTATGATGTGGTTCAAGCTTACTAAAATATAAGGTATGTCTATAATTAATGATGGAACAATATACACTGAAATATGTCACATATGATGTATTTAAAGTCTTAGTTAAAACATAAATTTAAAATATAAACTATAGTTTTTGGATCAATTATAAATGTCCCAACTTTCTTAGAAAAAAGATTTAAAATAACATGATCCCAGACAGTAACAGAATTCTATTTTATTACTATCTGTAAGCCAAACTCATGGATAATGCAGTAACCTGATTACATAATACAAAGCTAAATAAGTTGATATAGAAATGCCCAATGTCCTGATTGTACTTTAATAAGAATTGTAAGGACTTAATTTTAACAAAGTTTTATCAAAATAAACACTTCTAACATTTGCCTTTCTCTTTCCCTTTGTTAAGTGATCTGTATCTTTCTGCATTTTCATAATGATGTAAGAATGTTCCATTTTTACAGGATAAATTTTGGCTTTGAGAATATGGAAAATGTCAGAAAAGTAATTATGATTTATAAAGAAAGAGCTGAGTTCTGATAACACCTGAAAAAAAATCACTATTGTGACTGAAGTTTCCCAGAATTTCAGCATTGATAAATTATAATGTCAATCTAGCATTTAGAAAAAATATTAATAATAAATTCAATCTTCAAGAGTTCCAACCACCCCCCCCCAAAAAAAAAACTGGCCATAACTTGTCAGTTTTCTAGAGAATAAATGATTTCTACTAAGAAATAAATGATAGTTTCTTGCTTCAAGAAGGTTATATTTTCAATATGTGTGTGTTTGACAGGGGTGGGCAACACTTCACAGCCTGGAGTCATGCCATTTGAAATCACCCCATAGGAAGAAGAGAACTGCAAAGGTGTTCTCTGGATAAATTTTGACCTCTGCAAGGATATACACTGTAATGATCAGAAGGCATTCTATAATGCTTCAAAAGTTGTGAAGCCAAGGGGTAACTCAAGCTGCATATCCTTTATCTTTTCAAGATTAAATATCAGTAAGCAAAATCTGAGGACCGCTGGAGAATGATAGGTCTCTTGTGTTATAAAGATGAGACATTAAATAACTGAAGGTTCTTGTCAGCATATTGTTGAGCTAACTGTCCAACTTCCAAGGTTTAACAAATCATTCCTCCACACAACTGTGCATGCTAGGCCATGATCTAATTCAGTATAAGATCAAATTGTTATCAATTGAATAAAGACTCTAATTCCATATTAAATAAAAACATTAGTTCTAAAAAAAAAGCACTATTGTTTATTTCCTAAATAAAACAAAGAATTCTAGATCTTGATGAACATGTACCATTTGTTTAATATTTATAATCATCTTTGTATAAGTCATACAAATAATAAATTTTATATATTTTATTAAATATAATATATAGGTCAATATCTCATAAAACAAAAGCTTTAAAATTAAAGGAAATTAACAATAGTGTACACTGCACTGAAGGATTTAGAAAATGAACTTAAACTATTTCATCTTCTTATTCTCCATATCTGAAATATATTTTCCATGTGTTTTGCATGTTCGTTTTTTGTTACTTGTCTTCATGCACCAGGATTTTGAATAAATCCATTTATAAAATATACTTTAATAGAATGATTTTTAATTTCCTGTTCAAGGATTTGATACTTACTTATTTATAAATATAGCTTTTGTGATGTTACATTATCCGCATTGGAAACTTATATTTGCAGTTTATCTGGTTGGAGTTAATATTATAGCTTATTTCTAACTTTCCCCATGAGGGATTAGAGTGTGTTACATGAAAATAGAACTTAAAATTGTATCAACACATTGCAGTATTCTATCAAATGCAGACAGCAAGTACTAGCAATGTTCAATTAACCTCTTACCTAAGTATGCTCCTTACACATGTTTATCAATTTGCCTTTCTTAAAACAGAAATTCATTCAAAACCTTTGTCTTAAAAACAGGACCTTGATTTCTAATCATAATTCTTCCAGTTATGAGATGAGAACAAAAAAACTCTCGTACTCTCTTATGTGTCATTTTTCTCATCATAAAAAGAGATAATAGATTAAGTAATTTTTAAGTTCTCTTCCATCTCCAAAACCAAGAGGGATTGAAGTTGCCATATGTTCATTATTCTCTTGAATCCATGTTTGTCCCCCTGCTAAGAAAATAACTATATCCAGTTTAGAATTGTATGTGTATCAAAAAGTGTACATACAGTCATATAAAACCCTAGATAAAAAATCAAAACTGTAAGATTTTTGGTAAGCCTACACAAAAATCTAAAACATTGTAGGCATTTTAGCAATTATATCATGCCCTAATATTGTTATTATTCTCAAAATGATTTGGGAAGTAATGTGTGTCAAATGCCAAGTTGTTTGAAACTCTTTTTATATATTGCTTTAAAATATCTACTATACTCTGGAGTTTATTTATGTTTTACAATCTTATGATGTATTTGAACTAATATACTATGTTAATTACTTTTTTTTCATATTGCTGGAGGTCAAACCCAGGGCCTCATGGTTATTAGGTAAGCACTGCCACAGAACTACATCCACAGCCCTTGACTGAATTTTAAAATTCACATTTTAATTTTTTATTTAGATATTTGTGAATCTATGGTATAATTTCTTTTAATACTAATTAAACTCTGTAGAATAAACAAAATATAAATTCATTTTTATTTGTGGGTTGATTTTACACTTGGTCATTTAGGCTCTGTGACTTTATATATCTGAAAATTTCTCTAAATGAATAAAATAATGTATCAGTAAAGAGAAAAAAAGTTACAGACCAATAATGTATATAGATTTGTAAAATATAGTATATTCCTTATAGTAAGTTTTTGAATTACCCTTCACTTTCCTTTGCTACTTCTGTCAACATAGTACAAATCTGTATTTTTCATGCCTGTGTTTCATTAACATCCTTTCAAGTCTTTTGCTTCTAATTCTTTCCACTTGATTTCATTCTGTAAATTTTCACAGAACCAAATTTCATAAAGCATTTTCTTGATGACCCTTCATAAATGAATCGTATGCCATAACACCCCAGTAGAGATGAAGCTAGGTTCCTATTCCTTTGCATAAATTAGAAGTTTTCTCCTCCCCCCACTGATGTATATCAGCTCCCTCCTTTGCTAGAGTGGACTCTTCATTGATGTTTTAGTAAAAAGCACATTCTAGTAAAGGTATGGTAACTATGTGTCTTCAAAATGTGATGTCCTGCCCCATCCACGTCTGTCTAATGATTAATATTCAGAAATGAAATCTATCTTGATCCCCTCTTGTCTCATGAGACCCTTCCCATGAGTTGCAGATGAAACTGCATCAATTGCTAATCTCTAGTGTTGTTTAAAAATCTATATATCACATCATATATTATTAATTAGCATTCCCTACTTGTTGTCTATTTATATCTCCAGCATCATATTTGACAAAATTAATACACAGATCCTTATTAAGAATCTCTACAAAAGTGTTTATATCTTTAAAATGTTATAACACATTTAAATATTAGGTATTGGTCGATATCCTAGAATGCCATACAGTCAAGCTCTTGAATATTTCCCATTCCCAACGTTACCTTACCACCTTCCAACCCAGATACCAGCCCATCTGATCCTTCCTCACCCATATTCCCATCTCCATCAAGGTTTGCCTATATCCTATTCTTTCTGCCTAGTGTGTTCTTGATCCTCCTTTGCCTCTGTCTACTCAGTGCTTAGATGTCAACCCAGAATAATTTTAAAGTGAAATCTCTGAACAATTTGACTATTTGAATATCCTTCTTCTTCACTCTCATAAAACCAGGCATGACACCTCTGAAGCTCTTAATGCACTTACAACTTTATATATGAATACATATGGGTGTGTGTGATTATACATTTGTCTTAGAAACTTTGATATCTTACATCTCAGTGGCACATGGTGGGCAATCCATAAATATTTTTAAATTAAACCATAGCCCTGGCACAGTGTAGAGTGTTTAGAAGTATAATGGCTATAATATCCTAAATGGAAAACCTCAATATAAGGGGCAAACATCTCTATTTGGAAGGTCACTGGTCACTTAACTTTTAACCTCCTTTAATTAGATGAGAGCATCATTTGCAAAGAAAGCTATTTTAAAAAGATAAAAAGAGAAATAAAACGGCCTAAGTCTAAATTTGGACTTTATATCCAAATGATTTTTGGACTTTATATCCAAAATGATTTCTATTACACAGTAATATAGCTCTACCATTCGCCCATAACCTCAGCTTTAAAACATTGGCATCAACCATTCTTGCTGTGAGAATTAAGTGTGAGTACGTGTGTGTGTGATGTGTGTGTGTGTGTGTTAAGATGCTATTCAAATACACTAAAATTATTATACTAAGTGACACATAATACTGTCCTCAATATCTATTAATTTCAAAAATCTTTTGGATTCATTGGTAACTAATAATCATGCAAAATGAATCTTCTTTAAAGCAAATTTTGCTCTGCAGTAAAAGGTGTTAGAGTGAGTTTCTGGTGTGTGTGATATTAAAACAGAAACTGAGATGGCACCAGGCTAAACACTAAGACAACAAAGAGTTTTAAACCCCATTACAAGGTAATATCACTGGCAGCAGGGAGCAAATTATTTTTTTTATTTCCCCTGTAATCCTCTACCATTGACTGTATAGGACAGGATTTTACAGAGCAAATGCTTAATAACTGTTACTGTTGTGGCGACTGCTAGATAATGAGTCATGAAGAATAGCTAAATTAAAGTCAGGAAAATCTGTAGAGCTGGAGCAATCGTGTGTGCTGCAATGAACATCAAGAGACTAGCCGAAGAATGACACTAGAGAAGAAGATTTCTACTCCCAGTAAAAATGTGGCTGTGGGGCTATTCAGGAAGTAACAGACTGACTTAATCTGATGTGAGTGTGAATTCAGGAATATGAAGTAGAAAACTCATGATCTGTTATCACAAATTTCTAAGCAATAATCACAGAGGAAATAAAATCTCAATAGGCACATTTAGAATTACATCTTCAAAAGACTTCACTATCTTCATTTTTGTATTAATATGCTTTAAATAACATTTTTAGTGAGTTAAATGGATATGGTTCTCATAGAAAGTGTGATGCAGGAAGTATTTATGGAGTCATGTGAAAGTAGAATCCAGATATATTTTCCTTCAAGACTAAGCAGAACGCTAGCTATCTTTGGGCTTTTCAGACTCCAAGGTGTTATTAATTTTCATAGCAGGGATTTAATGGCATATTTTGCGTAATGGTAACATCAGCACTATCTGAGAAATGGGGGTGAAGCATCTTAGAAAATATTAATGTGTTCTTGGCAACAAACTGATTAACATGATAGTTAACCACATGCATGTCTGTTTAGGTGTTCCAGGGGTAGAAGATGCTAAGAGAAAAAGTAATTTTGAGCTGTTTTTCCATCAACCTGGGACTCAGTCATGTCCAATTGAGCCTGGTGGAGCAGCACAGTTGGGATAAAGGAAGCCCCGATTTTTACATTCTCCCATTAGCAGCCAAGGATATCTAGGAGGGATGCCAAGGCTGAATCACAAATCTATGTTGGGTAACTTTAGTTTTAAAGGCCAACAAGACATGACCAAAAGAACAGAAATACAGCTGAAAGAAGTATAGGACATCACTTGATCTCATAGTCAGAAGACTTGTGGAGGAGTGATTGTGGAAGGAGAGAGAGAGAGCATCAATTCAATTACTGGAATCATCCTGACAACAACCTGAGTGCCCTAAACAGAATATATGCTTAAATTATGTGGCAGTTACCAGAAGAGAATAAAGTTATTATTTCCTATGACCCAACAAGTAGGGACTGGCAAGCAAGACCTTAAACAGTTTAACACTAGAAAGCTGTACTGTACACATCTGAGTATTACTAACATTTGGATTCCTGATCCCCATTTAAACCTAAAATTCAGCTGTTATTCCTTATCATTCTGCACAAACCAAATGTTTATAAGCTTGTTTCCAAGGTGATTGTTCTTTAAACAAATAAGAAAATTTCCAGAAATATTTTTATAAAGACTCAACATTTTGGAAAAAGAAGAAAACAAAGCAACAAACCATAATGATGAAAACCTGAAAATTTTCTAAAACATTGATTTAAAAGAAAAAAAAAGAGTATTTTTTAAAAAAATCTCCTCCTCCTCCTCCTCCTCCTCCTCCTCCTCCTCCTCCTCCTCCTCCTCCTCCTCCTCCTCCTCCTCCTCCTCCTCTTCTTCTTCTTCTTCTTCTTCTTCTTCTTCTTCTTCTTCTTCTTCTTTTGTCTTTTTTGGTACCAGGGATTGAACCCAGTGACTTAACCACTGACCTACATCCTCAGCCATTTTAAAAAAAAATATTATTAGTTATTGATGGACTTTTATTTATTTATTTGTTTATATGTGGTGCTGAGAATTGAACCAATGCCTCACATATGCTAGGCAAGCAATCTACCACTGAGTCACAATAGCATGGTTACGAGTTGGATTATGCTCCTTCCAAAAAAGATATGCTGAAGTCCTAACCCTCAGTTCCGCAAAGCATGATCTTATTTGGAAATAAGGAATTGCAGATACAACTTATTAGGATGAGGCCATATTGGAAGAGAGCAGAGTGACCCTAGTCCGACATAACTGGCACCTTATGAGAAAATGTCCATTTCAAGATACAAACACAGTAGGACAACACTATATGAAAATAGAAGGCAGAGACTGAAGTTGTGCAGCTGCAAGTCAACAAAAGCAAATGATTTCTGGCACCCATTGGAGGCTAAGAGGCAGGGATAGCTAAAAAAAAGGAGTTATTAAAAACAGTGGTATTACAGTAGTAATAGTGCAACAAAAATTATCTATAACAATCTTACATATGTTAGTGCATTACTGTATTTTATTTTCAATAAATTCCAACCTCATTGAAAACATAGAAATCTATTAATTTATTATCTGATTAATCTTTAACTGTTATCAGAAATAATTTATTATTTAATAATTATTAATACTTAAAAGAATCCATATGATTTCATCTTATATGTGTAGTAAAATTTATTTACCTATTCTCATGACTTGATATAATATGGTTATATTCAGAGTGGGCATTATCTCCCTAGTAAATAATAGCTCTTATATAGATAATTTATTTTCTCTTATATATAGAATTTATATCCTTGAACAGAATACCTGATAAAGTACTAAATTTCACATTTTTGTGTGGTTCAGTTCTTTCATTTCCATTTCCTTCATCTTGCATACTCTCTGTCCCGTTCTTCCTGTCCACTACTCTATTGGTATTTAATTTTCAATTTGATAGCTTTCTTTTGAATGACAGTGGTAGTGAGCAGCATTCTCAACATTATCATACTTCCCAAAATATCACTAAAATAATCCTACTGGCTTTCCCAATCCTACATTCAGACCTTGACTTTCCACATGCTCATTTCTTAGGAAAATTTAAGGAACCACTTGAATAAATGGTATTGCAGCATAGGAAGAATAATTGACAATCATGACATTTGCTAAGGTATTTTGAGTCTTTCCTCATGCCTATTAATGCTTCATCTTGGTCATACATAATCTACCTTTGTATCAATTAAAAATATGTATCCTTTTCTACCTAATCATATTTCACAAATTATACTGTTAGAATCACATCATAATTTATGGAGCATTGCTTTTCATTTTTAATTAACTCAAGCAGTTAAAATATCAAAATTCTCTTCTGTTAAATTGAAAATTTTCTTGCAGTTATTTCTCAAATCATGGCTGGTAGCATAACTATGCAAGGGATTTGACAGGGAGAGGAGATTTCTAATTTACCATAATTCCTGACATGGGGTACTAAAATATGCCCTGATTTGAATGCCTTATTATTTCTGTGTTAGAATGGTGTGACAGAATAAGCAGCTAATCTCTTAGTATTAATATGAATTTTCAAGAGCTACTTCTATGGTTTTTTTAGACACATATCTGGTGTAAAGTGGTCTTGTATACTATTATTATGGTTAATATTCTTGCTTCTACTTTTACTTGCTTCTATATAGGGATAAGTGAGCATCATTAAAGAGCAACTGTTTATGGAGTTCCATTTCTAGACCACCACAGTTAAAAATCCCACTAGTTATTGAAACTACACAAAGGATATATTTTGCTGAAAATTAGCATAAAAATTCCAGTTGCAATTTATCCATGTTTATTGATATTATTCTAAAATGAGTAAAGAATATTTTTGACAAATGAGAAAAAAATAGATCCAATGTTCAGATGAAATAAAATTCTGCTGTAGTAACAAATACTAGTTAGATTCATACTTTTCAGATTTACCTTCTTTTTTCTCTGTTTATACTAAAATTTATACTAGTCAGTACACATGGAAAAAACTTATTAAGAGAAGTTATGAAAAAGGAAAGATCAAGTTGTTTTCTGACATCATACATCAGGAGTATTTGTACAGATTATAATCCCTAACAGCCTCAGAGTTCAAAGCCCTCATCCAAGTTCCCTGCTTCCATAGTTTCATGTAGAAAGTAACACATTTTCAAGCAAGTTAGAGTATTAGATTTTATAAGGCCAGAAAATTCTGTTGATAAGTATCATTTATTAAATATCTAAAATAGATATTACATGTTAGGCACAGACCAGCATAAAATGACATTAACCTCTAATGATACAATGCTATATAAAATAAAAATGTTTACATATTCTCATTCTTGTACTTGGACAAGTCTTTAATAGTTTTGTGATTCTTTTTTCTTTTTTGGGGGGTGGTGGTGTGGTATTGGAGATGAAACTCAGGAGCACTCAACCACTGAGCCGAATCTCCATCCCTATTTGTTTTTTTTTTCTTTTTTTTATTGGTTGTTCAAAACATTACAAAGCTCTTGACATATCATATTTCATACATTAGATTCAAGTGGGTTATGAACTCCCATTTTTACCCCAAATACAGATTGCAGAATCACATCGGTTACACATCCACATTTTTACATAATGCCATAATAGTAACTGTTGTATTCTGCTACCTTTCCTATCCTCTACTATCCCCCCTCCCCTCCCCTCCCATCTTCTCTCTCTACCCCATCTGCTGTAATTCATTTCTCTCCTTGTTTTTTTTCCCATTCCCCTCACAACCTCTTATATGTAATTTTGTATAACAATGAGGGTCTCCTTCCATTTCCACGCAATTTCCCTTTTCTCTCCCTTTCCCTCCCACCTCATGTCTCTGTTTAATGTTAATCTTTTCCTCCTGCTCTTCCTCCCTGCTCTGTTCTTAGTTGCTGTCATTATATCAAATAACACATTTGGCATTTGTTTTTTAGGGATTGGCTAGCTTCACTTAGCATAATCTGCTCTAGTGCCATCCATTTCCCTGCAAATTCCATGGTTTTGTCATTTTTTAGTGCTGCGTAACACTCCATATCAATAGATGAAATAGAAGAAGCAATCAAAAGACTACCAACCAATAAAAGCCCAGGACTGGATGGGTATATAGCGGAGTTTTACAAAACCTTTAAAGAAGAATTAATACCAATACTTTTCAAGTTATTTCAGGAAATAGAAAAAGAGGGAGTTCTTCCAAATTCATTCTATGAGGCCAACATCACCCTGATTCCAAAACCAGACAAAGACACCTCAAAGAAAGAAAACTACAGACCAATATCTCTAATGAACCTAGATGCAAAAATCCTCAATAAAATTCTAGCGAATCAGATACAAAAACACATCAAAAAAATTGTGCACCATGATCAAGTAGGATTCATCCCTGGGATGCAAGAATGGTTCAATATATGGAAATCAATAAATGTTATTCACCACATCAATAGACTTAAAGATAAGAACCATATGATCATCTCGATAGACGCAGAGAAAGCATTCAACAAAGTACAGCATCCCTTTATGTTCAAAACATTGGAAAAACTAGGGATAACAGGAACTTACCTCAACATTGTAAAAGCTATCTATGCTAAGCCTCAGGCTAGCATCATTCTGAATGGAGAAAAATTGAAGGCATTCCCTCTAAAATCTGGAACAAGACAGGGATGCCCTCTATCTCCATCCCTATTTGTATTTTATGTAGACAGGATCTCACTGCGTTGCTTAGCACCATGCTGTTGCTAAGGCTGGCTTTGAACTCAGGATGATCCTCTGTCTCAGCCTCCCAAACTCTGGGATTACCAGTGTGTGCTTAGTGCCCAGCCTAAATTTTTTCTTTATTCAAATAAATCTGACAACGCTACTCAATTCAATTTAATTTATTGAGCAAAAACCATAAGAAAATAATTATGCTGCCATTTGTAAGGGACACAACAACAACAAGTTGTATCTTCCTTCCAAAAATATATTTTAAAGAATGTTATCAAATAATAATATGATTATGATAAATGGGAGCTCTTAAGCTGGACAAAAAGCCACACTTATTAAAGAAATTGTTTCAAACTATATTCTGCAAAATGGAGAACCCTTTGACAGAACAAAATACGGAAGTAGAACTCTGGGTAAAGACTGAACAAGAAGAAGCTTGTGGTTTTGATTAGACTGATAAGAGAATGGGGAGGGGGAGAAAATAGAAATGAAATTAGAGGCAGATAGGAAGTCTATTCCATGCCAGGGTCAAGAAATGAACCTTAATTAGAAGAACCTGGGTTTTAAAGGTCTGTCTTTTGTATAGTGATAATATTGTTAATATAGTTGACATTAAAATCCAGTAATATAGTGTGATTTTCAAACAATTTGGAATGTTCTTCAGTAAGAAATGTATTTTCCATTATACCTGATCTATGTACATGAACCCAAGAAAGAATATTTCATAAAGTATTATTCTTGCTGTCCACAAAGCACATTGATTTTTCTTTTTGGTTCTCTTTTCTTATCTTCTGTTTCATTACAAAAATGCTCCTCTGCCCCTGCAGCATTTATTTGATGATACAATTCTGGGATTTGAAAAAATATTGCTTTAGCAAAATGAACTGCTAGTGATATATGGGAAAATTAATTTATAAGAGAGGCTAAAGGTGGGAAGGTCCATTAAGGAATAATAAAAGCATGAATTGCATTGTTGTTTGCTACAATTCCATGAAGGAAGTTGTGAAATATAAGAGAAAATATGTTGTGTATATTCAGCATGACATTTATTAGTAAGATCAACTAGTAATTCTAGATAATGCAAATAACTGAAATTGATTTTGTTACCTGTATGTATGTTTGTCTGTGTGTTTCTCTAGATCTGTGCCCCTCATAAAAAGGAATGTTTCACTGTGACAGAGACATTACCATTTATGTTCATTACTTTATCCTCAATTACTAAAAGGTCTATAGTAAGTGCTAAATTAGTATTTGTCAACCAAGTAAGATAACTAAATCATTCAAGTAGCAAACAATAAAAGCCTAGAAACCTCCAAAGGTTTCCCATTAAATGAGCCAAAGTATTGTATATATTTTGCTTTGTGTGTATGTGTGTGTGTGTGTTTGTGCGACGCTCACGTGAGCATGGGCGCTCCAAAATGCAGTTAAAATATTTTTTTTAATGTTTGAACCACTGAAAGATAGTTAAACTAAAATTAAAATTGTATATTCCAGAAAGGATTTTATGTGTCCTGTTATGTAAAATGTTTTACCATATTGACATTTTTATTACTAGCTAAAGGCTAACTGACTCCCAACTGTGATGAAAACATACTATGATATTTGAAAAATATAAACTGTCATATAATGATTATACTCCACCTCAGAACTCTGTGTATGATCATGTAGTTAATCACGGGATTGTTTTGAAAAAATAAAATGTATTTTTAAAGAGGCAGAAATAGTATCATAATTACTCTAGTAACTCCCAGAGGCAGCACAGTGCCTGGAATAGGGTGAGGGCTTAATAAACATTTCTATTTTAAAGATTAAATTCTTACATGCTGTGTCTTACTCTTTCTCTGCTTTTGTGTTCTTTTGTTTGTGGAGTTTGTAGATTATGTTACTGAGTTAATTTCTATAGATTATAATCTTTGTTGAGAAACTGCATGTCTGATATTTCTTTCTACCTATAAGATTTGGTTGATACCATGTATTGATAAATAACAGTCAGTCAGTATCTGTCAGAGATTGATTCTAGGACTTCTCACTGATACCAAACTCTTCTGATGCTCAAGTCCCCTATTTAAAAAATGGCTAAAATAGTGTAACCTATGCACATCCTCCTATTTATTTTACATTATCTCTGAATTGCTTATAATACCTAATATAATATAAATGCTATATAAAGAGTTGTTATAATATATTGTTAAAGAATAGTAATAATGAAAATAATCTGTATATGTTTAGTAAAGATAATATTTTTCTTTTTTTTTTTAAAGAGAGAGCGAGAGAGGGGGGGGGAGAGAGAGAGAGAGAGAGAGAGAGAGAGAGAGAGAGAGAGAGAGAGAGAGAGAGAGAATGAGAATTTTTAATATTTATTTTTTAGTTCTCGGCGGACACAACATCTTTGTTGGTATGTGGTGCTGAGGATCGAACCCGGGCCGCACGCATGCCAGTTGAGCGCGCTACCGCTTGAGCCACATCCCCAGCCCCCTAATATTTTTCTTATAAATTATTTTTCATGTAAAGATGGTGGATCTCACAGATGCAGAATACACAGATATTGAGGACCAAATAAATAATCCTATAATAAAAATAGTTTATTATAAGAATTAAGGTATAGCTTCATTTTCTTCTACTTCTCAGGGAAAATCTCCAATTATTTTGAACCTAAAAAAGGATGTAATTTAATTTCATTTTGAAAGCTGATCTTGGGGTGTTAATATTTCAATCAGAAACACTGAGCTTTTAATCCTGTTTGGGAGTCCCTAATATCCCTATTCATAGAACAGTTATTTCATAAAACTTGCTATTGTAAATTATTTTCTCTGCTCCCCTAGAAGTATATCTTATATAACTTAAGTGTCTAAATTTCTTTCTCAAGGATCTGAAAGACAGTCCCTTGAAATGTAATTATGGAAAGAAATTTGGGGCTCATCTCCCAGTCCCTGGGGAAAGATGGGAGCGTAACTTCCACTAGTGCCCATTTACAAACACAAATGGGCCCCATCCTCACGTCCTTCAGTACTTTTGCGTTAACTCACCCTACCCAGCATTAGATTTCCTTTTTTGTCTTCAGTGGAGTTGAAGTCGATCTTCTTCCCCAAATGCAGTCTTGATCCTTATTGTAATTATCTTGAATAAGGTCTACCTTGTTTTCAGCCATATTCAATACAACTATACTTTGATGAAGATTTCTGAATTTTATCCCTGGTGTCCCCAAATTATAATATCCCTGGGTATTCTATTCTTTCAGCTCCCACCCCCCTCCACCTCAGTACAAAGGAAAAAAAAATTTATAAACATTTTCTAATAATGAGATCTTTCCATCTAGAAAATCTTCTCTGGTTCTAGGAATTTCATTTTTTTAAAACAATTTATTCTCTTTTCTCTTTCTAAAACTTGCATTATTTGTTCTTGAATCTTTTTGTGTTCCCCTTGAATCTCCTTGTATTTGCTGTAGCACTTCTATGGCTTTGACTTTTTTCTTTGCCATACCAGGAAAATTTCTTTATTTGAATTTCTAAGACCAGTCTTTTAATGACTTTAGTGCCCTATCTTTTCTTTTACCTTTCAAGATCATGTTCATTTTTTATTTATTTTTATTTTTGTGCATAGATTTTTTCCAAGACAGCAATATCAGATTATCTTATTTCATTAATCCTATGATAGATTACTATTTTTTTATATTGCTTGTTACTGGTGTCAGTTTTTCCTCTGAAACTTGCATTGTATATTTCATCTGATCCCCCACATATTTATTTGTATTTGTTTTTCTTAGTAAAGGACTTTCTCAATTGTCTTTTCATCATTAACCATTATTTTATATTTAAGAGTAAAATATTAAAGGTTGACTGGAAGCTTATGTGTATGCATAGCGAGTAGTGGAAGCTATCAATTGCTGGACATGATTTTGGTATAATTAGGGAGACAATCTGGGAAGTTAGCTGTGGGAGGCATTAAAATTCCAGTGTCTAGTCTGCTTGGTGGGGGGGGGCGCAGGGAGGTGTGGTTTATTATATTCCCAAGAATAGAACATACTTTACATTACTCTGTTATTCCGAGGAGAGAAAAAAAAAAGGTTGAAAGATCGAAGAAAGGGACTAGGTCTAAACTTTCAGTATGTGAACTTCAAGTCAATCTTGTTTTGATAGTAAACAGTACCTCTATTGCCCTCATCTGGGCCTTTCATCTGCATGTTTTTTGTTTGTTTGTTTGTTTGTTTGTTTGTTTGTTTGTTTTTTTTGTATTCTAGTCTTTCCAGAGTAAACCTCCCAACTTCTCTTGGCATGAAACAAAAGCAGTGACCTAGATTTTTAGTTTACAGAAGACATTGTGGTTTCTAACTTAAAGTTTTACTCAATCCACCATTTCTTAGCCTTCTCTGTCTCTCTCTTAGCCTTCTCTGTCTCTCTAGATGCTGCCTTTAACTCGTGAGACTTTATTAACAGTTTAGCAGAAATCGGGGTTTCCTCTTGTTATTCTACTGCTCAGCAAGCTTCTGTTCTTTTGGTATGCTAGGTTTACTTCCATTTGTCTACCTACATTTTGTTTTCTAATGGATTGACTGCTGTTCCAGACTTGTCTAAATTCCTCCACATGCCTCCTTACAATTTTATCATAGGCAGTCTGTCTATGAAGTTACTGGCATTGCCATTCTTGAAATTGAAACTATATTTAGACATTTTTTCATGTAATTATGTTTATAATATATATTTGGTGCCTTTTTCACTTAAAAATACATTTTGAACATGTTACTGTACTAATGCATGTTAATATGCCTTCTTCTTTTTAATATCTGGGTAGTATTCTACTGGATGATTATCACACAATATAATTAATCTTTCATGTAGTTAATGAAGGCACAGAAATAGACCATAGGACAACTCCAATCCTTAATAAAGAGTAGAGGTAGGGAAATTTGAGTGAAGAAATCCAGACTGTTTTGCAGGTTACACAAGTCCAGTAAAGAAGAGCTATGACTTTGAGAGTCACAGCTGGCTGTTAGAGAGGTTGCCGATCCCTCAATAAGGAGCCAGTGTTAGTGTCCTTGTCTTTCTCAGTAACAAACTAGAAAAATGCCAAGGGAAGTCTGACATCAAGGAACGGTGTGTTTTCAGAATTAGTAAGAAGTTTTAACCATATACTTAGTTGGAGCTCTCTAAGATGCACTTTTCTTATTTTTACATGCACACTCAATAACATAATTTAATAAAAAATATAAAAATAATACATTTAAACTTATATGCATTTAAATCCCAAGAACAGATAATATAGTGGAAGAATGTCTTTTTCTCTATTGCAAAAGTTTTATCTTATTTATATATTTGTATTCTATTTATATATTTTAAATATATATACATACATAGCATACACATGCATGATATAATTTATTTATAAAAATATGTACAAAAATTAAGTGTAGCTATTCTTTTTTATTTATTTGAAATTTTCTATAATCATCAAATATTCTACAATGGATATAATTTTCTAATGATAAACTGAAACTTTTAAAATGGTATATATGAATAAAGGTAATATATATTATGATAGGTAATGTTTATCATTATAATTTCCTGGTAATTGGTTCTTTCTGCTAGATTTGTCATTTTCATTTGGGTGTGTACCCCCAGCCACTCAACTTTCAAGTATAATCATCTACATTGTCAGGACTTGCAAGGTAACCATTTATTAGACCGTGTTTCTCTCTCTTGCAAGACATCCCTTAGGGAGGAGAGAAAAAGGTATTAAGCACTGCCCCTGGATATGTTAGTGAGAATATGAAGTCCATGCAGTATGAGACTTGATGCCAATCATTTTCAGTAGGACTTCAGTACCTCATTAGGACATGGAAAACCACCTTAGGGCACATATATACTAAATGCCTATAGCATAAATAAACTGCTTAAATGAATGCACAGCAGCATTATTTTCAGAGCAGAGTAATAAATTCAATCATTATATAATATGTTGTGTCTTCCTAGTATTTCAATTTTCTGCATATTAAGTGCAAGCAATTCAAAAGAATGTCCAGAATAAGGTGTGTGTTTGCCTGAGGCTCTAATGTGTATAATGGCACTCTGGGGCTATTAAGAATTGAATTCCAGTGAAATGAACTGAAGGGAAACTTACAAGGTTTCCACTTCATATCCTGCTTAACTTCAGTTATTTTTCCCAAATGGTGTAGCAACTGCTTTGAAGAACTTCCAAACATTTTCTCCTGAGAGTTAGGACTTCTTACCCATATATTAAAAAGAAAACAGGCTAAAATACTGTCTTGAAAGCAAACAGGTATAAGTACCACAAAGAAATGTAGCAAGGTCTTGTAGTTGCCTAAAGAAGACCATTAGTTTGCACATTTATTGATTCATTTCATTCCATAGAAATGAATGCTATTTAACTTGGATCAGCTAAGGCTTGGTATTTGGATGGCAGCATGTGTTTTTATTAAATGTTTATTAACATTTATTAATTTAGTACTTTGCACATAAACTGTTCTTATTGGGGTTGTAAAACAATCTCATAGATCTCAGGTTCTAACAACAAAGCTGATACAAACAAGACCTTTTCAGACACACGCTGAAAGGTGAGGATATGCCTACTAGTAAAGATTTCCGTGGTTTGAAAATGTAAAGGAAACCAGGGAGAATAAGGATATGTGCTTGTGGGGCCAGAGATTATGTTAATCAGCTTTTTTACTGCTGTGACTAGAAGATCTGACCAAAATAAATGTAGAGGAGGAAAAGTTTACTTGGGGGCTCACAGTTTTAGAGGTCTCAGACCAGAGCCAGCAGGCTCCATTCCTCTGACTCAAGGTTTGAGCATCATGGCTGAAGAGTGTGGAGGAGGGAAGCGGCTCATGTGATGATCAGAAAGCAGAGAGAGAAAGTCTCGAGATACAAAATATATACCCCAAAGACATGCCCCCAAAGACCTACCTCCTTCAGCCACACCCTACTTGCCATCAGTTACCACTCAGTTAATCCCATCCAGGGATTAATTCACTGATTTGGTTAAGTCTTTCATAACCCAATCAATTCTCTTCTAAATCTTCTTACATTGTTTCACACATGAGCTTTTGGGGGACACATCACACTAAATTGTAACAGGGATATAATGAATAAATGCTGGTATAAGAAATAGAGAGCAGCAATTAAAAAAATAGAACTCCAGATTGGTATGAAATTGGGGCAAAAATCAAAGAGGATCAGTGAAGAGAATTCACAAAGCAAAAAAAGGTTTAAGTTAAAAGAATAAATGGCAGGATGATCTCCAGTTCCATTCACTATCCAACAAATGACATAATTTTGTTCTTCTTTATGGCACAATAAATCTCCATTGTGTGTGTGTGTGTGTGTGTGTGTATCACATTTTCTTTATTAATTCATCTTTTGATGGACACCTAGAATTGGTTCCATAACTTAGATATTGTGATTTGTGCTGCTATGAACATGGATTTTCATGTATCACTGTAGTATCCTGACTTTAATTCTGTTTGATTAATACCAAGGAGTAGTATATCTGGGTCATATGTGCTTGCACAATAAATTACATTACAATGAATTCTACTAGTATGTATAATTATAATGCACCCATAAAAATTTCAAAGACAAAGAATGAATGGCAGTAAATATAACCACTATGAAACAAATATTTATAAAACAATCAGCACTAGCATCAATCTGTATGGGTCATATTTACAAACGAGAACTTGGTATTACAGACCTATCAGCTAAGCAGCCACAGATGAGTAATATATCTAAAACTGAGTTTGCTCATATTTGAAATGGAAACAATGATATCTAAGTCATAGGGTTGTTTAAAGAGAAAATGCAAATTAAACTTGTAACATTTTGCCTGACTGGCAATAAAGGCATAAAAATGCAATCTAATACTACTATTTAAATAGCATAGTTAAAAATTTAAGTAAGGAAAAGCATGCATTTCTCCTACTCTTCTCTATCTAAAGAAGTCATGTGAAGCAGAGCCCTAGTAATTTAATCTTGCTTTGACATGGATTTGTATTCATTGGTTTTTGTAGCCATTGTTTTTGCTTTTTACCTCCCTAAATCCGATTACTCTTGTAATTCCCTGTTCTGTAATCACTTTGCACACTTTTATGTGTAAGGCCCTGTGCAGATTTACCCTAATTTGACTAGGTTGTTCTTTAAAGACTGTAAAAAGCTGCAAAATCCCAGTTTTATCTTTCCCATGGCTATTGGCCAACATGACAGTTCTTTTAGTTTTACATTTACACTCACAGATTTTTTTTTCCTCGTTTCTACCTCTCAAGTCACTTGACTATAGAAATTGCAATCCCTGACAGTTTTGACAGGCAACTCCTTCCTAACTTCTTGCTGCCCCTGTGGTCAGGAGGGAGTTTAACACTAGTGTACCTTCCTGTTAGAAAGGAGGTTCCCAGAGAATGATTTGCTCCACAGGATAAATACAGAAGCCAAGAAAATATTGATTTCTAGAACATGGATCCCAAGTCTACTCAAATTTGGAGAATATCAGTCAGTGACCTTTTCTGGGACAAGGAAATTTTGCCAACTTAAATCCCTGTTCTCTGATCACTTTGCTTCCAACATCACAAGTATCACAAAATTTCAAATCCTTAATTAGATTTTGATCGTGTTTTTGCTATATGAGGAAAAAAAGAACTACTTGTCTATACTACACATTTTAAAAGAACTATTTGTTACTGTACTTCTGGTTCCCTTCTTATTCACAGGAGTGGAATACATAGGAAAATTCTAGTTTTCCTTAAATCTCCCACTATATCACTTAATAATGCTTCTTTCCTCTCCCAAGCGAATGCATTCATGGCAACCTCATTTGCAGCGTAATATTTTCTATTATTAAACGCAATAGAATAAACTCCATCTGTCTGCATTTAACCTCAGTTCATTGTATCCTCTTAAAACTATGCTTAATTAAATCTAGGAATTCTCTGAAGTGAAGTGAAAGCACAAGTTCTTTGCATATTATTCACTAAAATTGGAAACTTAAGATGATAACATTTCTTCACTAATGTGTATGACTTTCATAGTAACAAACTACAATTCTGCAGAAATAATGTTGATTATTTAGCATTTTACCTGTCAGTTTAGTAAAATACAAATTTATCATTAATGATATTTGAGGTTTTTTTTAAAAAAGAAATATTTTCAAGATAGTGTATTAAAATGGCTTGAGTTTTATATATTTTAATTTCTATAAACTTGGTAATCTTTTCTTGCATTTGCATTTTAAATAATCATTCAGTTGCAATAATAATTGAAAGCAATGAAATTTAGGCAACATCATAAATAAATTATCATGAGTAAATATGTCTTTCATTTTACTTACACATGTATGATGAATAACTATAGACTAGACATTCAGTTTTTCTCAAAATATGCAATAAAATCTTAAATTGTTGGGCTGGGGATGTGGCTCAAGCTGTAGCATGCTCACCTGGCGTGCGTGCGGCCTGGGTTTGATCCTCAGCACCACATACAAACAAAGATGTTGTGACCGCCGAAAACTAAAAAAAAATAAATATTAAAATTCTCTCTCTCTCTCTCTCTCTCTCTCTCTCTCTCTCTCTCTCTCTCTCTCTCTCTCTCTTTCTCTCTCTCTCTCTTTAAAAAAAATTCATGTATAAAAAAATCTTAAATTGTATTCAAAATTATAACTAAGTCATAACTATTACAGTATGTTACATTTTAGAACTAGACATCTAATCCCTTTAACAGATACAAAGGCAGTCTTTCCGATAAATGTAATTTAACTTTTAACTTTTTGTTTTATTAGGTTTAACCCAGATTTTCTATAGCACAACATTTTCATAAAGACTATAGTTAGAATTTTTATGTTTCACCTCATGCTAAGCTTAGTAATTCCCAAAGTTAAAATTTGATCATCAATTTATCAGTTTAGATTTTTAGCACCACCTCAATAAAAGGGAAAAAAAGGCCACATAATAAAAAATAAATACTATAGTTGTCTAAACCTAGGTTCTATTTCTAAGGAAGGAAGGCTGATGGACGTTAGTGATTAGTAAAGATCAGATGTGTGGAAAGTATAACTAGAATATTATTTTATGCCACCAATATGACCATCTTTTTAAACAAAAGCTATAATAAATAAGTCCTCTTTATTTCTTCCCTCTACTGCCATCCACCTTTGTAAACGTATTGTCTCTTTATATTCCATGCAACCAATCTACCATAGCACATTGAAAATAGTGAATTTACAATGGTGTAACTCATGTGTTCTAAGAAATGGGGGTCAGGAGTCATATCATCTATCATGACATTATTATTACAATTCCTTATATTATCCATAACCATGAAGAGTAAAGTAAAACATTAAAATATGCCAACAAAAGAGTTCACTTTTTAATAATAAAATTCAGTTGCTTCACAAATATCCAAAGTTCACTAACTTTCTGAGAGTGCAAGGAAATTTTCTTTAATGGTCCATGAGAACCTGCTCCTATGGTATGCCAAGATGTTATTCCTTTTTATCAAGGGTACATGGTGTTTATAGAGTTTATTCATGAAAAAGCCAATGTTCCATTTTCAAGAAATCTTTTTTTTTTCTTATCAGTGTAGAAGATATATTATACCAAGGCTAAGGTAACTCAGAGATATCTTATTAATATGATGTGTTGTGCCTAAAGATTCTGAGTTGTAGGTTGTTCCTGAGAATTTTTATAAATCTATTACTAATTAATTAATGAGTCATTGATTGTTTAATTTCCTAATTTAAGAAGGATCTTGCTCTTCAATATTTCAAATGAAGCTGAGGAGACTTGTGATAGGATGATAAACAGGGCTTGGAACAATACAGTGAATCTGAGAATGCAAATACAGAAGTGGTACTGCCCCATGTGGGTGAAATCCTCAGACATTTTCATTCCTTGCCAAGTATGAGCATTTTGTAGCACCTCAGTAATAAGATGGACAAAATTTTTGAAAACTCCAAAATTGAGACTGAAGGATGAGCAACAGTTTGTGTAAACTCAACATTTGGAAATTAAATTATATTAAATAAAATTTATATTATGATCTATTTCCTTGTTAGCAGAGGCTAAAATGGTTTTGCCTGGGGATGGTGGGGAGTTCTGGTTGTGTTTGGCTTTGCTTTTTTGTGTGCATGTATGTTTTGTATTGTGTTTTTGTTATTGTTTTGCAGTAAAGAGAGCTAACAATGCAAGTAAAGAGACAAAAACATAAAAACATAACAACATCTTCCGTATCTTCTGTTTCAAGAGAGGAGTAGAGCCAGGAATTTCTCTAGCCAACAGTGAAAGTCAGATGTGAATCATTGCTTATGACAGAAAAGCAGGAAGAAGAGAGAAAAAAGTAAAACAAAACAAATGCAGACCCATTATTGTCAGACAGTTCAATTCTGTAGAATCTATTTCCAATCCTGGCACATAATTTCCTTCCTAAGGATCTCCAGCTCAGTAAATTATAATTTGTATAGTGCTTTGGGGGGTGATAAATTGCTCTGATGAACATTATCACAGATACAGCCTATCACAAAATCAGTTTTATGTTGCACCAGTATTAATTAGATCTCTTACTTCTTCAGTGTTGCAGACCTTACTATCTACTCAGTAATCTCTAAAGAATACAAATACATCCTCAATGGATATTGAACACTTGAATTCTGAGCTCTAAACAGAGCTCATTCTTAAACTGTATGCAAATCATTTCTTGCTCTGCATTCTTTAAGGAAGTAATGATTCTGACAGATCCATTGGCCTAAAGATTTTCAATGTAATAAAGTAGTAAAAGCAGAAATCCAATAAAAAGAATTTATATTTCTTATCACTTTCTTTATACAATAAACATCCAATTGGATAACATTTCCAGTACTCTACAATAAACAGTATTTTTGTTCTAATTAATTATACATGATAGTAGAGTGCATTTTGATATATTATACATGTATGGAGTATACTTCTCATTATTCTGATTGTACATGATGTAGAATTATATTGGTCATGTAGTAATAGATACACAAAGGATAGTAATGTCCAATTAATTATACCATCTTTTCTATTCCCATTCTACCTCCTTTCCCTTCATTCCCTATTGTCTAAACCAAAGTACTTCTATTCTTCCCTAAACCCCTTCCCTGATTTTTTTTGTGAATTAGCATCCACATATCAGAGAAAACATATAGCCTTTGGTTTTTTGGAATTGGCTTATTTTATTTAGCATGATAATGCAGTTCCATCCATTTACTGGCAAATGCCATAATTTCGTTCTCAGTTATGGCTGAGTAATTTTCAATAATGTATATATACCACATTTTCTTTATCAGTTCTTCTGTTGAAAGGCATCTATGTTGATTCCATTGTTTAGCTATTGTGAATTGAGCTGATACAAACATTAATGTGGCTGCATATCTGTAGTATGTTGATTTTAAGTTCTTTGGATATAGACCAAGAAGTGGGATAACTGGTGGTTCCATTTCAAGTTTTCTGAGGAATTGCCATAGTGCTTACTAGAGTGGTTTCGCCAATTTGCAATCCCATCAGAAATGTATGAGTGTACCTTTTCCCTCATACCCTCACTAAAACTTATTATTGCTTGTATTCTTGATAATTGCCATTCTGATTGGAGAGAAATGAAATCTCAATGTAGTTTTATTTTTCATTTCTCTAATTGCTAGAGATGTAGAACATTTTTTCATATATTGTTGACCAACTGTATTTCTTCTTCCATGAAGCATATGTTCAGTTCCTTAGCCCATTTATTAATTGGGTTATTTGCTTTTTTTGAGTTAAGTTTTTTGAGTTCTTTATATATCCTGGAAATTAATGTTCTACCTGAGGTGCAGGTGGCAAAGATTTTCTTCTCTTCTGTACACAGGCTCTCTCTTCACATTACTGATTGTTTCCTTTCCTGTGAAGAAGCTCTTTAGTTTGATTCCATCCCATTTATTGATTTTTTATTTTAATTCTTGCTCTTTAGAAATATTGTGAAGGAAGTCAGTTTCTAAGGTGATACGATGTAGATTTGGGTCTACTTTTTCTTTTATTAGGAGCAGGGTCGATATTCTAATGTCAAAGTCCTTGACCACTTTGAGTTTTGTGCAGGGTGAAAGATAGACTTTTAATTTCATTTGTTGCATATGGATTTCTAGCTTTCCCACCACCATTTGTTGAAGAGGCTATCTTTTCACCAATGTATATTTATGATGCATTTTTCTAGCATCATATAACCTATATTTATATAGTTGTCTATATCTCTTCTATTCTGTACCATTGCTCTACATGTCTGTTTGGGTGCCAATACAATACAATTTTTGTTACTATAGCTCTTTAGTATAACTTAGGATGTGGCATTGTGATGCCTTCTGCTTCACTTTTGTTGCTAAGAATTGCTTGGTCTAGTCTGGGTCTTTCATTTTTCCAAATAAATTTCATTTTTGCATTTTCTATTTCTATGAAGAATGTCATTGGAATTTTAATAAGAATTGCTGTAAATCTGTATAACACTTTTGGTGGTATGACCATTTTTGACAATGTCAATTCTGCCTATCCAAGAGCATGAGAGATCTTTCCGTCTTCTAAAGTCTGCTTCAACTTCTTTCCTGTAGTCTTTATTTTAGAGATCTTTCACCTCGTTTGTCAGATTGACTCCCAGATATTTTTTGAGGCTGTTGTGAATAGGGGAGTTTTCCTAATTTTGCTTGCAGTAAATTTATCACACATTAAATTTATGGGTGTTAATCTTATATCCCACTACTTTGTTGAATTCATTTATTAGTTTTAGAAGTTTTCTGGTGGAATTTTTGGTATTCTAGATATAGAATACTGTCATCAGCAAATAGGGTTAGTTTATGTTCTTCTTTTTCTATTTGTATCCCTTTGATTTCTTTCTTCTAATTGTTCTGACTAGAGTTTCCAGGACAATGTTGGATAAAAGTGGTAAGAGAGGACTTCTTGTCTTGTTCCCATTTTTAGAGGGAATTATTTCAATTCTTCCATTTAGAATGATGTTGGCCTTGGGTGTTTCATAGGTAGCTCTTACAATGTTGAGTTATGTTTCTACTGTCCCTAGTTTTTCTAGTGTTTTAAACATTAAGTGTTGCTGCGTTTGTCAAATGCTTTGTCTACATCTATTGAAATAATTATATTATTCTTGTATTTATGTCTATTGATGTGATGGATTACGTTTATTGATTTCCATATGTTGAACCAAACTTGCATCCCTGGAGTGAACCCCACTTGATAATGATGCACTAACTTTTTAAATGCTTTTTGTATGTGATTTGCCAGAATTTTATTGAGAATTTTGGCGTCTATGTTAATCAGAATATAGGTCTGAACTTTTTTTCCTTGATGTGTCTTTGTTGGATTTTGGTATCAGGGTGATAATAGCTTCATATAATGAGTTTGGAGGGTTCCACCCTTTTTTATTTCATGTAATAATTTGAGTATTTGTGTCAATTTTTCTTTGAAGGTATTGTAGAACTTGGCTGAGAATCCATCTGGTCCTGGACTTCTCTTTGTTAATAGGCTTTTGATGGCATCTTCTATTTCATTGCTTAAAACTATCTATATAAATTTTCTATGTCCTCCTGTTTCAGTTTGAGTAGGTCATATGTCTCCAGAAATTTGTCAATGTCTTCACAATTTTCTATTTTCTTGGAGCACAAATTTTCAAAATGGTTTCTGAATATCATCTGTATTTCAATAATATCCATCCTAATTTTCCTTACTCATCACAACTTTTATTAATTTAAGTTTTCACTTCTTCTTCATTAACATGGTTAAAGGTTTATCCATTTTACTTATTTTTTCTAAGAACCAACTTTTTGTTTTGTAAATTTTTTGAAATATTTATTTTGTTTCAATTTCATTGATTTCAGCTCTGATATTAATTATTTACTGTCATTTATTGGTTTAGTGTTGATTCTTTCTTCTTTATCTAGGGCTTTGAGATGTAATAGTAGGTTATTTATTGGCTCTTTTCTTTTTTTTATAACTTTATTGAGGTAAAATTTACATGCAATAAGCTACACATACTTAGAGGATATAATTTGATGAGTTTGATTAGAAAAAGCATTAATGGGATATAACTGACAAACAAAAACTCAACATATTCAAAGTATAGAATTTGACAAATTTTGACATAAGTATATATTCATGAAATCTTTACCATAATCAAGGTAATTTAACATACATAACTCTCAACTGTTTCCTTATACTTCCTGTATTGCTCCTTCCTTCCTCCATTTCCTTACTCTGACCACCTCCCTCTCTATACCCAGGTAACAACAGATTGGCTTTCTATCACTGTAGAATAGTTTATAGAATTTTCTAGAATTTTATGTTAATGGAATTATACAGTTATGTATTCTTTTTTCTTTTTTTTTATTGGTTGTTCACAACATTACAAAGTTCTTGACATATCATATTTCATACATTAGATTGATGTGAGTTATGAACTCCCAATTTTTACCCCAAATGCAGATTGCAGAATCACATCGCTTACACATCCACAATTTTACATAATGCCCTAATAGTAATTGTTGTATTCTGCTACCTTTCCTATCCCCTACTATCCCCCCTCCCCTCCCCTCCCAACTTCTCTCTCTACCCCATCTACTGTAATTCATTTCTCTCTTTGTTTATTTTCCCATTCCCCTCACAACCTCTTATATGTAATTTTGTTTAGCAATGAGGGTCTCCCTTCATTTCCATGCAATTTCCCTTTTCTCTCCCTTTCCCTCCCATCTCAAGTCTCTGTTTAATGTTAATCTTTTCTTCTTACTCTTCCTCCCTGCTCTGTTCATAGTTGCTCTCATTATATCAAAGAAGACATTTGGTATTTGTTTTTTAGGGTTTGGCTAGCTTCACTAAGCATAATCTGCTCTAGTGCCATCCATTTCCCTGAAAATTCTATGATTTTGTCATTTTTTATTGCTGCATAGTACTCCATTGTGTATAGATGCCACATTTTTTTTATCCATTCATCTATTGAAGGGCATCTGGGTTGGTTCCACAGTCTAGCTATTGTGAATTGTGCTGCTATGAACATCGATGTGGCAATGTCCCTGTAGCATGTGAGCTCAATGAAATGAACTTTCTTCTTCGAACTCCTTCAGAGTGTCCAAGAGATTTTGATGTGGTGTGGCTATTTTCATTTACTTCTAAGTATTTTTTATATTTCATTCCTGATTTCTTCTGGTATCTATTGGTCATTTGATAGTGGATTAGTTAGTCTCCAGGTGTTAGAATTGCTTCTATATTTTATTTTATCTTTGATTTCTAATTTCATTCCATTATGAACTGATAGAATGCAAGACATAATCTTTATTTTTCAAATTTTATTTCAGTTGCTCCATGGCATAAAATATGTGTATTTTAGAGAAAAAAATGCATGCTGCTGTGAAAATTGCATTCGATCAGTGATAGACAAAATTTATATATCATGTCTGTTATGTCTTAATTATTGATTGTATTATTTATATCTATAGTCTCTTTATTTAGTTTTGTTAGAAGGATCTCTTTGGTGGTGATAGAGGTGTGTTAAAATCACCCAGTATTATTGTGTTATTATCTATTTGATTCTTGAAATTGAGAAGGTTTTGTTTGATATACATAGATGTTTCATTGTTTGGATGGGCATAAATATTTATGTTTGTTATTTATTGATGTATAATTCTTTAAGCAATATGAAATGCCCTTCTTTGTTCTTCTTATTAAATTTGGCTTGAAGTTCACTTTATCTGATATGAGAAGAGACACCCTTGCTTATTTATGCAACCCATGTGAGTGATATGTTTTTCCCCATCCTTTCACCTTTAGTCTGTGGGTGTATTTGCCTATGAGATGAGTTTCTTGGAAACAGCATAGTGTTGGGTCTTGTTTTTTAATGCAATCTGCCAGGCTATGTCTTCTGAGTGATGAGTTTAGGCCATTTACTCTTAAGGTTATTATTGAGGTATGATTTGTATTCCCAGTAATTTTTGCTTCATTTCTGCTTTTTAAACTGTATTAGTTTCTCCTTTGGTTGACTATTCCTTTAGTGCAGTTTCTCCCTTTGCTGGTTTTCACTTTATTTTTTCCATTTCATCTTTATGGAATATTTTGCTGAGAATGTTCTATACTGCAGGCTTTCTAGTTCTGAATTATTCTAACTTTTGTTTATTATGAAAGATTTTTATTTCTTCTTCAAATTTGAAGCTTAACTTTTCTAGTCATAGAATTATTGGGGGGCATGCATTTTTATTCAGAGCTTGGTATATATTATTCCAAGACCTGTTACCGTTGAGGGTCTGGATTGAGAAATCAGCTGAGAACCGAATTAGTTTCCCCTAAATATAATCTGACATATATTTCTGGCAGCCTTTAAAATTCTATCCTTATTCTGTATGTTAGGTATTTTCATAATAATGTACCTTGGTGTGGGTCAGTCATACTTTTTTACATTCTGCATCCTGTAAGCCTCATCTATTTGATTTTCCATTTCATTATTTAAGTGTGAAAATTTTTCTGATATGATTTCATTGAAAAGATTATACACTTTTTGGTTTATATCTCTGCACCTTCATCTGTCCTGATAAATATTAAAGTTGGTCTTTTCATGTTATCCTATATTTCTTGAAGATGTTCTGTTCATGTTCTCTGAGTACCTTCTCTCCATTTTCAACTTTATTTTCAAAACAACATATTTTGTCTTCATTGACTGAAGTTCTGCCTTTAAAGTGGTCTTGTCTGTTGGTGATGCTTTCCATTGGATTTTCAATTAGGTTTATTGATTCTTTCATTTTAAGAATTTCTACTTTTTTAAAACATTTCTACTATTTGTTTATTGAAGTGATTTTTTCACCTCCTGATTTTTTATCTCTGATTTCACCCCTTACATCATCCTCTACTACATGGGTTAGTTTAACTATGTACACTTTGAACTCCTTCTTTGAAATTTCTTCCACTGTTGTGTCAATGGATTATATTAGTATACATCTTGTTTAATTTGGGGAGATTTGTTCCATTATTTTTTTATGCTGTCTGTGTGTCTACCCATCTAACAATATTGATCTGAGGAAGTACAGTGTCTACTCTATAGACTTATGTTGTCCCTGAATGTTTCCAGTACCTTTCCTTTAAGGGGGAGACAAATAATAACAGCAATAAATGCAAGCAATATACAGCCGTAAATCAAAGAGCTACTACTTGGATGTCCACAGTTTGGTCTCAATAAACAGAAAAGGTGTGTTGAGTTATTGCCTACAATAAAAATAACAAGTTTGCAAAAGGGCCAACAATTTCAAATGGTGGACAATGAGAGAACAGAGGTGGTGTAGGATGTGATGTTTATGAGGAAGGAAGAGAGAAGATATAAATAAAAAATTACAGGAACATTGAAAAAGGGAGTAATTGAGATTGATTGTTAGCTGAGAAAAGAGAGAAACAAATGCAAAGGAAACAGATGTGAGGTGAAAATATATAAAATAAAACTAAAAGTAGAAAGAAAAAAGTGTAAATAAAAGAGTACATAACAAACTGAAATATACTATTCAGATATCCCGGTCCTCAATAAAATGGTGCATGAAAAATAATTGGTTTTGAAAATGGTATAAATGTGACAGAAAAAAAGAAAAGAAAGAAAAAATCTTGATGAAAGATGGAACAATTGTTTCCATTAGAGTTCAAAAGTTTTTCAGCTTCCCTTATCAACAGTTTGGTGGGGGTTGTCTGGAGTTTGATGCTTATTTCATCCTCAGGGTAGGTGGGGTTGCTAGGGTTAAAGGGTCAATCCTGGAGGCAGAACTACTGGAGGTGGCATGTAGACTTACATATGCTTCAGTCCTTTCACTGAATGCCAATTGGTGTGGAGATTTTAAGTCAGTGATCATCTAGAGCCCAGCAATTGCTGGTCCGCACTGGAATACTCCATTCCAGGAATCTCCTTTGGGTTCCACTTATGTGATGTAAGATCCTGTTCTTAGTTCACTATATTACCTGCAGGTCTCACAATTCCGAGTCTCTGGTTTAATCTCCAAACTCAATCTTTCTTGCCCACGCCCTTTCAAATTCCTGGTCAGGCGCTCTTCTCCCAGCTGGTCCTGAGGGCTAGGCTCCAGGACCTGCAGGCTGGGCATGGTGGCTAGGTAACACGTGCGGAAAGTTGAGGCCCAGCCATTTGGGGAGCCCAGCTGTTTTGCACTGGCTAGATCAAGGCTCGGCACTGGGACCCATGAGCTGGCTGTGAAACAGTGAGGGATCATGCTGGTTGGGGGCCTGGAAAGTTTGGGAGATTGGGGCTTGGGACCCTGGAGGGCCTTCTTAGGTGGTAGACTGATGCAGACCTGGTGGGACCTGGGACTGATGAATGCCAGACTGAGGAGGGAGTCAAAAACAAGGTTGGTGCCATGACTAGGTGAGTACCAGCCTGAGTGGGCCCCAAGAACACAGTGGGTACCAGATTGACTGTCTCGGTGAGCTGAGAGCAAAATGTCCTCAGACCTTCTGACTACAATATGCTGAACCAGCCCTGTAACATACAGAGCTGAGGACCTCCCCAGCTCAATGAGACCAGAGGCTTGATGTGACTTACAGGGCTGGTTGATTAATGTAGGGATATCCGGGCGTTTTTATGATACTATTGAATATTACAAAGACATATTTGTCAGATAAGCAAGACTATGCATTAATTCTGGTAGGAATTTGTTTTAGGAAATTGATATATTTCATATAAAATGTAAATGAAAGAATAAAATATAAGAATAAACCATTTAAATTTTAAAACAAGGGATAGACTTTACTAGATACTAAGAAGTTTCAATCTATAATAATAGAAAAAGTGATTTGTTAATGGAAAAAACATTGGAAGAAAGAGCAAATGAAAAACTGAGAATACAGAGCTCAGCAATAGGTCTTTATCTAAAAGGAAACTTGACATTTGCATCAGTGGGCCCCATAAATCAATATATAAAGGATGAATGATTGTTCTGACAGTGGTATTAGGGAAATGCTCACTTCATGAAGAAAAATAAAACCATTTTCCACATGGTTCTACACAGATAGGGAGATAATGGTGGATAAAAGATGAAAATATAATGATAGAACTAAACAATTTTTTGCATTAAATTTATACAGTGTTATGTAATATTGTAATATTGATTTCTTTTGTTTTTGTCAAAATTAGTAATTTATCTTTTGCAAGGTTACTGGTAACTAACAACATTCCTATAAAAATAGAAAATGGTGGAAAATATTTAAAGTGTTAAAACCTTCTGCAATGATGGAAATTCAGTCATTGAGATCATAAAATATGACCAGTGAAGCTGAGAAATAAAAATTATATTGTATTTATATTAAATAATTTATGTTAAAGTAGCCAAAGGTGCCTATGGCCTACACATTAAGTAGTGGAGGTGCTACAATAGAAATGGAATACTTGAAAACTGACTAGAATTAAAATAAAAATCCAAATAGAAAAATGGGTGGAAATGTGAAAAAAATAAGTTACAGAACAATAAAACCCAAAGTTGCATATGATAAGATTCTTAAACCCACAAGTAATCATTGATATGCAAGTGCACATGAAAAGAAATTTTGAAAAAAATATAAAATTGATTAATTTCAACTAGAATTAAGAATAGAAGAAATTCCATTCATTGATAATGAAGTTGTAGATTTGCATCCTTTCTGTAGTGCTATCTAGAAGAACCTAGGTAATTTTGGTATAGGCATATTACCTGTCCATGCCAAATGGGTCAATGTGAAAATGTGAACAAAAATATTGCCTGAAGTAATATTTATGAAGCAAGCATGTTGAAAGCAATTAAAAGATACAATCATGGGGCCATTGATAGGTCATATGTAGTGATATATATCTGCTGATTTTCATCATTGTTTTTCATTTCATTTCATCATTATTTTAATAATATATATGTATGTATATATATATATATATATATATATATATATATATATATATATATATATAATACAGCAGTCAGAAGCAGTAGATTAATTGTTCACATATAGCAACATGGATCAATCTTAATAATAATATTTCAAACTGTATCTAAAATATGGCTACCCACTAGATTCAAGCCAGCATCATATGACTGTGATTAGTTCTTCTTGTCCCGTTTTGCTCTTGTCTCCAAACATTTATCTGCAATACAATATCCAGAGTGATTTTTTTTAAACTGATAACATTGGAGGTGGGCAAATAGCTCAATGGTAGAATGCTTGCCTAGCATGCATGAGGTACTGGACTTGATTCCCAGCACAACAAAAGGAAAAGAAAATACTACTGAACCCTTTGATCCAAGAAAATGGTGGATTTGTAAATCCATCCACCTTTCTTTGTTCCAGGAAATGACACTGAGATTGGATGAGACTCTTGGATGTTCTCCTTGTTTACTGATGACACAAATCCTCCAAATTTCCATTATTTTCTTCTGAAATGATTAGCTAGTCTTTTTATACATAACAATCAGTCTGAGCAAAATGTCTGACCTGAGCAACCTTTGGTTTTGCTTCTTTCTTTTCCTAAACTTCTAAACACATCCCTCCTCACTCTGTGCTATTATGGAGCTTTTTCGAAAGAACCTTCCTAAGAATTGGCTGAGCTCAAGGAAAATCATTCTCTGATCACCCCATTCCTCTGTTGTCCTATTTTTCATTCCCCATAAAAGAACTTTTTCTTTTACCCAACCTCTGAGTCTCCTCCTCCTAATGTAAAAGTCTTCCTTGCCTTGTTTCATGTAAATGCTGTCCTATTTAAATCCAGACCTTTTATAACTTGAGAAAACATACAGCACATCACATCACTGTCCTCCCCAAGAATTTTCCACGGCTCCCACTATTCAGAGTCAAATCAGAGATCTTCCAAGAGTCAACATGCAAATACTTTAAATTAGGGTGTAAAAGGCTTCAGATCACCGAAGTGGATGAAGCATAGAGGTTTTTTGGTTTTGTTTTTCCTTTTGAGAATCTATATCTTATTTGTAGACTTAATATTTTGATTAAGTTCTTTGCAGATTTTGAAATATCTCTTGTGACTTGTTCCTTAGAACATATTTAAACATTAGAGAGTTCTTCCCTTTTGGTTTATATTTTTATTTCCTATAATGAAGCCTCTTTCTCCATTTCCACAGCCTTCTCAAATGTCCAACATTCCTTTAAAATATGACAAATGTTCTTAATTCGTTATTTTTTTCTGACGATAATAGCTGAAACATTTCACATTGGTATTTTTCATTATGTCAGAATAGATATTAAGATATGAACTATTATTGACAATAGAAAAATGTCATTTTAACTATAGATAAAAATGTATTTCTCCCATAGAATTTGTCTCAAACTCACCAAAAGGAAGGAAAAATGGAGATGCTTATTTGGTATCCGATGAGCCTACACATTCTAGTTAATTATTCTAAGAGATAACAAGCAAATATCAAACTATTCAGAGAAACTGCTCATAACTGTACCTTTCATACACTAAAGATATAGAGTAACATTGAAAACAAAATCAGGAAACAAAAAATAACAAAAATCTCTCCAATAAGACTCCCAAGTAGGAAAAAATCTTTTTTTATGCTTGTGATCATATTTAATCTAAATTTTGTAAACTTTCTATATATTTTATATAATGCTTTTCCATTCATATGAAGGCTGAGTTAAACACTAATCAGTGCCTAGGTAAGCTTTCAGTGAGAAGACGGTCTCTAAAAGAATGTGGTAACAAAGGAAATGGACAGGGATTAGATCACATCCCTTATCTCCAACCTTTAGGAGCGAATCTAAACAGTGACCTTGGTTGTAAAGTAAAGAAATGTATTCATAAAACTGAAGAAGTCCACCTGTGCAGCCTGCTTAGTGCAACCTATTCCGCACATTTCCTCCACTTGTAGGCATGGTGTGATCCTCCATTGTATGCCAGCTGGCCTACCACTGCCCAGGAATAAGTAATAAAATATCCAAAACCTCTTGGTTGAGTCCTCCAAGTTTGTTTTTAGGCAGCCATTTTCATTGCTGTGACCAAAATACCTGACAGGACCAATATAAAGGAAAGGAACTTGATTTGAGAATCAAGGTTTCAGAGTTCACAGTTCCTAGAAGTCTGAATTCATTGCTCTGGGCTTGAGGCAAGGAACAACAGCATGAGAGAAGGGTGTAGCAGAGGAAAACAGTTCAGAATATGGCAATCATGAATCAGAGAGAATATCACTCACCAGGGACAAAATATAAACAAAAAATCCACACCTCTACAGCTGGATTTCCTCCATCTACCCCCTACCTGCCTATAGTTACTGCCCAGCTAATCCATATCAATGGATGATTGCACTGATTTGGGTAAAGCTCTCATAATCCAGTCATTTCACCTTTAAAGTTTTTTTTGCATTGTCTTACATGTGAGCCTTTGGGGGATACCCCATATCTAAACCATGACAAAGTTATATTTCTTTTGGGTTGGAAAATAATATGGTGGGATCATTGCAGCCTCAGGATTGAACAGAATTTTATTTACGTAACTGAGTTTATAGAAATTTAACAAGAAAGAAAGTTATAGCAGTGAGGATTGAGTCTGGTGAATAAACTACTTTGTTTCCCAGACTAACATTGGGAAAAGAATTTCTATTCAACATCAGTAAATTAAAGAGTATGGAACAGCTAATGACAGCTCTTTTTACTTCTTAAGTTTTGTAATGTGTAAAGATCATATGCTCATAATGCAAATTTCCAATGCATGCTGGAAATTCTGAAATGTCTAAAATGGCTCCTGGGATCTTTATTTTTCAGCTCAGGTTATCTTGACACAGATGCTCTATTTAAATCATATAATGAATACATTTTTGAAAAATAATGCCATAGCAATTACTGTAAAACAAATTTTACACTGATTTCGTACACATTCAAATGTCCCTGCATATCTAGCTTTTAGATCATGCTTACTGATACTGTTAAACAGTGGTCCTGAACAACATACATTCATGACTCAACTTCCCCCGAACTGTTACCTTATTTGGAAAAAAAAAATAGGTTCTTTGTAGATATAACCAAGGATCTGGAGAATAGGTTATTCTGGAATCTTTAGGTGAGTCTTAAAATGTTCTTAAAATAGATAAAAGAGATCTAGATAAAAAAAATGTGGGAAAACCCACGTTAAACGAACAGCAGAGACAGGGGATATGTAGCTGTAAGCCAAGGAGTGCCTAGAATATCAGAAGATGAAAAGGGAAGGAAGAATTCCCTGGTGAGCATTCAGAGGGAGGTTGGGTCTGTGACACACTGATTCTGGACTTCTGACCTCCAGGACTGTTAGAAAATGAATTTCTGATGTTATATGCATCCTGGGTTAAAGTAAATTGAATGAAATTCATCAGAATGTAATACATGCACCATGTAAAAAGCTTCTAGTTTATAGATGCTCCAATAACTCAATTTGGTAGAAGTGAATTACTACTATCTTAAACCATACATATTTCTAAACTTCCTGCCTGAATTTGCTTTTACAGAATATTCTATTCAAATAAATAAAATGGGCCTTTCACAAACTTGTCTGACAGGACCTCTCATTCTAGGCATGAAAAACAAAAATGGATAATACAAATCTAAGGAATGGAAAATACAAATAAAGACAGCAGATGAAATGGGATTAGAAAATATATGCCATGCCTGTAATCACAAATGCATGCAGGGAAAAGAATTAAAAGAGTCTAAACTCAAATAAAGTCTAAACTCAAATAAATGGGGCCAAGTTTTTAAAAAGAAATTAAATTTAACTCTCATTCCCCTAACTCACAGAGCAGTAAAAATGATTCAATAACTTCTTAAGTACTTCTCTAGAACCAGTTATCCTATAATAATCATACACTATGTATCCTTATGTTCTGAATTTAGGAATAAAGAATAGTGGAGATTCTATTTTTGGAAAGGCAGATAAAATGATGGAAACAATTTTACTAACCTTAGTATAAAGCAATATGATTTCCAAGATCACAGGCCACCTTGGAGAAATACCCTTAAGCACAAAGTCTTCCCACACTAGCATATCATACAGTTGAAAAAAGGTAAACCTGAGCTACTGCAACCGGCAGAATATATGAGAAACTCAGATCAGCTGGCTGAGATAACAATTCAGACATCTGATACTTCCTTCTTCTAATGTCAAGCATGTATAGGTAGTTAGAGGGAAAGAATTTGATTTCTAGGTGTAAAAAGAATAAAGGGTTATTCATCTGTACCTTTAATCTTTGAACCAGTCTTCATATCCCTACAGATGCTCCAAGAACTTGAAACAGATAAAAGGTACAGAGGGTTTCAAGGAAAAACTCTCAAATTCACCAAATATTCATTCATAAAATGATTCTGCCTCAGAATAACCTACAATACCAGTGTTATTCTCCTGCTTTCCTTCTTCAACTTTATCTCACCACCACCAAAAAAAAAAAAAATCATTAATCTTATTATGGTGTACTTACCAGATTACCAAAGTGGTAATTGTAATTATAAATGCCAGTGAGGAACTCCATTATTCAAGGATCCATAAACTCATCTTATCTCACAATTTTAAAGAAAATTTATAAAAACACATGTTAAGATTAAAAATGTGCTATCAAAAATATTTCATTAGGTTAAAGAAGGTGACTTTAAATGCAAGAAGAGCAGATGAAAAAAAATTTCTTAAAAACCATTTGATAAACCTTGTAAACCTTTTAAAACACCCTTTCCAAACACTGAGAACCAGACTAAATTTAAAACTGAATAAAGTCAAATTCCTTGCTTTCCAAAGATTGAAGGAGTAGAACTTCTGGTTTCATCAAGATGATACATCCCCATTATTTTTAGGTCCCCTTTCTCTACCTTAAAAATAAAGTGATCTGAAAATAATACAGCAAACTGGCATAAGAAGTCTCTGGAAATAGAAAGGAGGTGGGCTGACTGAGGTTCTTGGCACCTGATCTACACTTTGGTGAGCTCCTTGGGTTTCCCTATCACCTCCTATATATGCTGGATATAGTGCTACAGAATCCTACAGCTTAGAGCCACAAACAGGGTACTGAGGGGAGTCAGGTATCGAAATATGTTATATGCCTGTAAGATATGCCACAATGGAGCCTACTATTCTGTATAATTAAAATGCACACACACACAAAAAGAATAGCCTGTTCTTCCCAGGAGAAAAATAGTAAAAGAATGGCTTTACACTTGGAAATGTTTGAAACAATACTTACCTTACTCTATCACAGAATTTACCATCATGCCCACCATTTCAAAATGTCAGTAAAAGCATTGCTTTTTCAAAGCCACAAGGGTGAGAAAGCCTGAAGAGGGGGCTGATCTTCCATCCTCTATCAAGCAGATGTAGGTATTTCTTAGATTGCCCTACTAGGATGCATCAGTGGTCCCCAGCAGCTGATATGGCAAAACTCAATGTAGATACTCACCAATGTGCTCCACCCCTATTCCTGTGTCAGGATGTGCAATGGGGATCTAAGCCTCCTATTTCATCTGACATTTATGAGACTAACAATGTCAGAGATAATAAGTACTCCATGTTCTTCCACCCCTGATATCAATGAGGGCCAAGAGAGCTATATTTCAACCCCTACTTGTCATCACTCAGGAATAGGTGGTATGGGAGGTAGAAATAGTTGGCACTTTGCTTCTCTTCTTTCTTCCTCTAGTATCAGTAGGACTCAGCATATCCCAACTAAGCTATCTTCCCATGTTGCTGCAACAAGTAAGACAATAAAACAATCAGTTCACCTTTGCTTACCTATGCTGCATCAGAGCCAGTGGGGACCTGATTTTAAACCAACTCCAAAGAAATGAAGAAGAGCTGAGGATACAGCTCAGTGAGTGGTACAGTGTTTGCCTAGCATGCATGAAGTTCTGGGTTCAACCCCTAGTACAGATACAAATAAAAATAAAAAAGGATGAGGAAATACAAATCAGGTTCCCATATCCTTTGGGAAAGAAGGAGGAATTGAATTTCTAGGCAACCTTTCTGCAGCAAGATACTATGTGTGAGTCAGTGAGCCGACCTACACACCATCCACAATTCAATTGCCAAAATGGAAGATTGAATAGAATCCATGCCCATAACATAGTACCTCAAATGTCCTGTATACAATGGGAAAATAGCTTTGCACACCAGGAACATTGCAGCATATGATAGTCCACAGAGGCCAAAGCCCAGATGAATAAGAAATTGCAATTATCTAACAAGGATTTTAAACCAGCCATCATAAAATTGCTTCAACAAGCAATTAAGAATTCTCTGGAAACAAAGAAATTGAAGAAAAATCTAATCTAGTTGTCAGTTGATAAATCATTAAAAGTAATTTTTAATGAGAGATCATTATATATTTTTTGGCACATAACTTGGATGAAGTTCACATAATTAAGTTATACTTCCATCATACAATTCCTTGCGATTTCATCAATTTGTTTATGTGAACACATTTTCTCAGAGCTTACACATTTTGAAGAAAAGAGAAGGAATAGAATTTATTTTAAACCATTCTTATTCATGCATTGAAAAATTTTCATCTTCAAATAATTCAATTAATTAATAGACAATAGCACCTATCACATTTTATTAGGTGGCTTGATTCTGGAAATTTTTTGTTTAACAATCATTTACCAAAGTACTAATATATTATATAATTTGTATCAGTTGTATACTAATAAATATTGTAAAGAAAATTCAATCCAGAATACTTCTAAACTTTTCTTTTTTTGGGGGGGGAGGGAGCAGGCAGCAGCATTACCCTGTTACCAAAGTCAGACAAGGATACTGCAAGAGTGTTATAGACCAATATCTTTAATGAGCACAGCTGCAAAAATGTTACAACATTTAGATTCCACTGGACACATTTAAAAGTGTTCTGAAACTAATTGTATTAGAATGTGAATTATTTTACAATATTCTATGAATAACATTATTTGCAACTCTTCAAATAACTTGTGAACATTTTTAGAAATTGAATTGTTAAAATCTAAGGGAGTGGATAACATTTTAAAAATTTTAGGAGAATGGAAGCATGAGTTTAATGACTACTGACTTTACTTCCTAGGGCAAAATGTAAATGCTTAGAAAGCTTTGCCCTCAGAAAACATGTACCAGTTGGGAAAATAAAAGAAGAATGTCTCATGGGAACTCAGCTGATGGAATGAAGAAAGAAAGGAAAGCATGGAGGGATAAAACAAAACAGAATAAAAGCTAAAGAGAGAGGGAAGAAAATCATTGCAAACCATTTTAAGAGTGTTAAATAAGTACCAAGCACTAGCCTAGGATATTATGTAACCACCAACATAAACCTATGAGACAGGTACCATTATAAACTTTATTTCAAAAATTAGGAGACTATAATACAGCAGGTATCTGCATGGCTCTCCAGTAGTAAACCTTTTTTTTTTTTTTAATCAAATGTAAGCTATTTTACTTTAAAATCTTTAGTACTGATCATTGTTGCATGCACAAGGGTTCAAAATGAGCAAGAAAAAAATAGGGATTATATACTAATAGGTAGCATGCATAATAAATGAACAAGTATAACATAATTTTAAGTTATCATAGTATTAGCAAGAAAAATAAAACAGGATAATATGTTGGAGAGTTGAGTGGACAGGTAGGGAAAAAAAAATTATTTTGACTTTGAACCTGAAGAGAGAAAGTCTCATGAAGATCTGTGTGTGGAAAAAAAAAGATAGTTTAAAATGTTTACAATCATTTCAAAACTTTACAACACAGTGCAATAAAAAAAATTATATCAGAGTTGTTCCATTATCTAAATGGGGATCTCATTTTCCATCCCAGGCATGCCCTTTACCATGGTACCAATTGTAATATAATCCACTGGCATCCCTAACATTAGGAGCTCAGTAGTTTCCATCTCCTAAAATCTATATATGGAGAAACATATTTTAATATGCTCATGTAATGGAAAAAGAACAGAAATAAATAAATAGCTTCTTGGTAATAGGCATTTACAAAGTAACATAGAATTCAACCCTAGAATCCCTGATTCTTTATTGGTTATTCTATGATTAAAAAATTAACCTGTGAAAATGAGCTACACAAACTATTAATGATAATTGTCTTATGGTTAAGATTTTGTGGGTGGCTATGTGTGGTTCATTTTGGTTTTTGTTGTTGTTTGTTTGTTTGTTTGCTGGTACTAAAGATTGAACCCAGAGATGGTTTACCACTAAGCCACATTTGTACTTTTTTTCTTTCTCTTTAATTATTTTGAGACAGGTTTCACTAATTTGCTTAGAACCTCTCTAAATTGCTGAGGCTGGCCTTGAAATTAGGCTCCTCCTGCCTCAGTCTCCTGAGGGGCTGGAATTACAGGTGTGCACCACCATGCCCAGCTTCATTTTGTTTCAATGTTTTGTGTTTCTCTGAGTTTGTTTAATATTAAGCTATTCTAAAGAGACAAATATGTGATTTTTGTATGTCAAATAACCTTTGAACTTCTGTTCTCTTACACATTCATTAATTTTGTTTATAAAAAAATACAAAAAATGAGTCAAAACATTTATAGATACAATAGTAATTTCTGTGAGCCTACTGTATGATAAATTAATTATATAAATAAATTATCAGTTGTTATTGAGATGCAAATGAAAACAAAACTTAATACATAATTGACTTGATGCTTAACTATAAATGCTTAAAGGATTGGAAAGAAAATTTCAAAAACACAGTTTCACAATTGAAAAGATATTTTTATTTATTTGTTTTGTATATTCAGATCTCTTTCTTTCCATACTTACCTAAAAGCATTAAAAAAAAAAAAACAGAATATTAACAGGTAATACTTGGTTCTCAAGTATAACTCTAAGCACTCACTCATCCCTGAATTCGTTTAATCCTACATGTGCTTTATTTTACATCCATACACCAAGCTTTCTCAAAGGAGGAGAGAACAGAAACACAAATAACTCAAAGAGGCAGTATGCCCTTCAAGAGGGAATTTGTCAGATTGGGAAGGGCAGCAGCATAGGTTTTCCAGGAGGAAAAAAACAAATCAAACCAAACAAAAACCCTGAGAACTCTTGGACGCTTTGCCATGAGAGTGCCAGTCCCAAAGTGGAGTCTACCTGTGTACCAAGGTTGGGCCAACCATTAACTATTGCATCCTTATCACCATCACCCCTCACCACTATTAAATTCCACATGCCTAGGCATAGGTTCCCTTGTGAGTAATTTAATATTTATTTTTGTAAGAGTAGCTGATCAATAGTTCTTTTCCATAAGATTTTAGATTTTTTAATCACTATGTTTCAGATGTTATGTTTTAATCTTAATTATTCCTTTCAACTCTTTTATTTTTAAATATGCTTTTAAACATATACCCTAAGGCAGCTTTAAATGTCTTGACCTTATGACGTGAAATCATTACTTATTGTTGGTTTTGTCCTAAGGATTTACATTAGATGTTTTTCCTTTAGAGCACTGGCTGAGAGTAGGGGTGGATTTTGATTTTTCCTTTTCTTCATGAGCTCTTAAGTCATCAAAGTACAGTTTAATCTAGAGTTTTATATTTTTTTCTTGCTTAAAGAATGTCTTCAGAGTTACAAAGTCAATGCTAACTCAGCTATTTAGTTAGAAAAAGCATGTCAACAGAGATGCAGGTAAATCTTCAATGTAGAATTTGTTTAAAATAAGTATTATGTGGGCTGGAGTTGTGGCTCAGAGATAGAGTGCTAGCCTAGCATGCAGGAGGCACTGGGTTCAATTCTTAACACCACATACAAACAAATCAAATAAAGGTCCATCATCAACATCAAAAAATTTTAAAAACATAAGTATTATATAAAAATCTTTTGAGTTTTACTTCCTCAGTCACTCCTGGATATCATCCAAATTAATGCTACTAATCAAGTTTTAAGAGAAGAATAATGGCTATGAGGAAATATAACTATGTTGACAGCTAAGCAATAGATATGAGATAGTAAAAGAGCTTAGAAAAGTAATTTTATTTGTGTTCAATTTCATACATTCTAAAATATATACAAAGTTTTAGAAAGGAAGATACCATGATTCTGGAAGGAAAACTCAATTTTGTAAAGATTCAGTTTCTTCTAGGAAAGCCTAGGAAATCAACTATATTAATTGCAGTTATGGAAAATTGTCATCTAAAAAATTAAAATAAAGATAAAGAGGAATGGGATGCCAAGTTTGCAGTAATGAATTTTACCACATCAAGATAGAATAATTAAAGCACCTTGGCACTATGACCAGGTGGATGATGAGGTGATAATAAGAAGTCCGAATATACTCTCCAGGTATGTCTAAGTGTGTTCCATGATACAGATGGTAGAAAGGATGAACTACACAAATAAAATCATGTTGAGAAAATTTAATGCTTAGGGAATATTTTTGTATTGTATATTTATAGAAATTTGAAACAAATTCCAGAAATACTTTAAAGGTACAAGTGTTATTAAAAGTTAGCATTTGTTTAACATTGAGATGGAGTAGGGAAAGTATAAAAAGCTGTTTCTAATAATATTAATAAAACTTAAAGTTTTAAGAGAAAAAAGGTAGTTTTGAACACACAGAATATAAAATGTAGGAAAACATCATCATATGTGCATTTGAACAAACATATGCTCACAGGAAACATTTTATTATTATCACAAATATTTGTATATGAAAACATAAGTATATGTATTTATCAATGAAGTTATTTAAGATTTACAATCTAGGGTAATCAAAAAGATACATTTACAACAAAAATAAAATAGTTTTTCCATCCACTAGATGGAAAAATTTTATATATTCTTAGATCCCATTTACCTAATATGTCTTCAGAGGAATCCATTGAATATCTGCACTTTTAAAATTCAGAAGAATAGCTTCCACACATGAGTACTAAATGAGAAATTCCTGGAAAGGGCCTGGATATATAAATTTTAAATAAACATGATCAGGCAAACTTGGAACCCATGGTCTATATTGAAACTCTGGAAAGATAATGAAATACCTGTGCTAGTTTTCCTATATGTATTTCATTATAGTGAAATACAGTGAGGTAATCAATTTTTAAAGAGAAGAGTCTAACTTTGACTCACTGTTTTGAAGCTGCCAATCCATGATTGATTGGTCCCTTTGCTCTGTGTCTGTGGTGAGGCTGCAGTCATTATGGCAACCATGTATGGAAGAACAAATCCCCTCACCTTATGGCTAGGAAGCAGAAAGTAGAGGAAAGAGGTCTCACAGTTCCTTCCTAGGGTACTCCCTCAATGATGTATAGATCTCCCACTAGGCCCCACCTCTTAAAGTTTTTACCATCTTCCAATAGTACCACTCTGGGAACCCAGCTTTAATAGATGAGCCTTTGGGAGCAATTCAAGATCCAAACTGTAGCAATACCATAAACCGTCAGCAGTATTGTTTTCTTTGTATTAAGATTGAATTAACTTAATTTTATTTATTAAACTCTTGTGTTTTTTTCTCAAGTGCTTCCAAAAAAACATTTATTACTTTTATAGCAAGAAAATACAATAAAGCTACAATAAATATAACAGATGAAAACATGGAAGAAAATGAAAGTTGGAATATATAAAAATGAGAATGCCCTGGTGTAAATAATAACAATTAAAAGTTAAATTAAAAAACTGGAAAAAATATATATATTGAATAATTACATTCACAGACTGATATCTTTAATCTTTAAAAAAATCTCTTACAGCTATACTAAGGAAAAGAAACCAATAAGATAAATGTACAAAGCAAAAAAAAAAAAAAAAAAGAGAGAGAGAGAGAGAAATGAACAAAAATGTAAAAAGATGACCAAAAATATATAAAGTATGCAAGCTCAATAACAGACAATATGATTAAAACATTGTGGTGCCTTTTAAAAGTCAATTCCTTTGAGAGGTTCACTGCCGTATATAGAAAAAGTCTATCAAAAAGCATTTAAATTTATCCAAACTTTAGTTAAGATTCTGGCAATATACACCTAAAGATATAATAGTATATCCACCCATAGGAACCATTCTAAAGAAAGAACCAACCATGTTAACAAAGGTTTATGTATTTAATCTGAAGTATATTAATTAAAATTTGAAAGTATTCACTTTTTCCCCAAAAAAGTTTTTAATATTCATAATGTATGACATCTATAATGCAATTATTTAAATCTCTTTTCAGGGATGTTTAATGACATGGGGAAGTGCTCAGAAGATAATGTTAAAAATAAAATAAGATGCACTGGCTGCTCTGAAAAGCCATCTTTGCATTGTTCCTGGGTCCAGCTCCCCACTTGCCGCAACCACCTCTGCCGCGCTCCTCCTCCTCCGCCGCGGACTCCAGCAGCTTTATCGCCAGAGTCCCTGAACTCTAGTTTCCTTTTTAACCCACTGCATTGGATCACGGGGTGCCCCACCATGTCAGACGCGGCCGTGGACACTAGCTCTGAAATCACCACCAAGGACTTAAAGGAGAAGAATGAGGTTGTGGAGGAGGCAGAGAATGGAAGAGACGCCCCTGCTATTGGGGATGCTAATGAGGAAAATGGGGAGCAGGAGGCTGACAATGAGGTAGATGAAGAAGAGGAAGAGGGTGGTGAGGAAGAGGAGGAGGAGGAGGAAGGTGATGGTGAGGAAGAGGATGGAGATGAAGATGAGGAGGCTGAGGCAGCTACGGGCAAAGGGGCAGCTGAAGATGATGAGGATGATGATGTTGATACCAAGAAGCAGAAGACCCATGAGGATGACTAGACAGCAAAAAAGGAAAAGTTAAACTAAAAATAAAAGGACACCGTGACCTATTCACCCTCCACTTCCTGTCTCAGAATCTAAACGTGGTCACCTTCGAGTAGAGAGGCCCGCCCGCCTGTCCACCAGGGGCAGTGCCACCCGCAGATGACCACTCTTCACCACCCAACCAAAACCACAACGTGAATTTGCAACAGGGGAGGAAAAAAGAACCAAAACTTCCAAGGCCCTGCTTTTTTTCTTAAAAGTACTTTAAAAAAGGAAAATTTGTTTGTATTTTTTATTTACATTTTATATTTTTGTACATATTGTTAGGGGTCAGCCATTTTTAATGATCTCGGATGACCAAACCAGCCTTTGGAGCGTTCTCTGTCCTACTTCTGACTTTACTTGTGGTGTGACCATGTTCATTATAATCTCAAAGGAGAAAAAAAACCTTGTTAAAAAAAGCAAAAAACAACAACAACAAAACAATCTTATTCCGAGCATTCCAGTAACTTTTTTTGTGTATGTACTTTAGCTGTACTATAAGTAGTTGGTTTGTATGAGATGGTTAAAAAGGCCAAAGATAAAAAGTTTTCTTTTTTTTTCCTTTTTTTTGTCTATGAAGTTGCTGTTTATTTTTTTGGCCTGTTTGATGTATGTGTGAAACAATGTTGTCCAACAATAAACCGGAATTTTATTTTGTTGAGTTGTTCTAACAAAAAAAATAAAAATAAAAATAAAATAAGATGCTGAATTGTACATAGAAATTTCCCATTTTTGAAATGTAATATCAGAAATAATCTCTCTGCTAGGTGGTAAATCTGCAGTAGTTTTAATACCTCTCTTTGTAATTTCCTAGAAGGTCTAACTTTTAAATAATTGGGCACATATCAGAAACAAAATAAATACAAAGTAAAAAGACAAAGAAAAATAAAACTATAGAGCAATAGTTTTAATTTTTTACTCAGACAAAAAATATTGCAACACATTTAAATACATTCTTCCTGGATGAAACAATTTGCCAATAAAGATTCAATCTCAGAATGTAAATGGTATTGTTAAGTTATTAACATTCCTTAGATATATTTGTCTTCTTTGGTCAACCAAAATCTGCCTTAGTAGCTTTTTCAGCAGATCAAATTTCTTTGTTGAGAAATACTTTTTCTGTTGTGAAAAACGGACATGATACAGATACAGATATATATATATATATATATATATATATATATATATATATATATATATATATATAGAGAGAGAGAGAGAGAGAGAGAGAGAGATATTCCTAAAACAGAAAAAGTCATTATGGAAACAGATCATTGAAAACTTGAGTTTCCAATAATCCTGAATGGTGGAGAATGTTCTGCTAAATGCTTTGTATTTAGCACTTTTTCTATAAGGATGCATAGCTGATAGAGTTATATTAGATTAAAATACAGAATTTCTGTTCACTCATTCATTTTTCTTAATTTTCTAAGCATCACATACATTAAATGTGTTGAATTGTGAAGGAATATTCAATGAATAAGATATAATACTTGTCCTGGGAAAGATGTAGTTTTCAGGTCATGACACTTTATATATACTATAGAAGAGCCAGTTTTGGTGGCAAATGTCTGTAATTCCAGTGATTCAGAAGGCTTAGCCTGGACAATCACAAGTTTGAGGTCAGCCTCAGTCACTTAGGAAAACACATCTCAAAAATAACCAACTAAATAAAATAAAATAAAAAAAAAAAGAGCTGCTGGGCTGGGTTGTGGCTTATTGGCAGACTGCTTGCCTCACACATGTGAAGCACTGGGTTTCATCCTCAGCACCACATAAAAATAAATAAACAAAATAAACATATTGAGTCCATATATAACTAAAATAATTTTAAAATACATATAAATAAAATAAAAATAAAAATAAAAAGAGCTAGGGATGTAGCTCAGTGGCAAAGTACCCCTGGGTTTAATCCCTAGTACTACACATAAATAAATTACAAAACAAATAAATAAATGCTGTAGAAGTACAAATATCAACATATTTTGACAACAAATATGTTGTCAAAGCATTCTTTGTGTGTGTGTGTGTGTGTGTGTGCGCGCGCGCACGTGTGCACACATTACTAATAATTAAACCTAGGAGTACTAGACCACTGTGCTTCATCCTCAGCCCTTATTTATTTGTTTGTTTTTTTTTAATTTACTATTTGTATTCTATTTATTTTGAGACAGAATCTCACTACATTTCTGAGGCTGACCTTGAAATTGGGATTCTCCTGCCTCAGCCTTCCAAGTCATTGGTATTACAGGGATGTGCCACCATGCCCAGTTTACCAATACATTCTTAATGAATGAATAAAGATGGTAGAGGACATCTTTATTTTATCCACTCCACTAACTACTTAATATGTAGCTAAGATGATTGGTTTCCTATGTAAATAGTTCTTCTATTAACCATAAAAAGAGAATTTTTCCTTTTATATAAAAAATACATGCATTTGTATGATTTCAACAAATGGAAGAAAGTGGAGCCTTATTTTTAAGGGAGATATATAATTAGGAGTTAAATAGGTGTGGCTTACCTTCCACCTCATTCTGAGTCATAAAGATAACAACTTCATTTTGTTTGAGTGAATGATGGTTAGATTTTTTCCTCTTCCTATTTCTTAAATCAAATCTGGATTAGCCCCTATTTGCCTCCATAACTGAATATCTCATTTTAGACTCTTAAGATAAGGTCACTTTACTATAGAGCTGACATGAGAAGATGGCCAGTGGAAACAGTGTTCAGGAAGGTTTTGTGCGCCTGTCACTTATGATTTCTGTCACTATGCTCTTTTGGTTCATTATTAAATGCATGCTCGCAACAAGTATACTTTCTTACCCTAACTTGACATTAGCTGTCATATTCAAAGCTGTGTCCTTTAATAAGTCAATTGTGTCATCAGAGCAACCGCTATCTTTAGTGTCTTTTCTTTCTCCAAGGAGCTAATAATAGTAAGATATCAATGTCTCCTTCCAATCTTAGAGATTCCTAGTCCCTGATGTTAGAAACAGTCATTTATCTATTTCTGGTATATTTGCCAGATTGAGAGCTGAGTACCAGGTACAAGAGGATGTGTAATTTTCCTCAACCAATAAGACCACATCTGGTATAGCAGCTGCAATTGGAGGCCCTCCTATTTAGGATTACTATATTCTACTACCATTCTTCAGAGTCCTCTGTCTTCTGCATAGTCCAACTAGAAGAACCAAGCAAGGGTCTTATGAGAATCGGCACCCTTTCAATCTTTCAAGGCCTTAATGGTGAAACTATTCTTTAAAATTCCTCTAGCAATGTTGTATGGCTTTTGGTTTATTATCTTCCTGGGCTGAGGCAGTTCTAGGCTTTTCATTTGGCTTTTCCCACAATAAAAACCTCATTATACAAATGCGAAATCAGTGTGATGTTTCTACCAGGATCTGAGTGTGTTTATTTCAGTTAGAGGTTCTGGAACTGGGGAAATAAACACTGAATGGGTTCAGATACCCACTGAGATCACTTTGAGATGGACCATGGATCACCTGGCTCTCTTAAGTCCTTCCTCTGACCAGTAGACCACAGTGACATTTCCCTTATTTTGGAATCAGCATTAGTAAAGACCCAGCTGTCCCAGAGGTCTGATTTTCTATTTCCCAAGACAAAATATCCTGGGTAAAATCCACTGGATCTCATTGGATAAGGCTTAGAGAACAATTAATCATATGCATGTTTGGCAGCATGACAGGGTCCTTTGTCAAGGAGATCTAATCTCCCTTTCATTCAAGGAACTCTGAATCTTTGAATTGGCTCAAGTCCGAGAATTTATTGAAAGTCTGTGATGCTCTTTTATGGTTCAGATTAGTCTTTTGTTCACTTAACTTACAACTTTTCTGCTTATGAAGATCAAGAGAGAATTTAAAAGTCTTCCCATTTCGTTTCTAGAGATACTGTGATCAAGTAGACAACACTATGAATTTGTGGATGTCAGATTATTCTGTTTGCTACTTCAAACATGGAGAGAGAGAGAGAGACAGATAAAGGAATTTAAATACATGCTCATAAAAAAATAAATAATATACTGATATTAGGATTGCTCCAAAACCTGCAAGATGTTCTAGTGGTGTAGGAATCAGAAGGAGAACCGATGTTCCAGTTCAAAGGATGTCAGAAGAGGTAATGATGGAGATAAAGTGTGGAGGCAATCAGCTGGAGAATTTTCTCTTCCTATGTAAAAGCTGATCTTTTTGTCTTTTTAGCACTTCAGCTGATTGGAGAAGTCTCAACAACATTGTGAAAGATAATCTGTTTTAGTCCACTGATTAGAATTTAGTTGAATGTAAAAATCTACTAATTTAGATGCTAATCTCATCTGTAAATACTCTAACAGAAGCACCCAGAATGTTTGACCAAATAGCTGAGCACCAAGTGGCCTACCCATATTGACATATGAAATTAACCATAATATCTTGTAAGTACAAAATCCTTATCATCACCCAAGAACTATTCTGTACTTACCTTGATGATCCAATTTTTGAGCAATCAATGTCAGGAAAAAAAAAAGTGGTGTGACTTTTCCTGTGGCAAGAAATCCACAGCTTAAGAAAACAGGTTAGTTTTTTTGTTTCTTTGTTTGTTTTACATTAGGTACAAAAAGAGAAAAGAAATGACCTATGAATATGAAAGTCAAAGATCTAATTACCCTAATATTCATAATTACTACTTCTTTGTTTTCTTTTTTACTTAGTTGTCCTAAGCAACTTAGTGAGACAGAGTTTCAAAATAAAAAACATAAAAAGGGCTGGGAACTTAGTGGTAAAGTACCCCTGGGCTTATTCCCCAGTACCCCCTAAATAAATAAATAAATAAATAAACAAACAAACAAATAAAATAAAATAGAGAGAAAAGAAAAATGTGTATCTTTGTCCTTAGTTTTCTTACCTTCATTACCTTCTAAGATTTAGTTTTCTTTATTCTAGTAAGTCACTAGGCTTCTTTAATTGGTGTCTTTCCTCTGTTTGGACTCAACCTTTATCTTTCAAATACTGTTTTTAATCTCCATTTCTTCTCTCCTCTCCTGGTGGAAAAGTGTTTGGAACTTGTGTTAGTTTCTGCTTCCAGAAATTATGGCAGAGTGAGCTGAAACTTCTATACAGTTTGCTTCTGCTCACTGTCACTAATGTTATTTTTGAATGAGGGCTAGAGTTGGTCACTACAATAAAAGCATATTCCTGAATTATCTGGGCCTAGGCTAAAGGATCTTTATACAGGGAGGAATTGAGTTTTGATTCTTCCCATGCAACTGTGCTAAAACCAACTGAGGAAAACCCCAAACCAAATGTAATTATGAGCTGTGTAGCCTGCTCATAAGCTAACTGCTTTAGATTTAAGAACAAAGTTGTGGCTACATCATCTCAGGAACTTGGGTTTGTTGCTTTGTTTTTTGTTTTTGTTATTTTTAGATACACATGAAAGTAGAGTGTTTTTGACATATTATACATACATGGAGTATACTTACTCTAATTAGGATTCCATTCTTGGGATTGTACATGATGAGGAGTTTCACTGGTTGTGTGTTCATATATGAACATATGAATTTTATGTCTGATTTTTTCTACTGTGTTTCCTATTCCCATTCCCTTCATTCCCCTTTGTCTAATCCCATGAACTTCTATTTTCTACCTGCCCCTCATTGTGTGTCAGCATCAGCATACCAGAGAGAACATTCTTCCTAAAAAATGCAACAATGGAACATTGTTTTTAGCTTGGCAGTTATATCTCTGTTTCATTTGATGACGAAAAGAAAAGAAAAAAATGACACAAAACAAGCAATGGACAGAAATTGGCTGGAAGGCCTTCTCCAGAGACTGCTGCATTCAAGGTACACCTGGAAGACATCTATCAAATTCACATTTATCCTGGGTCTGTTTGGTATCCTACCTTAATGTGACAAAGGTTTCTCTTAAAGTCTCTCTTTGTGGTAGCATTTGGCCTTCCATTCTTATCTTCTCAATATGTGAAATGCATACACACACACACACACACACACACACACACACAAACACACACAAGCACTTAGCATTTCATTTACTGAATAGGATTTAGGCCTATTTCAACACTGGACCTGGAAACTCCCATCAGTCTTGTCAGTTCTTTAATGTAATTAATTTGACATTTAAAGAATCTATATTTTTCTCAATATTTTAAATTGTTTTCAGAAATGCGGTCAACCTGAATAACAACCTACCATTATTAAACATATAATTCTATCACCTATTTCATATTTTCTTGGCTGCAAGAAGAAAATTAGCATATCCTTAAAAGATAAATGTAATAATTTAAATGAGTGATATTTAAGCTCCTCCCATTTGCATATATTTATGAAAGTGGGTTTTTTCCTTCTTATAAACAAATATTATTTACCAAGAGAAATAGAAGAGCTACAACTCCTCTCTCTGCTATTTAATTGAACCTTTTATTTGAACAGTGACCGTTTGCTGAAGTCCTGGTCTTCTCTCATGTCTAATACATTATCCACCTTTGTAAGCCAGTGCTGATAATGCTGAATATGAAAGAGACATTCTGTCTAAAGAGTATTCTGAATATTACATACAACCAAGGAATATCATGGTACTTGATCATCAGAATAACATATTATTTTATTGTGAGTGTACAATGGCAATAGTTTGACTTATTTCTTAGTGAGAAATGAAGACTATTTTCCAGTGTAAGTAATAAATGATGTGTTCTCAACCCTCATGCCCAAAAGGCATATCTTTTGTGATTTTTGCCTGTGCAATCCTTATACCTGTTCCCCTGTGTCCTAATACGGGCTTCCCCTCCTTACCATTATTTCATTAATTTACTCCATACAGCAATATTTGCATATAATACCACTGACATTACAGGTGCATTCAAATTTCAAGATATTTAAAGACTTATAGTTGCTTTCATGATTATCTGAAATTTCCACCTGGAAGTTTAAAAAATTGTTAAAGAAGATTCTTCCTTCTGGAATTCAATGTGACATCCTTTTAATATAGTTAACCTATATATTCATTTGGAGTAAACAGCTAAAGCTCTCAATTCGTATATATGACAGTATGCACAGATGCCCTTTGAGCATCATTAGCCACACTCCCAACATATTTATGTTTATTGAATGAAACATGAGTTTCAGCATCTTCCAGCAGACACTTTGATCACTAGTATATCACTTATTATGAGAGATAATCTTATTGATTTCCTTGGTGTTGCTATATCATTGCTGGAGAAGATAGTTCCACATTTCAACCAGGATTATATAAATCATCACTTCTTAATGGGGGTGATGGCCAGTGTCTCATTGGGGGTGTTCTTCTTCATGCCACCCTAAAACTTAAAATCTCAAATAATTAGCAAATAACAAAATAAAAATAGCAAGAAATATATTTACAATAGCAAAGCCACTGATAGATGTTGTCCACATGGATGCTGGAACTAGACAATGAAAAGATGGCTCTGGTGGTTTATTTAAGGGGGTACATCAAAGGCAAGGATAAGGTTTCAAGGGCAGAGTCTTGCTTCGAGATGTCTTGCAGTCAGCAGGTTGATTGGCATCTTTTCAGGTCACACCCATCTCACGTGCTGTGTGGGCCACAGCAGAGTGGGATAGGAATTCACAATGTCCCTGGGCAATTGACCAGAGAAAATGTCCACTGGTCATTCCCAGACACCAGATGTATTTATCCATTAGCTTCCCTGCACTGTGACCCACATGCAACCCATGGATGGCTCATGACAACTTCTGATGCAATAACATTTTATTTCTTATTCTTCCTTTTAACAATATTCATTAAAAATGAACATGCCCCTACATACACGAAAACATCCTCTGTTCAACCTTAGATGTGATAGTGAAGTGACTTAGAAAAGCACCTCACTTATCATTGCTCCAAACTGACACACTGCTCTCAAGAAAACTTCTCTTGATTAAGGCATGACAGTTTTTCTGCCCTATCATGGCTGGTGGTGATAAAGACTTCACACTATATCTGCAGAAGGGGAATATAGAATAATTGGTTCTGGGCCAACCTAAGCTGCTTCATGCCATCAACCTCTTCACATTTGGATCCAAATTAAAATCTAATTTAGGGAGGGTTTAAATTTAAAAAGCACACTTAATTCCTTCAATTTGCAGAACGATTCCATTCCATTAGGCAACTAATTTCTACCTGTCAGATTTGGAATGAAAGTGGTCTCTCTCAAGAGGAAACTTTTCACTTGTAGTAATTAGGTATGGGGAGTCCGTGACGATGCCTGTGTCTGATAGCTGCTTGTGCTTAACTCTCTAAGCTTCTGAACCCTTGGGTAAACTCAATTGAAGTGTCAGCTTCAAAACTTGTCTGATAGGGAAAGCTAAAATGAGGTTACATATTTCATAATTAAATAACACAACTACTTTAATTTTTATTAGAGAATCATGAAAGGTTACCTTACATAAAGTCCAAGAGCATAAATCCCTTTGTTGATCTATTATTCTAATAAGTTCCTGAAGAAAATCTGAAGAGGTGTTGATTACAATTAGATAAAAGCTGGGAGATTGTACATGTTCAACAGGATCAAAGTAATGACTAGAATTAGCAAGTGGGATGAACAGCAACAGCTATGTCTAGATCCTCACTTTGATCTTATTTCTTGACTTGAGTAAAGGGGTATGTTACAACGGAGAAGCCCTGGGTTGGTAGACAGGAGACTTGGTACCAAGCTATGCCACTTACCTGCTATGTAACTTTCACAAAGCATTTGACATAGCCTAGCTTTATCATTGTACCAATAAAGTGGTTCTTTTCCTATTAAAATTCTGCAGAAAACAAAAAAAAAATAAATGTATGGGTTGAATACTTTATCACAAAAGCATTTATCATATTCAGTGATGATTACAAAGGTTATCATTACACTACTGACATACTTTATCATAAACTATTTTTATCCACACTTAATCAACAACAACAACAAAAACTATCCTACTATGTCTCAGTGTTAATTATCAAACACCTTCCTTCCTTCCTTCCTTTCTTAAGTCATTGTGATATAGGTGAATGAGTGATATGGGTGCTATTTGAAATAGTAAAATGATCCTGAGGGATATTTTTAATATTCACATTTTTATTGACATAAAATAACATTTAGAAATGAAAATATGTTCAGTGATGTTTAAAGTCAAGCTGGTAATTGTGTTAAATGTTTCTTAAAATATAATTGAAGGTGGATTGCATTAACAAAGAATTTATAAATTTTTCCATAATAGCTAAACAAGTTCACTTTTCCAATTACAATATATGAATGTTTCAGTTAGGAGGAATAAGTTCTGGGGTTCTATGGCATAATATGGTGAACATAACTGAGAGTAATGCATTGTATTTTTCCAAATATCTAGAAGAGAGGATTTTTAATATACTAAATATTTAAGAAATGACAAAAGTTTAAGATAATACACATGCTAATTACCCATATTTGATTGTTACACAATATATACACAAATTAAAGGATCACACAGTACCTCATAAATGTGTACAATCATGTGTTAATCAAAAATTTTTCAAAAGAAACAAATTCATAATTTTTAAGACCTATAAACACAAGTCATTTGAAGGGAAAGTAAAAGTTGCAAATTTAGTGGACAGGAACATTTTCATATGAGGTCTATGCAACTTTATATTTTGAAAATGTAAATTTAAAATGTCTAAATATCTACCTCAAAGTAGAAATGGGCTTTTCAATATATTCAGTATAAAGTATTGTTCATATGCCAGCTCAGGGACATTTTGTTTTCAGCATCTCATATACTAATTGATTTTCTTTTTTTTTATTGGTTGTTCACAACATTACAAAGCTCTTGAAATATCATATTTCATACATTAGAATCAAGTGGGTTATGAACTCCCATTTTTACTCCAAATACAGATTGCAGAATCACATCAGTTACACATCACATTTTTACATACTGCCATATTAGTGACTGTTGTATTCTGCTACCTTTCCTATCCCCTACTATCCCCCCTCCCCTCCCCTCCCATCTTCTCTCTCTACCCCATCTACTGTAATTCATTTCCCTCCATGTTTGTTATCCCATTCCCCTCATAACCTCTTATATGTAATTTTGTATAACAATGAGGGTCTCCTTCCATTTCCATGTGATTTCCCTTTTTTTTCTCCCTTTCCCTCCCACATCATGTCTCTGTTTAATGTCAATCTTTTCTTCCTGCTCTTCCTCCCTGTTTGTTTTTAGTTGCTCTCATTATATCAAAGAAGACATTTGGTATTTGTTTTTTTAGGGATTGGCTAGCTTCACTAAGCATAATCTGCTCTAGTGCCATCCATTTCCCTGCAAATTCCATGATTTTGTCATTTTTTAGTGCTGCATAATACTCCATGGTGTATAAATGCCACATTTTTTTTATCCATTCATCTATTGAAGGGCATCTGGGTTGATTCCACAGTCTAGCAATTGTGAATTGTGCTGCTATGAACATCGATGTGGCAGTATCCCTGTAGTGTGCTCTTTTAAGGTCTTCAGGAAATAGTCCGAAAAGGGCAATAGCTGGGTCAAATGGTGGTTCCATTCCCGGCTTTCCCAGGAATCTCCATACTGCTTTCCAAATTGGCCGAACCCGTTTGCAGTCCCACCAGCAGTGTACAAGAGTACCCTTTTCCCCACATCCTCGCCAGCACTCATTGTTGTTTCACTTCATCATGGCTGCCAATCTTACTGGGGTGAGGTGGTATCTTAGGGTGGTTTTGATTTGCATTTCCTTGACTGCTAGAGATGGTGAGCATTTTTTCATGTACTTGTTGATTGATTGTATGTCCTCCTCTGTGAAGTGTTTGTTCATATCCTTGGCCCATTTGTTGATTGGGTTACTTGTTTTCTTATTGTCTAATTTTTTGAGTTCTTTGTATACTCTGGATATGAGGGCTCTATCTGAAGTGTGAGGAGTAAAAATTTGTTCCCAGGATGTAGGCTCCCTATTTACCTCTCTTATTGTTTCTCTTGCTGAGAAAAAACTTTTCAGTTTAAGAAAGTCCCATTTGTTGATTCTTGTTATTAACTCTTGTGCTATGGGTGTCCTATTAAGGAATTTTGAGCCCGACCCCACAATATGTAGAACGGAGCCAACTTTTTCTTCTATCAGACGCAGAGTCTCTGATTTGATATCTAGCTCCTTGATCCACTTTGAGTTGACTTTTGTGCATGGCGAGAGGAGGGGATTCAGTTTCATTTTGTTGCATATGGATTTCCAGTTTTCCCAACACCATTTGTTGAAGATGCTATCCTTTCTCCATTGCATGTTTTTAGCTCCTTTATCAAATATAAGATAGTTGTAGCTTTGTGGATTAGTCTCTGTGTCCTCTATTCTGTACCATCGGTCCACCCACCCGTTCTGGTACCAGTACCATGCTGTTTTTATTACTATTGCTCTGTAATATAATTTGAAATCTGGTATTGCTATACCACCTGATTCACACTTCCTGCTTAGAATTGTTTTTGCTATTCTGGGTCTTCTATTTTTTCATATGAATTTCATGATTGCTTTATCTATTTCTACAAGAAATGCCATTGGGATTTTGATTGCCATTGCATTAAACCTATAGAGAACTTTTGGTAATATCGCCATTTTGATGATGTTAGTTCTGCCTATCCATGAACAAGGTATATTTTTCCATCTTCTAAGATCCTCTTCTATTTCTCTGTTTAGGGTTCTGTAGTTTGCATTGTATAGGTCTTTCACCTCTTTTGTTAGGTTGATTCCCAAGTATTTTATTTTTTTTTTGAGGATATTGTGAATGGAGTGTTTTTCCTCATTTCTGTTTCAGAAGTTTTGTCGCTGATATAGAGAAATGCCTTTGATTTATGTGTGTTGATTTTATATCCTGCCACTTGGCTGAATTCATTTATTAGTTCTAGTAGTTTTTTTGTAGACCCTTTTGGGTCTTCTAGGTATAGAATCATGTCATCCGCAAATAGTGATAATTTAAGTTCTTCTTTTCCTATTTTTATGCCTTTAATTTCTTTTGTCTGTCTAATTGCTCTGGCCAGTGTTTCAAGAACTATATTGAATAGAAGTGGTGATAGGGAGCATCCCTGTCTTGTTCCAGATTTTAGAGGGAATGCCTTCAATTTTTCTCCATTCAGAATGATGCTAGCCTGAGGCTTAGTATAGATAGCTTTTACAATGTCGAGGTAAGTTCCTGTTATCCCTAGTTTTTCTAATGTTTTGAACATAAAGGGATGCTGTACTTTGTCAAATGCTTTTTCTGCGTCTATCGAGATGATCATATGGTTCTTATCTTTAAGTCTATTGATGTGGTGAATAACATTTATTGATTTCCGTATATTGAACCATCCTTGCATCCCAGGGATGAATCCTACTTGATCATGGTGCACAATTTTTTTGATGTGCCCTTGTATCCGATTCACCAGAATTTTATTGAGGATTTTTGCATCTAGGTTCATCAGAGATATTGGTCTGTAGTTTTCTTTCTTTGAGGTGTCTTTGTCTGGTTTCGGAATCAGGGTGATGTGGGCCTCATAGAATGAATTTGGCAGAGCTCCCTCTTTTTCTATTTCCTGAAATAACTTGAAAAGTATTGGTATTAATTCTTCTTTAAAGGTTTTGTAGAACTCCGCTGTATACCCATCCGGTCCTGGGCTTTTCTTGGTTGGAAGTCTTTTGATTGCTTCTTCTATTTCATCTATTGATATTGGTATGTTTAAGTTGTGAGTATCCTCTTGACTCAGTCTGGGCAAATTATATGACTTAAGGAATTTATTGATGTCTTCACTATCTTCTATTTTATTGGAATATAGGTTTTCAAAATAATTTCTAATTGTCTTCTGTATTTCTGAAGCGTCTGTTGTAATATTGCCTTTTTCATCCCGTATGTTAGTAATTTGAGTTCTCGCTCTTCTTCTCTTCGTTAGTATGGCTAGGGGTCTGTCGATCTTATTTATTTTTTCAAAGAACCAACTTTTTGTTTTGTTAATTTTTTCAGTAGTTTCTTTTGTTTCAATTTCATTGATTTCTGCTCTGATTTTAATTAATTCTTGCCTTCTGCTACATTTTCTGTTGTTTTCTCTTCCTTTTCTAGGGCTTTGAGATGAAGTGTGAGCTCATTTATTTGTTGGTTTTTCCTTTTTTTGAGGAATGACCTCCAGGCGACGAATTTCCCTCTTAAAACTGCTTTCATTGTGTCCCATAGATTCCGATATGTTGTGTCTGTATTTTCATTTATCTCTAAGAATTTTTTTATTTCCTCCTTTATATCTTCTGTAACCCATTGATTATTCAGTAACGTATTGTTCATTGTCCGTGTGATGTAGGATTTTTTCTTCCTTCTTTTATCATTGATTTCCAGTTTCATTCCATTATGATCTGATAAAGTGCATGGTATTATCTCCACCCCTTTATATTTACTGAGGGTTGCCCTATGGCATAATATATGGTCTATTTTTGAGAAGGATCCATGTGTTGCTGAGAAAAAAGTATATCCACTTGATGATGGTTGATATATTCTATATATGTCAGTTAAGTCTAGGTTATTGATTGTGATATTGAGGTCAATAGTTTATTTATTCAACTTTTGTTTGGAGGATCTGTCCAATGGTGAGAGAGGTGTGTTGAAGTCACCCATGATTATTGTGTTGTGGTCTATTTAATTCTTGAACTTGAGGAGAGTTTGTTTTATGAACGTTGCAGCGCCATTATTTGGTGCATAAATATTGATAATTGTTATGTCTTGTTGGTGAATGGTTCCTTTTAACAGTATATAATGTCCTTCCTTATCCCTTTTGATTAACTTAGTCTTGAAGTCGATTTTATTCGGTATGAGAATGGCCACCCCTGCTTGCTTATGAGGACCGTGTGCGTGGTATATTTTTTCCCAACCTTTTACCTTGAGCCTGTGTATGTCTTTTCCAATCAGATGTGTCTCCTGGAGGCAGCATATTGTTGGATTTGTTTTTTTAATCCATGTTACCAGCCTATGTCCCTTTATTGGAGAGTTTAAGCCATTAAAGTTTAGAGTTACTATTGATATATGGTTTGTACTTCCTGCCATGTTTGATTATTTATCTCTTTTTTTTCTAATTTAGTTTGTTTCTCCATGATTAGCTTTCCCCCCGTCCTCTGTCTTTACCGAGGCACTTCCCGCTGATGGTTTTGGTTATTGTTTTTCATTTCTTCCTCATGTAGAGTTTTGCTCAAGACGCTTTGCAATGCTGGTTTTCTGGCTACAAATTCTTTTAGCTTTTGTTTATCATGAAAGATTTTTTATTTCGTTGTCATATCTGAAGCTTAATTTTGCTGGATACAGAATTCTTGGTTGGCATCCATTGTCTTTCAGTGTTTGAAATACGTTGTTCCAGGATCTTCTCGCTTTCAGCGTCTGTGATGAAAAATCCATTGTTAACCTTATTGGTTTACCCCTAAATGTAATCTGCCTTTTTTCTCTTGTAGCTTTTAATATTTTCTCTTTGTTCTGTATATTGGATATCTTCATAACAATGTGTCTTGGCGTTGGTCTACTGTGATTTTGTGTGCTCGGTGTCCTGTATGCATCTACAATTTGTATATCTGTTTCCTTTTTTATTTCTGGAAAGTTTTCTGTAATTATTTCATTCAGAAAGTTACTCATTCCCTTGGCATGAATCTCTGTGCCTTCCTCTATCCCGATGACTCGTAAGTTTGGTTTTTTTAAGTTATCCCAAATCTCTTGGATGTTTTTCTCGTTATTTTTTACCAGCCTATCTGAGTTTGCTAGACTCTTTTCAAGATGATATATTTTGTTTTCATTATCTGACGTTCTGGCTTCTACTTGCTCCACTCTGTTAGTGATACTCTCGATTGAGTTTTTAATTTGGTTTATCGTTTCCTTCATTTCTAGAATTATTGTTTGATTTTTTTTATAATCTCTATCTCCTGATAAAGATGCTTAACTTCTTCTTTTATCTGTTTATGTAATTCATTTTCAATATGATCTTTAAGGTTCCTTTCCATCTGTCTAAGGTGTTCCTTGAGTTCTTTATATGGCCATTTTTCTGATGACTCCAGGTCCTCCTGAATATTTAGGCTGTCCTTCATTGTTTGTACTCCTTTTCTTCCTTGCTTTTTTATGCTCATGATACTTCTTGTTCTGTTTGACTGCTGAGTTACTGTTTACTCTTATAAATTTATTTGATGCTTGGGAGGAGAGGTATTAGAAGGGAAGGGAAGAAGTCACTAAAGAGAGTGAGTGTAGGCAGGTAGAATTCAAGAAAGGTGAATAAGAAAATTGAAAAGAAATGAAAAGACAAAAGAAAAAAGTGAAAAGAAAGAAAGAAAAAACGAAAAAATAAAAATTTAAAACCAAAAAAAAAATTATAATGATAATAAACAAATGGAAATTAAAGTTTAAAAAATAATAGTAATAATAATAGAATAAAAAGAATTAAAAAAAATTGAAACCATTAATAAGAAAGTTGAAGAACAACAACATCAACAACAAAAAGTGAAAATAATATTTAAAAAATACCAATAATAATCATTAAAAAAATAATAATAATAAATGCAGTCATAGAGCTCAATTAACTTCTCTTCTAGTAGGTGGGAACTGGGCCAGGCTTCTCTTCTTGATGGGTGGGAACCAATCACTGTGCCTCAGCTCTTCTTCCCAGACTGTGCGGGTCTCCAATCCTGAGTGCCTAGGGCCTTCTCTTGTGGTTCCTCAAGCCAGGCCCCGCTCACCTGTGACGCTCACCACAATACTGGCTACACGCCAGGTCTGCTGCTCCTGGGAGCCCTGTTTCCATGGATACCTGGGCACACCCTTTCTGTTTGCCTCCCTCAGACCCTAAGTTTGTAGGGCTTGGGGCTGAGGACCCCCAGCGAATTTGTTTGCCCTCAGGTAGCAACTCCCCTGGTAGCTGGTGCAAGGGACCTCTGTTGTCAGCAGAGGGATACCCTGGGTCTGACTATCGTGCTCAGTTGGCTTTTACCTCTGTGAGTTCAGGTGGGCCGACTAGTTATTTCAGCGGGATCATTAGTGCTGAGTCACCAGAAGCAGGCGAACCAGAACTAGAATGCAGCCCAATCCGGGCTCGGTGTCTTCTGAGAGGGGCAGACTGTTCGCCCGGGATCCCCTTCAGCTCAACAGTGCCTAGTGGTCCTGAGCGAACAGTATTTTGACAGTTTACTTCTCCCTATGCTCGCGCAGCTGAAGGGGTTAGAGACTTGATCTCTCCGCGTCCGCCGCCATGTTGGATCACTTAGATTTTAAATTGTCACTGAACTTATCAGCTGTTCCATTTAACTCGGCAGCTCACTCGCGCGGTGAAAAGTCTGCTCTATGGTGCTCCGTGGGAAGCGGTGGCGGCGGCGGCCCAGCTGTGGCCTTCGGGACCCCCGGGGAGGGGGTGCAGGCTGGGGGAGGGGAGGCAGTGCCTCGGGGCCGCGCGGGCCGGGTACTGGACACGCGGGAGAGCGGGCGGGGTGGGGGAAAGAAATTGATATCTAGATTTAGGGACTGAGCATGGGGGGAGAGACAGCGGGGGAGAAGCAAAGCGGAAAGGCGGAGAGGAGAAGGAGAAGGGGCTGAGGGAGCTGGGCAGCTCGGGGGCTGCAGCCTTACTGCTCGCGCTGAAGTCGTGATGGACTCACTCCACCTTGGCTGCAGTCGTGGTGGATTCACTCCATCTAGGCCCATTTCTTGACACGGTGCTGAGTCTTTGTCGACAGATCTCCTTTAATGATCTTTACTTCATCTTATCATAAGCTGCGGGCGCGGCGGCATGGAGCACGGAGCGGCTTACTCACTTCCCGCCACCATCTTCCCCAATACTACTAATTGATTTTCTAAAGAAAGATGAATAGTGATTTATGATGCTCATGCAAAACTCTTTCATTTTCAAATTATTTTTGCCTAATTAATTCAGAAATAAATGACTGTATTAAAAATAAAAACAATCTAAAAATCAATGTCATCATTTAAATAAACTTACAAAGATAGGGCAGAAAGTAAGAGATGTATTGGGGCTTTTTGTAGCACTACATGTATCTCTGGTATGAAAATTTTCTGATTTCTATATAATTAATGAGATGAATGTCATATGGCCATTTTAAATATTAAAAATTAAGCATAATTATTAATAAAAATTCAGATTATTTTGGGTTAAAATAAAGGCTTAATACTTTCAGTACTTAATTACAATGTTCATACAAGAGTATATGTAATATATATATATATATATATATATATATATATATATATATATATATATATATTAGCTGAAAGCAACAGAGGATAAGAATTGTCCACATACTTAAAATCAAAATTTCTGCTAAATACAATGTATAGAATTCAGGGAATACTTTAATTCAAGTCCCTACTCGGACATTCATTTCTTAGAATGTCTACTCTTGATCCCTAGTAGAAAAATAGAATATATATACACACACACACATACACACACACACACACACACACACACACACATATGTGTATATATATACACACACATATATATACATACATACATATATGTATATATATATTTATCTTGCTTTATTATTCTATTTATTCCTTATTCCTAATATTATAATTCTTTGTTTAATGCCTCATTACTTTAGATTATAAATGTTATTTTACTGATGATCACTAATATACAAGTGGCACAACAAAGAATATTTATTAAATGAATAGAGAGTGTTCTATTCACTAAGAAACCACTCACCCAGGAAGCAAGTAATAATCACATGATCAATGATGAACTCAAAATCTCACAAGTTTTGGTCATGTGGGACATGGACAAGCCAACATTTCTGATGATGTAAACATTCTCACCAAAATACTAGCAACATGAATTCTACAGCACGTTAAAAATATCATTCAATATTATCATATGGTATTCACTCCTGGGGACAAGGACGGTTTGACATATGTAAATCAATAAATACAACCTGACACATAATAGAAAATATGGTACATGGCTCCCTAAGGCTTCCAATGTGGATCAAACTAATCTATGTTGCATGCTTCTGTTTTGAACTAGTTTTCAAAGCATTTATGCCTACTTATTTCTCAAATCTTGGATTTATTGAGATGACATCTTACTGGAGTTAATGTTAAGTCTTTTGTGTAACTGAATACACAAAAATAAAGCCATGGTAATGATAAAAACAAGCAAACAAACAAAAATCATTTCCTTTATTATTACCAAAATCAGTACTGAAGGTAGTATAATGATTTAATTACAGAAGAAATATCAGCTAAGTATAATAACAATATAACACTCTGGAGTAATCCACTTGAATAATGTAACTCTCACAAAAGCTAACAGTAAAAATCAAATGCTGAGTTCAATAAAATGTTTTCTTTTATTATTTTTAATAATTTTTTTGCTCTTCATTTTTTCCATGTCTCTGGTCTTCCATATCTAATTATTTAACTTACTACTAAAAAATCCATTAGTATTTCCTTTAGTGATATTTTGCTGGTGTCAAATTCTCCAAAGATATTTTTTTCCTGGGAAAAAATGTTCTAATCTAATTTTTTTATGAATTTTTTAAAGTACATCATTCCAAGATAATAATTTTTTCTTTCAGAACTTTAAATTTTACTGCTTCCAGCTAGCATTACTTTTCATTATTTAAAATTTAGTAATCTATACATTGCTCTTTGAAAGTAATCTCCTTTTTGTTTGCTTGTTTGCAAGACTTTTCCTTTATGTTTATTTTACCTTGGTTTTATTATGCTTCAGGTATAGCTTGCTTTTTCACTTATCCTAGTTGGGTACTTAAATCAGTGTTGTTGTTGTTGTTGTTTTTTCTTTCATCAAATGTTTAAAATTCTTAGTCATTATACCTAAAAATGTTTCTTATATTCTATTGTCTCTTTTATTCCCTTCCATGACTCCATAAAAATTTGTGATAGAGCTTCTCCGTAGATGCTGAATATTTCTTACCTGCTGTCCTCTGTATTTTCCATCCCTTTGTTTCTATATAATTTATTCTAATATTTAGATTCTCCCTGTCTTCCAGTTTACTAATTCTCGTTTCAACCATTTCAAACTGCCATTAAAACTGCCAACTGATATCTTCATTTCTGTTATTGAACTTTTTAAATTCCAGAATTTCAACTTGGTTCTTGAATAAATATATTGCATCCTTGTTAGTTAATCTTTTATACTATGCTACAATTTGTAATCTTTTCTTTTCTCACTCTAAACATAATGCATAGTTTTTAATATAGCCCTAACTATTTTGCTATCCGTAACCATTGGAGTCTGCTTTTTATTATTCTTATCTATGTCTGTCACTTCATTCTGTGTCTCCTGTTTAAAAAAATAGATTATTGGGAAAAAATTCACACAATGAATCTACTATAAAGTGAAAAATTCAGGGCACTCAGTTTCTTCACATTCCTTGAAACCACCACTTCTCTCTAGTTCCAAAACATATCTATCTTTCCAAGTAAAACATCTTAGTTATTAATCACTTTTTCCCTATTATTCCCTTTCCCACCCTCTGCCAAACATATTCTGCATTCTGTCTCTATGTATTCACCTATTCTGGACTATTGAAAGAAAATAAGTCATAAAGTATGTGCCTTTTTTATCTGTTTCTTTTTTTTTCCACTTAGCACTGTATTTTGGAAGTTAATCTACATTGCAGCATGTATCAATATTTTGTTCCTTTTTTGTAGCAGCTGAATAATTCTGTTCTATTCATGCACAACTATTTGTTAATCTATTGATGGACATTTTGCCTTTTTCAATATATGGGGTATTTAGAATAATGTTGAAATAAACATTGGAATATAAGTATCCATTTGATTCCTGCTTTTAATTAATTTGGATGCATATTTAGAAGTTGAATTTCTGGATTAGATGGTAACTATATAATTATTTATTTTTAAGATAATGGAGTGATTTTTTTGCACAGTGACCGTACCATTTTACATTTCATCAACAATGTGTAGGCTTCCAATTTCTTCATACCCTCCTCAGCAGATATTATTTTCTTTGATTGCTATCATTATGATCATCCTAGTGGCTGTGAAGTATACCTCACTTCAGTGTTAATTTCCATTTTCCTTATGATTGTTTCTATTGCTATTCATCTCATATTATTGCCAACAGTTTGTACAAGATTTGAGAGAAAAGTTTATTCAGATTCTTGGCCTATCTTTAAAAAATACTTTTTAGTTGTCAATGAACTTTTATTTTAATTATTTATATGTAGTGCTGAGAATCGAACCCAATGTCTCGCACATGATAGGCAGGTGCTATACCACCGAGCCACCACCCAAGCCCCTCTTGGCTCATTTTTAAGCTAGTTTGATTTGTCTTTTTGACCTTGAGCTATGCAAGTGCTTTTATTATTCTGGATGCTAGTCCCTCATCAGTTATGTGACTGGAAAATATATTCTCTGATTCTATAGGTTGTCTTGTCATCTTCATAATAAAGATCCTTTGTGCCCCCACATTTTTAACTTTAATTTGACATTCATTTTCATTTTCTCGTACTTTTGGTGTTCCATCTGAGAACTGATTATACAAGTCAAAGTGATAAACATTTATCCCTGTATTTTTTCTAGATGTTTTATAGTTTAGGTCTTGTGTTTAGATTGTGCCTGGCTATTTTTTTTAATTGTGTGATGGACAGTAACTGTTATTAGTAGAAATAATTCATCTTAGAATAATTTTACTTTGTCATTGCCAGGTGTTTACTTTTAGCTTAGATTAAAGTCAGCTCAAATATTTAAAATATGTGGAAATCTATGATATCTTTAGGTCAAGATTCTCAAAGAAAAGAAGACTTGTATATATGAGATCACTCAATTTCTCTCCCTGTGCTATAGCATTAGGGAGGAACTTGTTAAAAAGGCAGACTAAATCAATAAATGGGCCAAGGACCTGAAGAGAGACTTCTCAGAAGATGATGTACAATCAATCAACAAATACATGAAAAAATGTTCATCATCACTAGCAATTAGAGAAATGTAAATCAAAACCACTCTAAGACTTCATCTCACTCCAGTCAGAATGGCAGCTATTATGCAAACAAACAACAATAACTGTTGGCAAGGATGCAGGAAAAAGGTACACTCATACACTGCTGGTAGGACGGCAAATTGGTGCAGCCAATATGGAAAGCAGTATGGAAATTTCTTGGAAAACTGGGAATGGAACCACCATTTGACCCAGCTATCCCTCTCTTCGGTCTATACAAAAAGGACTTAAAAACAGCATACTACAGGGACACAGCCACATCAATGTTTATAGCAGCACAATTCACAATAGCTAAACTATGGAGCCAACCTAGATGCACTTCAATAGATAAATAGATAAAAAATGTAGCATATATAAACAATGGAATATTACTCAGCAATAAAAGAGAATAAAATCATGGCATTTGCAGGTAAATGGATGGAGTTAGAGAAGATAATGCTAAGTGAAGTTAGCCACTCCCCAAAAAACAAATGGCGAATGTTTCATTGATATAAGGACACTGATTCATAGTGGGATAGGGAACAGGAGCATGAGAGGAATAGGCAAATTGTAGATAGGGCAGAGGGGTTGGAGGGGAAGGAAGGGGGCATGGTGTAATTAATGATGGTGGAATGTGATGATCATTATTATCCAAAGTATATGTATGAATTGGTGTGAATATACTATGTATACAACCAGAGATATAAAAAATTGTGCATTATATATGTAATAAGAATTGTAATGCATTCTGCTGTCATATATAAATTAAAAATTTAAAAAAAAGCAGACTAGTAGAGTGTGAAAAGATGGCCAACCAGCCCAGAAGCAGCTTGGATTTAAAAGTGACATTTTTTTCTTTTGTCTTAACCCATTCTCTGCAAGTCTTTCTTGAGATATAAAAGTGACACCCTTTTTTCTTCTCTGCAAGTCTTTCTTGTAGGTTAACACAATTTACATTCTAAATGCAAGCCTAAGAAAGATAGAGATCTAGCAGAAGCTAAGAAGTAAGAAAAGCTGCTGTAACCATTTTTTTCTTGTAAAACTCTTCTCTAAAAGTTTGGTGCTATTGTTTATGTTTTTCCTGGAGAGCCCCCCCCCCCATTTTTTTTCATTCCTCAAGCTTTAAGCAGAGCACAATTGCCCACATCCATACATTCACTGCTCCTTCTTTAGGGAACCAGAAGCAAGTTTCAGTAATAAATTTTAAAAACTGTGACAACTGCACCTTCTTTGACTTAAGTATAGACTTCAGCATAAGCATAGCAACATAGAGACCCCTTTCTTTGGATCCTAGTTGTCCCATATTTTACACTGGGCTATAAACTTGCTCCTTTTATCTACTGTGTGTCCTCAAGAGTGTCCCCTCATCCTACCATTAAAGAAGTTCCCCTGTGTCCAGTTTTTGTTCCAGCATCAACTACCATATCCTGCATGGTGTTTAATTCAGAAACTGGTGAGGGGTTATGGGAGATGGAGAAAAGACTAACAGACACATAGAAAAAGCTGGAGCCTGGTGGTTCTTTGTCCCCTGATGAGGTATGAATGATCCAGAGCCAGCTCAGCATGTTTATTATATGGGTTTTAACAATATTTTTTTTTTTATTTTCTTGTGTGAACATTTCTTCAAAGCAAGCAGGACCAAGGTGGAAGACCACTGGCCCAATTATAATTATCATTGCACTCAGAATTCTTTACCACCCCTCTCCTCTGGCAGCTGGTGTCTGAACTCAATACCATCAATATTGATAGTCCTAAGACAAGCATGGAACTTCAGGTGCACCCAGGTCACCAAACAGTTTTGAGAGCTTGATTCAAATCACCACTCCCAACAATGCACTAATTAAAAACTTTCTCCATTCTTAAGGAAGCCGTTTTTAACCCAAGGTCTTTTTTTTTTTTTTTTTTGATACAGAATACCTTTCTCTGGCTTCATCCTAAAGTCCATAAAACCAATGGGATTATAAAATGAAACTCAGAGATTTTTTGAATTAAGCCCATGATTGACATTGCAATATTTTTTGTTTTATGCTTAATATTAATTGTCAGCACCAGAAACTATTTCATATAGAGAACAACTTGTAAAGAAATTAAATTCCTTGTAGTAAATTTGATCCAACAGATGAAGAAATATGCTGGAAGAAATAAATAACTGGTTGAAGATCACAGTCTTACACATTCAAATTGATTGAAGTAGTAAAAGAAAAATAATCCCATATTTATTGACTGTGACTTCTTCACATTTATTAAATTATACAACCTAGTACCTAACTTTCAGGTATAGCATGTGGGTACATGAATTTTAGCGTCTCTATAACAAGGCCAATGACAAGCTGGTAATGAGACAAGTAGTGAATACATGTGGGGCTCAATCCTTGCTCCCACCCCAACTAACTAGTTCTATTTATGTGTGTGTGTGTGTGTGTGTGTGTGTGTGTGTCTAATGAATGAGGAAGGTACTTTTAACTTCAGAAAACTTGATCTACTAGAATAATGCTGAAATGATAGAAATGAGCCATGCTTGCTGCATTTTTATAAATTTCAGACATTTTCTTGGATCTTCAGACTAGGGACTATATAGTCACCTTTACTTTTTTCCTCCTGCCTATTTTCTAGACAACTGCATATCACAGACAATACTGTTGATTTGCCATTAGGGATGAGCTCCTCATGATATAGCAAAATATAAAGGACTGGTCAATCCTGCTGCCTGTTCCAGTGGCAACATGATCTATGAATAACAATGCCAGTGCTTCCTAAGGCACCCCAGCAAATACCCAAATACATAAAAATAGTATTGAAGAATTATAAGCAACAATGACATAGTGCACATTTGCAGACAAATAGAGTTGATTTCTACATTGAATTCCTCTGAGTATAAAAGGTCACAAAGTAATGAAAAAAATAGCTGATGGATATGAAGCGACAAGATCAAGCAAGTGCTGCTTCCATATAAAGCAAAACCCACACAAATCAGGTTAATAAAATATTCACCCAGATCTTTTGTTGTGCACCTCTAAAACATAAAGTTATTTAAATGTTAAATTCATCCCATGTTGTTCTCTGTACTATTAGAACCCTAGCTACATGACAATTTTTTTTTTTAGAGAGAGGAGAGAGAGAGAGAGAGAGAGAGAGAGAGAGAGAGAGAGAGAGAGAGAGAGAGAGAGAGAATATATTTATTTCTTAGTTTTTGGCGGACACAGCATCTTTGTTTGTATGTGGTGCTGAGGATCGAACCCGGGCCGCACACATGCCAGGCAAGCGCACTACCGCTTGAGCCACATCCCCAGCCCGCAACATGACAATTTTAAAAAAGAATTTTAAAAAAAGCCAACTTTTCTCTTTTGCACACTCTTGATTTATAAGTTTTGTCGAATGTTTTGGGACTGTGTAGCTTTGTAGCTTTGCCTAATCTATGATACTACAGCTAATATAAATCTGTTTAATATTAAATTATGTATTAAAGAAGTATGTCTATGACATTTTATTAAAGTTTTATCAATTTGACTATTGTGATATTTCTATGACATGTCTCTAGATAGAATATCAATTTTATTGTCATAACTCAAATTGATTTAGAATTTAGTTGAGTTCGCTTAAAAGACTATTTTAACTAATTAAAAGGAAAGCCTCAGTCAAATAAAATATCACACAAATAAGTTTTCAGAATTATTAAATAGTATGACAGTTCAAGTTATGTTATTAAATTGGAATAGTTTTTTGCAATAAGTTAACCTTTTCTCTTACATTCATTCAAAGTGGATAGCAACAGAATGCTAAGGCCTTCTGATTTTATTTATTCATTTATCTATTCGTTTATATTGAGGATTGAACCCAGGGGTGCTTTGTTACTGAGCTACACTCCTTCCTCCCTCCCTCCCTCCCTCCTTTCCTTCCTTCCTTCCTTCTTTCCTCCCTTCCTCCCTTCCTCCCTTCCTCCCTTCTTTCCTTCTTTCTTTCCTTCGACAAGGTCTTACTAAATTGTTAAGATTAGCCTCATACATGGGATCCTTCTGCCTCAGCATCCAAAGTCAATAAGATTAAAGGCACACACTAGCATGCCTATCTAGGCCTTCTGGTTTCATGGTACGTGATGATGAATCACTGGCATACACACTTGAAGAGAAGCTTTAAGCAGAAAGCATAAGGTAAGTATTTTCATTTATTAGAATTATCTGTAAACTTTCTTCTGAATTTCATTTTCTCCAGCCACCCCACCCTCACTCCTTCATCATCTCCTCACACCTGGGGCACTGGGTGTACTGAGGAAAGGTACTCAATTAAACTCCATTCAGGATCTGTTCCTTTGTAGTAGCTTTGAATTTTCCATCCTCACTTTGCACCCAAGACCAATTAAAAACCTCTTGATGAGAACATAGATATCAGCAAATTATTTAAAGTTCTCCAGGTTAAAAAAAATTGATCACAAACTCTGATTTTCAAATAGTGGAAATTTAAATTGTTGATTTCTTTATAGCCTATTTGTAGCACTTAACTCAAGGTCTTTTTTTTAATTATTTTATTGTTGGTTGTTCAAAACATTACATAGTTCTTAATATACCATATTTCACAGATTGATTCAAGTGGGTTATGAACTCCCATTTTTACCCCGTATACAGATTGCTGTGTCACATCAGTTACATTTCCATTCATTTACAAATTGCCTTTCTAGTGACTGATGTTGATACAGAATACCTTTCTCTGGCTTCATCCTAAAGTCCATAAATCCGGTGGGATTGTAAGATGAAACTTAATGTTATTAATCATTATGTTTTTGAAATGCTTTTGTTTCTCCTTTTTTTCCGATTTCTTCACATTATCTTACATCTCAGGCTTCCTCGGGGACTCAGTTTTCTTTTCCTTCAGATGTCTTTAAGTACTGCACTCCCTCAGCATTCCATTCTTGGCTTCCTCCTCCAGTATATTTTTACACTGCACATGCCCCTTGCTGATTTCACTCACACATGCAATTGTAAATGCAAAGCAGTCAAAATCAGCTTCCATCCAGACCTCTACCCAAATGTTCCAGAAGAATTAATTATTCAAAAAAACAAAACCTAAACAAAGCTCACCAAACCACTATCCCCTAAATTGATTTTTATTTTCTATTATTTATTTTCTGAATTATTTTCTTCTCCATACCAGGTAAAAAGTTGTCACTCAAACTCAAGTCTCAGAGACAATTCTTAATGTCTCTTCAAAGTCTCCCATTTTGTTCATTCTCACTATTATTTCCCTTTAAGTCTTTATCTTCTCACCCACAAATGCAGTGTAGTTTTAAGTAGTACCTTTTTTTTCGGGTCTTTTGTGTGTGTGTGTGTGTGTGTGTGTGTGTGTGTGTGTGTGTTATCAGTGCTGGCAGAAATATTTTTCAAATATACAATTCTGACCAGGAAATTCTTAAAAGGGAAATCCAGAAATAATCCATAATGGTTCTTCTCAAGCCTACAAATCAATTACTTTGTTCTCATGAGAAATTTTATGTAAAACTCATTTACTAACATGAATGAAAACTGATAGAAAACATATGTGCCTACTCCAGAGATTTTTTTAAAAATAATACCATGCTATTACAGATATATAGAGGAGTGAAATACATTCAAATAAATTATATATACTTTGTAACTGGACTATTTGAGAAAGTCTGTTGTAGAAAACATGTAATAACACATGCATTTTCCCATCCAACACAATGAATATTGGCAATTAATGTGCCATGTGCAAAGCTATTGATTATTTTGGGATTGTGTGAAATAGTGGGATATTTCTGATAAAATTCTGTAAAAAAAAAAAGGAAAGTATATTCTTCTTTCACATATTATGAGAGTTTCAACAACTAAAAATTCAATAAACAGTAACAATCTCTTTTAGTAAGACTTCACTCTGCACACACTTTTTAATTTTTATTAATTAAAAAGTAATAATATTTTTTGTTTATGAAAAATTTGTATTTATAAAAGGATTTACATCTACACTGATATAGTGGTGAGTGGAAATTGAAAGACTTGAAGTAGAACAAGATTTCATTGTGTAAGTCTATTGCTCATTGTAAGGTAACAAGCATTATTGGCTTCAGTCCACTAAATACCATCTCATAAATTTCTATTGAGAATATAAGCAGATTCCATTCTGTGCTTGATGCCCAACTTCTCAACCTAATCCTTCTCTTTCCCACAACTATTCCATTTACTGCAGTGTGAAAAACAACTTTGAGCCAAATGGGTTTCATTGGTAATATGCATATGAAATTTCACAGAAGAATATATTTTTCTGAGTTCTGAACTAAGACATGGAAGAAATCTTAGAGGATACATATCTAATAATGTACTATAGTTTATTTTCTGAATTAGTGTAGGATATGTATTATTTTTCAGGACATATATTGCTTTCTTGGATTATGCCTAGATAATAATACATTAGTGAACATATATTTACATAGATATCCCATAGCAAAAATCAATTCAATGATAGCAAAGATTTTCTGTATCCTATGAATTTTTATCCTTACTTATATTATGGTAAGGGAATTCTTTTCTTCAGTAGCTGCTAAAACTATTCAAAACAGAAGGAAAAAATTGTCATTTTAAATCTGTAACATGTGTTTTTGTTTCAATAACACCCTGTATCTATGATTTGAAACCACATCAAAAATTATAAGAGACACAAGTAAGCAATCAAGCATCATTCTCACAATAAGGGAACTGTCAAACATGTTGGTATTTCCTTTCCTCTCAATATTTCTCAATTTACTATAGAAATATGTTGTGACTACATATCAAACTTATTTGTGGTATTTAGTTGCATGCTGAAATCCACTTTGAAGATCGAGATTTTGAGAAATTGACAGTTCTCTAATAAAATCATTTCTCAGTATGTATGTGGGCTTCATACAGATTCAACCAACCACAATTAAAAATATTTGGAAAAAATACTTCTAATTGAACAGGTGTGGACTTCTTTTTTTATAATTATTTTCTAAAAAATACAGCATAGTTATTACTTACATAGCATATACTTTTTTGGGGGTATTATAAGTAATCTAGAGAAGATTTAAAGTATATGGGTGAATTGCATAGATTATATGCAAATAGTATGCCATTTTACATTAGAGTCTCTTGAGCATTGGCTATTGACATCCTCGGGGTGCAGATTAGAATTTAACATCAAAAGGATCAGTAGGTGAATGCATCATCTATACTACGGGCAGTCTGCAGAGTTATGTTTGAGCCAATGTATAGATGCCATGTCCACAGACAAGAATTCACTGGAGAAACATGGCGTACTTGGTGTTATTTCTTCTAATGGGAGCAAACGATAAAGAACCCTTGATAAATAGTCTATTTGAAGTTAGGTACCCTGCATTTAGACCTCTTGTGCTTCCTTCAAGGGAGATTGCAAGGAGACTGTAACTTCCTAGATATGGAGTTGTTCATTGTCCTGAGGACTTGAGAGACATGCCTTGTAGTGGAAAGACATGTCCTCAGAAGAAGTTGCAACTCCTCTAGCTGAGAGTTAAGGCGTCATGCTTAGCTCACTCAATTCCAGCAACCTAAAGAAATCCCGGGGGGTCAATCACTGGATGATTATCATCATAAGCACCTAAAAAATGTTTTCTCTTTCCTGCAGTATTTGATTGAGCTCAAACTTCCAGTAAGTGTACTAATAAATAATTTGTGTTACAGAGGAAGATAGTTAAAAACTAACTTTGAGCTAAATCATTTGGAAACTCATATGAAAGTTGCAGTATCTAAGCATCATAATTAAAACTCCTCAGAGTAGGATATGAGAGGCTTAAATTAGAACAAAAGTGGCATTTCTATTGCTGATTTTCATTCCTCAAATAAAGCTTTTTATCACTTAGATATTATTAGTTCCTACTAAATTAGAAATCCATGCAGAGACCTGTAATAATCATTTAGCTCAGAAAAAGTATTTGCATTTTTCAGTAATGTATTTTATGACAATTTTGATCTGATAAGTTAGATTTGCACAAACAAATTGATGAAAAAATGATCTTAAAAGTAGTATTTAATAAAGATTTATTTCCATATATAAAAATATGAATGGTATAAACAATTTTTATAAAAGAAAACTAAAAGTAAAATTTCAATAGTGATAGACTTGGTCTGTAGAAATAGTCACAAAATTGGAGATGGGGAGATTGACAAATCTAATAAGCAATGGTACAGTAAAAAAAAAATTAAAACAGGAGCAGCAAACACCACCATGTGCTTATATTGTTTAGGTGAGAAATCCCCAAATTGGCAGCAATTATATGTTCTATGCCTCTGCTGTCTTCCCATTATGATTCTTCCATTATCCTCACAAGCTGCATTAGACTGCTTCAGAATGATTGACATTTCCAGTAGCTGCTCCACACTGCTCATCTACTCTTGGCATGGACTCTGTAGAGCCCCAGAAAAGATACTTATTTTCTCCTCTAATTTTATCATAAGAATCTGTATTCATTATAGGAACAAAAACCAGATAAGAAAATATTAAACGTTCTAAATCACATAGTCCAAGGTACTATTTTAGGTCCATGTAAATATGCATCATTTGTATAATAGACCTTTAAAATTTGGTCTATTATACAGTTGAGTTTTCTAGATATGAAAATACCCTGATATGAATATGGCAGTGGGGGAAGTCTTCCCATATCTTAACAAAATATTCAATGTAATCCTTTTTTAGTAAGATGGTAGTAAAATATGTAGCACTTCTTACATAAAAATCAACCATTTTGGCATTTATTTTTTCCTGTATCTCACCGTTTTTCAACAATGATTCAATATCTAAGTGTCTGATTATTTTTCTTATCATGAATTCCTAGAAACTAAAAGAGTGGATCAATAGTTTCCAAAATATTATGAACTTTTGAAATATTTAAATTTGTTTCTCTAATGTGTGTTTTGGAACCACTAAGTCAAGCTATGGATTTAACAAAGAAAAAAGGACTTTTGCACATATTTATGAAGTTCAGAGGACACGTGTATATCCAGAAAAGCCACTGGAACTACATAGCCAATGTTCAGGATATTCATGTTATATCATGATCTCGGTGTTCTAAAAATGTATTTAAACAAACATAGGGAAAAACCTATACCAAATAAAAGTTTCTGATGGATTTTGGGGGAGAGTTGGTTCATAGAAACAAATGGAATATTTCATTGTTTTGTTTGAGCATCTACTAAAGAACAATGTGCCACTTTTTATTGGACAAGTAAACAGACTTTGCCTTGTCCTGAAAACCCCATTCAATATGTAATTTTGTTACTACTAATTTACTGAAAATATTCCTGACATATTTTTTATACCGTGTAAACTTTGTTAAAATCTCCTTGCTACTTAGTTAACTGCCTTTGAGTTTTTGATCCTGTAAAGAATTATGAGAGAATCTGAAAATGTTAATAAGTAAGTCATGACCTATACTTTTAAAAAATTCTCATCATAGTTTCTTCTGACTTCTGGTAGTGGTAAAGTAACTAATCACAAAATAACCATCATACCCATTATAATTTTATGGAAAAAATGAGAAAAAAAATGTTCAAGGTATTTGTGAGTTAAGATTAAGAAGGAATGGACCTTAGAGATAAAGATCTATTCCTGGGAATAAAGCAAAAACTAAAATAGACTCTCATACACATAAAGCTTAAAATAAGTATCTACAAATTTAAGGTCATAGTCCAGTAATTGATCTGCTATTTGGAAACACACACACACACACACACACACACACACACACACACACACACAGAGTTTTCTAGACAGTGTTAACAAAATCCTTGGAATCCTATATCATTCACAATGCCCATTATACAATCAAAATGTTACAGGTATGAGAATAAGGAAAACATATACTATATACTTAAGAGAAAAATTATTTAATAAACACTGACACTCGGGCCACCTAGATGTTGGAATTGACAAAAAAGCAAGGATAAAGAACTGCAATCTGTATGTTAAGAAATCTGAAGCAATATTTTAGAGAGAATTTCAAGAGATGAATGAAAGTTTTTATAAAAACAAGAAAAAGTGGCCATTCTACAACATAATACTAATCAATATTTTACAAAATATAAATTGCATTCAATTAACAAAAAAATTGAACACAAGAGTATAAAAGATCTGAGTCCCTAAAATCATTAAAATTAAATATAATTCAGTATTTTAAAAAATTTTAAGAACTATGTAATGTTTTGAACAACCAACAATAAAATAATTAAAAAAAAACAAAAAAAAAAAAAACAAAAAAACAAACAGGTCACATAACCAGGAAATATAAAGGAAAGCACTTTGAGGCATAATATATACTCATCCTCTTTTTTATACTTTTAAGTGATATGAAGACACTACAGGAGGAATCATTTTTTTAATAAGTAAGAACTGGAAGCATTATAAAGCTTTTAAAGAATAGATGTTCACCAAAAATAAAACTGGAAGCATATATACAATATATATATATATATATATATATATATATATATATATATATATATGTGTGTGTGTGTGTGTGTGTGTGTGTGTGTGTGTGTGTGTGTGTATACACACACAAAGATATATTTGGTCTTTTGAAAACAGGGGAAACAGTGTCAGATGGAAATTTTGGATGTACAAGAAGAAATGAGGAATGCCATATATGTTAAGTTTGAAATAAGTGAGTGAGTATAAAACCCATTTTGATTTATTACTGTTTGAAAATCAATTGATTGCCAAAAAAGAAATAAGTCCACAGTAATAATATCTTATGTAGTTAATGGTTTAGGTAGAAGTAAAATATATGAGAGTAGCATAAACTATACAAGTAGACATAAATTGAATTAACTTGGTGAAAGGTACATTACAATCAAAGTGGTGTCATTTCCATTTAAGGTGGATTGTGATGAAGAATAATATGTAATCCATAGAACTATCAATAAAATACAATTCATGGAGTTTTAAGTGCAATTTCAATAAAAAAATTAAAAATTTAAAATATACAATTAAACTTAACAAAGACCATTAAGGAAGAAATGAAGAATAGCAGGACTTCCAGAAAGCAAGTAGCAAGCAATATGGATGAATTAAACTCAAGTATATCCACATTGAGCAAATGGAGGGAAATTTTAAGTTTGAAATAAAAAGTAGATATTAGAGACTAGAAACACATGATCCAACAACATGCTATTTATACACTTAAGAGTTTAAATGTAAATACAACAAACATTTTGTAATTCTCTTCTTACTAGCATAACATGTACATACATGTATATATATATTTAAATACTTTTATCCATGTACCACTGCCAGGCACCTATGTAATTGTTTTCATGTTATTTAGTAGTCTTGATTATAGTAATTTTGATAGATAAATCTTGCAGAATGCTTACCATGCACTCCCAGCTGTTGACATTGGTTTACAAGGATGATCTCATTAAACAATAGCATCAAATTATTATATAGTAGTGATTGTAGCATCCTCACTTCATAGATAATTTAATAGCTACAAAGAAAAATTGTGACACTTAAAGTAACACCTAGTAGTTGAATTCATACATTGTAACCCCAACGCTTACAAATTTTTTTGTCACTTCTATTCACTTTTTCAGGCATCTTTCTGAATCTAAATTTGATTACATTGATCTGTTAACTAAAGCCCTTTTCTTAGCTTCTTATTGTTTTTGAAATGATAACCAAACTCTGTTACATAACTTGGCTTTTCTCCTTCTCCTACCTGTTCTTTAGTGATTCTAGTCATCCAGTTTTTGAATATGTCTTACTCTATCTCACCCACTTTCACTCTCACCTTAAACCATCTCATCATGCTCCCACATAACTTTGGATCTCTATCACCTTTTTACTTCTCCGGACACACTCCATTAATATTTTATTATCAAACACCTTTCACAAACTCAGTCTTCAGTCTTCAGGCCAACCCAGACCTTCAGTCTGTATTTGAATACATTTTATCTTCTCTATTTTGCTGTTTTTCTATTTTCAAAGTGCTCACGACTGACTATATCTTTCTCTGGAATCATATTGAACAAACATTTATCTTTCATGAATTTGGTTGTTATTAAGTGCTAAAGTCATATTTTAAAATGTGGTTTATATTTTGTTGATATTTTCTAACACAGTCCTTGAACCATAAACTATATCTGTTAATGGTTAGAAAATGCTATATTTCAAAGCTGAAAGAATATTGTCTCTCTTAGTTACTCAGAACCACCAAAGTGTTGGACCTCAATTTAAAAAGAACAATTAAAAAGTCAAACTTTTATTCCCTAACATTTGTTGTCCAGATTTAACATATATTTTCATCAGGTTAACCTTGACATGCAGCATTGTTGACTCCAGATAGTCTCTCTAGATCTATATTTATTTATTTATTTATTTGGTACCAGGGTTTGAACTCAGGAGCACTCAACTACTGAGCCACACCCCAACCCTCTTTTGTATTTTATTTAGAGACAGGGTCTCACTGAGTTGCTTAGCACCTTGATTTTGCTGAGGCTGTCTTTGACCTCTCCATTCTCCTGCCTCAGCCTCCAGAGCCACTAGGATTACAGGTGAGTGCCATGCCCTGCTAACCCCTTCACTTTCCACACCTCTCCCTTCCCCTTCCTTTGTGGACCTGGTATGTGTACCACACTGTTATATATTTGCAAACTATATGTTCTAGGTTCCATTATTTTCATTTTGTAAATGGTGACAAAGAGAAATGCATTCGGGGTTAGAGAGATATGGAAAGAACGGTACATTTTACTTAGAGGATAAGAGAGCAGATAGGGATAAAGACAGCTATATAAAACATTTTGAAGTCCATTTTAGTGTATTTATTATCCTTGCACTGATAATTATTAATAGACCCCTGAATATCTGCTGTTAGTTTGAATCAGCATTGATTTGCATTGGTTCCCATTAGTTTGAAATTTATGCTACATCACATTTGGAAAACACAACAAAATAAACAAACAAAAAAACCTTAATTCATGTTTTAAAAGCAATTGATTAATGACATTGTTCTAAAATTGTGGTGGAGACCTCTTTGATAATAAATTTATCTGGTTTTTGGAAATATAAACTCAACATAATACTTCTTGCAAAAGTAAAAATTCCATCCATGTTGAATAACCAGCTCTTCTCTCTCAAGAAGCTCTCAATTCTTGGAACAGTATTCTGTGGGTATTTAAACTTTAACTGATGATTATATTCATTTCATTTGAATTTTCATTTTCTTTCCTTGGCCCACACTAAAAAGACATTAAAGTTAACCATCTCAAAGTCCCTGGTCTCAATGGTTTTATCATCCCTTTTAATTTTTCAGAAGATTAAAATAACAAGGGCTCCTTTGAGATTCCTGTATCTAGGTTTGCAGGTGAGTAAATGCTTCTCTGGAGTGACATTCTCTTTTACTGATGAAATTACCTCTATCATCTGATCACCTGTTAGATATCTGGCAGCCTGATTTCAGCCTGATGATGGTTTCTGTGATACCTATAGAAAGTATAGAAGTATTCACAGTGTTTTCCTCTAATTTTTGGAGAAGAAAACAGTGGATGGAGTACGGTAAAATCATTTCTTTTTTAAACTGTCATTTACCTCCCACTGTAATTGTATGTCATGATATTAATAAGTGCAGAATACCATAGATAACTTGACCTGATTTTCTTCCGTGTTACCTGTCACCTTAGGAGAATGCCTAAAATAATTAACTTATAAAGAGAAACGGGTAATTCACATGTCTCTAGAAATTTGTGATGTCTTCAAGACTTTCTATTTAATTGGAGTATAAATTTTCAAAATAGTTTCTAATTATCTTCTGTATTTCAGTAGTGTTCATTGTGATATTTCCTTTTTTAATCACATATTTTAATAATTTGAGTTTTCTTACTCTTTCTCTTCATTAGCGTGGGTATGGGTTTATCAACCATATTTATTTTTTCAAAAAACCAAGTTTTTATTTTGTCAATTTTTGAATTGTTTCTTTTGTTTCAATTTCATTGACTTTATGTCATTTGTCAGTAAGTGGCTGGAGCTAGAGATATCATATTACGCAAGATAAGCCAAATCCCAAAAAACTAAAGCCAAATGTTTTCTCTAATATGTGGATGCTAATTCACAAAAAGGGAGAGGAGTGGCTAGGGAAGAATAGAGTTACTTTGGATTAGGTAGAAAGGTGTGAAGGGAGGAGACACAGGGTATGGGAGTAGGAAAGATAGTAGAATGAATCAGACATTATTACCCTATGTGCATATATGATGATATGACCCCTGTGATTCTACCTCATGTACAACCAGAAAAATCAGAAATTATACTCCATTTATGTATGATATGTCAAAGTGCATTCTACTGTCATGTATAACGAATTAAAACAAGAACAAAGAATGACACGTTTAAAAGAAAAAAGAGAATGGTTTTGGCTCAGAGTTTTAGTGGTGCCAGTCTCTGATCAGGTAGATCTATTGCTTTTAACCAACTTATGGGGGTGCAGGATGACAACGGCAGGGAGCACAGAGAGGAGCAAACTACTCAAGTCATGGCCAAAATGCAAAAGAGGGATATGAAGGCAACTGGAGTCCCATAATCCCCTCCAAGGGCAGCGCCCACTGACCTAAGGACCACTAAACCCCATCTCTTAAAGGTGCCATCACTTCCAAACAGTTATCCTGGGCACTGACCATTTAACCCATGGACTTCTGGGGGTTATTTAGATCTCAACTATAACACCCTCCGAATCAAGAAGATAACCTTAAATTAACTCAATATATAATTACATCGGAGTAAATAATAATCTCTCTGTACATTTCCATTTTATATTTACGATATCTTCATTTTAGTTAAATTGGTGCTATTTTAAAAATAATCAACTATATCATAAAAATATGTTGCCACAAATACAACTTTCAAATTTGTTAGTATAAAAATGTTACTTAAAATTCAAATTCCATTTTGTCATTTTATAAATGTAAGTAAACCATATTTCTGGAATCAAACTAATCAGTATATAGTAAAATATTTAACAATTTAGCTTAAAGTCAAATGGCTTAATAACAGAAATTAGTTCATTTATTTTCTTTCCTCTATAATGATAGCCTTCAGTGGGAGCTGTGCATGCATTTAAATTTATCTTAAATTTATGCAAGAATAGAATCCCATTTCCTAGGCATCATTTGTTTTGCAGTTTTGCTTTCAGCCATTTTAAAACCACCTGCTGTATTTGCCTTATGCTCAAAGTATGCTGTTGACAGTTACTAATAATGCAGATTAAATTCGCTTGTGATGACAGGCAAAACACTAAGCAGAAATACAACAAAACAATCCTGCATTTGTTTTCTCTGTTTAAATGGTGGGTTAAAAGAACCACATCAGATTTGCAAGAGCATTAATAATATCATTTGGCAAGCCTTACTGAACTAAGATATAGACATTATGTGAAAGTCAATACAGTTATACAATTTTCAAGTGTTGGTCTCTTTTATAAAGTTCAAAGATGTTTATATTATCTAAACTGAATAATTTAGTTTTTTATATTTTCATAAATCCTTATAACTTGCCAATAAGATATAACTTTTAAAAAAGAAGATTTGGGAAGATCATTTCTGAACACAAAAATATCATAAACATAAATTCAGATTTTCCATTTTGCATACCTTTCTGCTTTATTCTTCTTGGTATATCTACTAAAAGCATTAGAAAATACTTAACATTTTCAAAGGCTGTGATTAAGACCTGACACAAGGGACATTAGATATATTTAATAGGCCTATATTTGGATAGTGTAAAAATGGTGGATGTGGGAAGTAATTGTCCCTGGGACACATGTATTTTGACCTACAGAATTATCCCTGCTTTCACAAATCTTTGTTGTGAATTGTGACTATATCTGATGTTTTCATTTGTTCAACAAGAAAAATGTATGGATACTCATGATCCCATAGTCCTTGCTACATGATTGTTTCTTGTTTGCTTTTAACTCAGAGGTTATCTTTGAATTTCTTGGGGCAGAAGCAATACAAGCAAATTAGATTCAATTTATCCCAGTAAATACTGTAAAAATTATGAATTATAATTCAGCATACTCATCTATAAATGTTAAATATTTTTATTTTATATTTAGCATATTGGATTAATTTTTTCCTGTTTAAGCTATCCTGATAGATATCTTACAGAGTCTTAAAGTTATGCATAAACAGACTGTTGCAGATTTTATAAAAATGTGTGGGAAGATCTGGTTAGGTTAATTAAGTATTCAGCCAATCATAGGAGGAATAAGAATTGAAAGTTATATTCAAGAAAATTATTTCTGATATTTGAACATTATGTGTCCTCAGATTAAGTGCTAATGCCTTTTATTCATAATTTATTTAATCATTATATGTTTATAAGTTAGATAACCTCACTTGCTCTTATTTTATAGATAAAAAATACCAAGGTACTAAAAGTTTTTTAAGGGGTCAAATATATTGAGTTGCAACTGAAAGACAAATGCAGTCCACTAATTTCAGAACCTGTGTTGTAACCACTCCAACCTACTCAACCTGTTATGCCCAATGAAGTACAAAGAATTGGAAACAGTCCTCAAGAATTTGGGAAGGCCACTGCATCAATTCAACAAAAGGTTGAATTTGTGTTCTCTCATGTAACACAAGGAGAAGAGGCATAATCTGCAAAAAGAGAGGCTTTGTAAATACACTGGCTTTAAAAGGAGCACTCAATTTTAGCTCCATGATCATGAACTTCCTGAGCCTCAACAGTTTCATCCATTTCCTGGGCAAATCGTATCTAATTTCTACACAATGACAGTAACAGCCACCTGGCCATGGAATAGTATTTTTTAAAAATGAAGAGATAGTTTAAAAACACATATTTAGAATATGAAATTTTTTTTCTATTGTCATAAATGAAAACAGAAACCAACTAAACTACAATTAGTTAAATGACAACCAATTACATGCCTAACTAACAAAGAATAAAGTTAAATTATTATTATTGTTGTAGACCCACAATAACTCATAGAATTTATCACTACCATCCCTGTTGAAGAATGCATATTATAAAGGAAAAAAAGGGGGGGGCAAAAGGAAGAATATCATGCAAGCAGAATAGTGCACAATGAGACTAAACCTAGAGGCAGATTTATATAGCACTGAGGGTGAGCTCTGGCCTCTTCTTCAGTGAGCTTAACATCTAGAAGGGAGGTTCATCTTAAATAATTCATAATTTTCCTGGGTAGAAAAAACTATTATGCAGTATAAAGATAATAATATTCTTCTTGAATGTTAATAAACGTATCTAATCACATATATTCCAAGTGCCTAATGTAATGTATACCAAAGTGCATCACTGAAACATTAGAACAATGAAATGGATGTTCTTTCATAACCAACCTCAACTCTTATCACTAGCCAACAACTCCTTCCTTCATTTATGCATTCACCTGCAGTTTTCCAAATAAACCTCATTGTTGCTTTCAGTCTTTATTTGTACACGTTAAGGAGAACCCACACAGTTGCCTACTTAGTTTTTCCACCTCCATCATATTTACCACCGAGACAGTCTGGAAACCTTTTCTATCCTCACCTGTCCCTTTTGGACTTTAAGTCAACACTCTACTTTGGTGCCTGGAGTATACTCTGTATAAGTCCTTTATACCTTTTTATAAATCATATTAAACGTATCTGTTTAATGTTAGCATTCCCTTTAAGATATTAGATTGCTCCAGGAAAGACAATATAGTATTAAAATATAATTTTCAGTGATCACCCATGCTGTATTTGGGGGGTCACATGTTCTACATAATTACCCAGAACATAAGGCAAAATGTCATAAGTGCTTCTGATACAAACAAAAATGCTGAAGACACCCATATATCAATAGCAAACTAATGATATAGCAATACTTAACCAATAATTTAGTAAGTAGAAGTAAAAGTGGAAAAAAGTAGTAATGCACAAACATTGCTGAAATTTCTGACATAATTCAAACAAATCTCAAGATCTGTCTGCTGACAAGGTCAATAGATTTTACATTAGAGTACTGCTTGTTTATAGTAATGTTTCTTTTAAGTAATTTCAAGTTTACAGAACAGTTGCAAGCATCTTACAAACAACTGACTTACACCCATCATCTATATTCATCAGTTGTTAGGATTTTGTCATATTTGCTTTTTCTTTGAAATCGAGAAATAAATTATCATTATTGCACTTATAATTTTCCCTGAACTACTAAAGAGTAACTGGAGCATATAACTCTTAAAAATAATGACCCTTGCTTATGTCAGTGTGATCACAAAGATTCATGAAATTTAAAATGTGTACATTGTATTATTAATAGCCTTTATTAACATTTTTTTCTGCTGGTCTAATAATTTTCTCTCTATATAGTCTTTTGTTCCAAGCAGCATCTAAACCCAAATCACCCTTTACATTTAGCTATCAGATCTCTTTGTTCTTCTTCAAACTGGAAATAGTCTTTTGTTTCATGATATTACTGTCCTTAAAGTTACTGGTTTGTTCTTTTATGAACAAAGTAGTCTAGTATTTGTTCGTGATTACTCAGGTCATGCCTCTTTGGCAAGAACACTACATGAGTGGTGCTATGTTCTCAGAGTGCCAGGTTAGGAGGTACATCATGTCAGCTTGTACCCCAAATCAGTGATGTTAACTTTGCTCACATGTAAAGGTAGTGTTGGCTGGTTTTTTCAATCATAATGTTACCACTTTTCATTTTTAATGTGAGGAAAAAATTAACTTTAGACTTCGTTTCTAAATTTTCAAGCAGCACTTTTTGGATCTATTCATAGATTCTTGGCTAAACTAATTATAACTATGATGTTTCCAAAAAGGAGTTTTTATTCTTTTGTTTTTCTACATTTAGTCATTTTCATTCCACTATAAGGAAAAGCTTTCTCTTCTTTCATGTTAATTAGCTAATTCATTTGTTTACTAATTCATATTGTGTGATTCTTATTTTATTCCCTTGGGTTTTTATTACTGCCAATATTTAGTTTGGTGATTAAATTGCCACAGATTTGAGTAATGAAAGCTGCTTTGAGTGGGTTTCATCACCATTTATCCTGCACTAATATAACCTAAGTATGGCATTCAAAGGTTATTCTAATTCATCTTTTTCTTCATTGGAAACACAGGATAATTTTTCCCATTTCTGTTAAATTTTCTCCATCATGTTAACTTTGTTTCTTTTAAAAGGGTGCACATGGAAAAATTCCAAAATGCAAATTGCATAAAAGGGTGAACAAAATGAAATGTTATTTGGTTCCCTATTCCTTTGACCTTACTTATACTCTGTGTTAGTAACCAATTTCATAATGTTCTTGTTACATTTTTATGTTTCATTTGCAAAAGCAAGAATGATAAACACACATGTGTATACATATATATGTGAAAACACATACATTTATATATATATATATATATATATATATATACACACACACACACATATTTGCCTTTCCTATCATTCTTATATAAAATAAAGGGTTCTATCTGTTCTTTTTTTAAATTTTCACGAATCATTACACTATTGAGTAATACATATGGGCTTCCCAATTTGAGTGGCCTCATTGTTAATCAATATTGTAGGTATGGGTTTCAGATTTCCTATAATGTTTTGCAATATAAAATAATGCCAAAATATACATGTTCAAATATATTTTATATTGTGGGTGATATTTCTCCATGAGAAAATATTTAGGCATAAAGTTTCTGAATTTGCCTATGTAATATTCTGAGCTGTTTCCAAATGGAGCCCTTTTGTATACCTGCTAGTTATGTATACCACTATGTATCCTACCCACAGTATGACACATATATTTCTCATCTGGCTACTGGGAGATGCTATATGACATAGTTTTAATTTGCATTTTTCTTATTAAGAGTATTTTTGAGTCTGCTATAATTATCTTTTCCTTTTAGCTTTGCATCAGCAAATCTTATTAGGCCTGTCTTCAGATATATTTCAAAACTTATCTCTTACCACCTCTACTGCTAACTTCTTTAATGCAAGTACTATCATTATTCATCTGGCTCGTTTTAATTGTCTTCTAACTAGATTTTTACTTTCACCTTTTTGCCATTATATTCTCATCAAAGCAACTAAAGGAATTACTATAGTTTGGATCTTGAATGTTCCATGTGTTTAACTGTTATTCCCTAGTTTCCTGTTACTCTGATGTGACAGAAACTTTTAACAGGTGGGGCTTCTTGGGAGGACTTCTGATCATTGGGGTTATGACTTTGAAGCCTCTCCACTTCTTCTTTTCCGTACCCTGGCTATGAGGTGAACAGTTTTGCTCTACTACTTACACTGTGCTGTGATATGTTGTCTTGACAAAGCAACGGAGTCAACGGGTCATAGACTGATTTAGAGGTTTAGACCTCTAAAACTGTGAGCCAAAATAAACCTTTTCTCTTAATTGTCTCAGGTATTTGTTACAGTAATGGAAAGCTGACAATATAGTGATCCCCTTGAATTTGTGTAGATCATATAACTCCCTGTTTCAAAATCTCCATTGATTTCTCATCTCATATATTAAGAGAAATCTCTAATAATGGCCCATGAAGCCCTAAAAATTAATCTCTGATTCCATTCTGTCTGCTCCTTCTTTCCTCCCTCTGCTCCTGATTCATACACAAGGACTGTTCTCTCAGGTTCCTGCACTGCTTTTCCGTCCACTAGGACACTCTCACCCGGACATGCACTTGGCTATGTCCTACCCATCATCACTGAGGTTTTTCCTGAGGACTCTGAGTTAACTCCCACATGCTTAGTTCTGTTCCTACCATGTCTTTCCTGAGAATGTGAAAATTCTAGGAGGGCAGGGAGTGCTTGGTACTTAACAACTATTTATTCAATAAATAAATAAGTTAGAGTGATTATTACATTACTAAGACAGATTAAGACAGTGTGCTTTATTATTTTTTTTGTTTATTCCAGAAACTAAAATAGTACTAGGATCATAGTTAATGATTTCTTTCAACAAAAATGAAGATCATGTTTCCACCTCATTAATATGTACAGACAGACATTTAAATACAGACTAAATGTTCCTCCTTTTAAGGGCAAGATCCTCATGGATAATGTCAATTGACACACTTTTTTAATAGGTAAGAATGAGTATATCAACATTAAAGATGTTTCATTTCATTTCACATACATATAATAAATTTTTGAATTACATTAAATTGACAGTATGTTTAAGCATATTTTTTTCACACCAGCTTTTTGTTGTTTAGCTGCATCTTCAAGGGTTCTTTCTACTCTTAGTTGACTTTCAGTAGATATTTTGGAAGGAGGAATAAATTGCACTTTATCACATATGTTGTTTCCAAATGTTTTGTCGGCACTAACATAATTTTATTTAATAAAATTTTCCTCTATTTATCTCCTATATATTCTATTTTATTAATATGTTTGCCATTTTTAAAAGAGCAACTCTGTTTAAATTGGTATCATTTAAAGCATATTTTGATATCTGATCATCCAGGCTCTGAACTTTCCATTAAAAACTTTTTGACTACTTTCATAAACTCATACTTTAAAATAAACTTTTTTAATTGTATATATTTAAAATGTATGTATTAATTTGGGAGGAAACATCACTTTTCCCATAGTAAACCTTCCTATCTATGAACACAGTTAATAATTTTAAGTCCTTTTGATAAATGTTATAAGGTGTCACTTACTACTTTATGTCTTCCTGAATAGTTTTAGTCTTTTTAAAAAATATTTTTAGTTGTAGATTGATTCAATACATTTATTTATTTATTTATTTATTTATTTATTTATTTATTTATTTATGTGGTGCTGGGGATTGAACCTCCAGTGCCTCACACATGCTAAGCAAGTGCTCTACCACTGAGTCACAACCCCAGCCCATTGCCCTCATGCAGGACATGCTGAGTCACAGCCCCAGCCGGTTTTCCTCATGCAGTTCATTGAAAAATTATTATTTTTTACTATTTACTAGCCCTCTCCCACAACCTGCTTCATATCTTCACCTATTTGAGAAATAATAAATTAGTAGCCAATGCAAAGTTTTTGTCAAACTGAAAAAAGGGAGGGATTATTGCAACTCTAATGTCTAGTCATGTGGTTTTTAGAGTCTTGAAAACTAATTATTTTTAAATAAATGGCTACATGGTATATTAATGAAAAAGGGCAGAGAGACCAAAATTCAAATCATTTCTTCATTAAGCAGATCAACCCTCCATGTACAGGTAAAGCTAAATACTATATCCAATTAACACAAAAAGTCAGAATTTCCAGGTTTTGAGGAAAGGGTTGAAAATAGCCAGTCTTTCGGTTTGCATAGGAAAATACCAAATATTTTTGTTGTTGTTTTGGGTTTAAATAAAATCGAGTTGAGCTGTCATGCAGTCTTTATTGCATTAAAAAGCACAAGATATTAAATTCAGGGGAAATATCAATTAAATTGATTGGACAATAAAAATTAATGGTTCAGACATAAAAAGTAGCATAAATCTCAAGTTGAACAAAGATGCCCAAAACTGATAAAAACACTTTAAAACTCACTTTCAATGTCACCAAAACATGAACATTTTAACATCCACAAATAAGTCAAAGGTCTTAAAAAAATTTACGTGTATTTCTGTATTTTGTGAATGGATATAGGTTAATAATATTTTAATATATAGTGAAAATATTTTCTAGACATTTTAGATATTATCATTAACTAGTTACTACTCCTTCAACCAAAATCTATAAAATGCATGGATTGTTACAATTATAAAAACAAAATATATGAGAAATAGTAAGTGAAATATCCAAAAATAGCGTGCCATAAAATGTGATAATGAAATGATGGTTAAACACAAAATGGAAGAAAAAAAAGTCTTTATTAGACCAAAACATGTTTAAACATTTACTAAGTATAGAATATAATTGAAATTCTCAGGCAAATAGGAAAAATTAAATTATAAATTTGAATCCTCTGAGTCCAAGGGAAATAAAGTAGTTATTGATAAAATATTTTAATTTGAAATTAACTCTGCTTTTCCTAGAGGAAATATTTTCCTGGTAACCTTCAGATTCCTGAATAAACAACATAAGAACAAAATCATTCTGTTATTAAACTAATAACATGTGGACATATTTAGAACTTCCCCCATACTTACATTGTCTTTTTTACATAAATTGTCATTTTTTCCACTTATATACTAATTATCATCAACTTGCAGATTATTTATCATGATTTCTGATAGCAGTTTTTAGTCCTGAGTTCACATTACAATCTCCAGAAGGGCTTACAAAAAAAAAAAAAAAACAATTAATGTCCAAGAACTATCCAAACTAATCAGAGTTTGGGGTGAGGCCTAAGCATAGGTAATTTTCAGAAGTCTCATAGTGCTTCCAGGATCAAGGTGCATTGATTCATACAAAAGACACTTGAGGTATCTTCAGAAAATAGTGGAGGTAATAAGAGTTATCCTTTCTGTCTCCTAATTTTAGCTAAAAAAACATATCATGCATGGGTGGTGAACTGTCCACAGGAATCCTTCCACAAAGTAACTCACTCAACAATATATTTGGGAGAAAATGCACTGATTAGAACTATTCACTCACATGAAGGATTACTCTAGCAAGGTACAATTAATATGTAAGGAGTCCCATGAAGAACAGATAAGGTCCCTGCCTTCAATGAATGCCCTCAGTAAGAGAAACCAATCCACAAAATGTTCAAAACCAGGAAAGTTTCTTACTCCTCCTCACAGATGTGACAAGAAAGAATCATTTCAACATACAGTCTGGGTTGAGTACTAGGAAATTTAGCATCTACGTGTGCTTTGATGAAATATGTGCGATTTCATGAAAAGGATCAGGGAAAAAGAGGGATTCTTTTCTCCCTCAGTATTGTTTTAGTATGGTCCAACAAATCTGATCCTTCCTTTAGAAGTTTAAGGAAGAACACTGAGCAGATAATTGGTAGGCTTCAGGAGAAGAAACTGAGCATCTGTGGTTTTGCGCTTTCTAATGTCTCATAGCATTTTCCATTACTTGAAGGTTCTGCTGCTGCTCCCACATAGACAAACCCTGGGTAGAGGTCCACCCCACATTCTTGTACCAGGTTTGGGCACGCTGCCCTCTCAGACTTTTCTCTAAGTCCTCACCAGCTATGACTGTGAGACTGTGCGATGTCTCTACTGTGTGGACACACTGCTGCTTTCCCAAGTCCTAGGTCAGGGTCACAAAGAGGAAGTGGGATGTTGCCTTTCTATCCTACCCATAGCTCTCAGTCCAGCCAGATCTTCAATGAAACCAAAAGCTTCATCATTGAATTCAGTGTTTGATTCCCAGGTCTCTGTTTTGGTCACATTGGGGGTCTTCTTGGGAAAGGGAGAGGAAGAAAAGAGTATGCTTCATTACTACCCTTGAAACCTTCCTCAAAATAACATGAAGGGATTTAAATTGTCATCACAACACTGGGAACAGAAAAAAAAATAGAACAAGAATTCATCAATATATCTACCCAAAAGTGTAAGGCAGCAAATGGCCTGATTTCAAATGACAAGCACTAATTCCTTGAATACAAACATCACTGAAGTGGAAAGGCTAATTCATTAGAGAACCTGAGGTATAGAAAAACATTGAGAAGTGTACCCACCTTCTTCTATACAATTTTTGTTCACTATAGAACATATTATTTTATAAATTGATCTCCTAATCAGATCTTTCTACCTGGGAGGAAATATTCTTTTCTTGAGTGAAAGAAAGGGGTTTTTATTTATTTGTTTGTTTGTTTGTTGTTTCATTTTATAATTTTTTTTATTTATATGTGACAGTGGAATGCAATGAATTCTTATTACACATATAGAGCATAATTTTTCATATCTCTGGTTATATATAATAGTATATTCACACCAATTCATGTCTTTATATATGTACTTTGGATAACAATATCCATCACATTCCACCATCATTTCTAACTCTATGGCCCTTCCCTTCCCCTCCCACCCTTCTGCCCTGTCTAGAGTTCTTCTATTCCTTCCATGATCTCTCTCTCTCTCTCTAGCCCACTATGAATCAGAAAGGGATATTGAAGTTGGGAGTCCCAAAAACTTTCTGTAACTTCTTCTGAATTATAGTACTAGAATCCATCTTTGGTTAAGCTACACTAAATTGTTTTATGAGGCTAGAGAGGACAAAGGACCCTGGAATTGTACAAAATCATGACAAGAGGAGCCAAGTATTCTGTTTTTTCCTTTGACATGCTGGAAATTTTTATATGAGCTGGGAAGTAAAGCAGAGTGAAATATATTAAACACTCATTTAATTACTACACCAAATTAATCAGTTTGTAGTCTTATTTTTTAACATGAAACATCACTATATAGCTTAACCCATTTTACACCTTCTTCTAATTGCTTTCTTTCCACTCTAAAAATTGTATAATTTCCCTTCCATGTTTGTCAATTTTTTATACATTTATTTTATTTATTTATTTTTATGTGGTGCTGAGGATTGAACCCAGGGCCTCGAATATGCTAGGTGAGCACTCTACCGCTGAGCCACAACCCCAACCCCTTGTTTGTCAATTTTTATTTGAAATGTTCATATGTCTATAAAAATGTAAGGATTGTTTAGTTTAATGTGATCATCGGATATGCACAGTTAGTCCACTTGCTATTACCACCCAAGTTTTTTATTAGTTATATCAATATATAAAGAGAGATTTTAAAAGTCTTTACAGTTTTTTATTTTGCTATACTAGAATGTATTTATTAATGTGCCTTCATTATAAATGATTTTGTCTAAAATATGTACATAAATTTCCTTATGAACATGTAAAATGTATTTCAGAGTTAGACATAGAGTTAGGTTATACTTTCTGTATACTTGCAACTTTCTTAGATATTTTTACTTATAATCTGAAGAATGGTTAAAGCAAAGATATATGATCATTTTTATACTCCATAGTTTTGTTTTTATTTTTTTCTTTTTCAGAGATTTTAGTACTGGCCAAAACAGTGGAGGTTTAATAACAAGTTGAGCATATTTTCATAGGTTTATTGGCCACTTTTGACTTAATCCTCTGTCACTTGCTTTGTATATTTTTATCAACTTTTTATTAGTTCTTCTATTTGCTTTTATTATTGACAGAGAATTCTTGAAATATAACTTTCTACTTTATGACAAAATTGTTTTCATACAATTTGTTACATATGTTTTAACTTTTTTTTTGCTATTTTATGATAGCAAAAAATTAAATAATCAGATTATGCACCAGATTATTTAATTTTGATGTATTCAAATGTAATAGTTTTTTCCTTCCATTAATGGTTTATCTTTTTATTCTCTAATTTAAGAAATCTGCGTCTACACCAAAGTAATTAAAATACTTTTGAATTTTCTTCATGGTTTCATGGAATTATTTTTGGGGAGGTGGGTACCAGGGATGGAACTCAGGAGCACTTGACTACTGAGCCACATCCTTAGCCCTATTTTGTATTTTATTTAGAGACAGGGTCTCACTGAGTTGCTTAGTGCCTTGCTTTTGCTGAGGCTGGGTTTGAACTTGCAATTCTCCTGCCTCAGACTCCTAAGTAGGTGGAATTACAGGTGTGTGCCACCCATGCTGGGTGATTTCATGGACCTTTTTATTTTATATATTAGGATTTTAATTAATTTTACCATTTCATTTACTATGGTGTACAGCTGGGATTCAGTCATCTTTTTTCTCAGATTAATCATCTGCCAAATAATCCACTTACAAGTTAAATCTCTCTCTTCATTGATGTCTGCCACAACCTTTGGTTTTCATATATTGTCTTTGTGTGGTAGGAATCTGATTCTGTGATCTCTGGTTTATATATTAATTTATTTGTGTCTTTCTAAATCCATACCAGACTGGTAACTATAGCTTGGCAATAAGGTTCAGAATTCCTATTTCAAGTTTTCTGCTTGGGATGTATATTTTACATTACTAGGTTTTTGTTTCTTAGGCTTTTTTGTATTTTTTTTAATTGATAGAAATTTTACTCTTGTTCATTTTTTAAAATTTAGTTTGCCAATCTCAAAAAAATCATTATTGGAATTTTATAGAAATTATATTAAGTGAATGAAAGGAAAAAAGCTGAAGCAAGAAACATTGACAGTGTGAATTTTCTGCAGTTGTTTTATTTGAAATTATTTGCCAGTAAATAATAAAGCTGAGCATATACATTCTTGTGACCCAAAATTTCAACTTCTAATTTGAATACACACACACACACACACACACACACACACACACACCAGGTATGCCAGTGATCCTGCTATCCATGAGGTTTAAGCAGGAGGATTGTAAGTTCAAGACTGGCTTTGTCAGTTTACAAGATCCTGTCTTAAAACAAAACAAAACAAAAACATCTCAGTGGCAGGGTGCTTGTCTATTACACTTGAAGACTGTGGTTTAACCCTCAGTACCACAAAAATACAAAATAGAAAAAAAAAGTGTGCATATATTTCCCGAAGAATATGTGCTAGAATCTTCACACAGTTCTGCAATACTAATCCTCTGGAAACAAACAAACAAACAAACAAAATCATCCCAAATTTTATTATTAAATAAATAAATAATGGTGCATGCATATAATGAATTACTAAGCATTAATACCAAAGATAAATCATACCTGTAGTCAGTAGCATGATTGATCTCAAAAGCATGAGTATGTTCAGCTGGTGAAAAGAGACAGACTGATGTGATCCCTTTTGTTTACAGTTTAAAAACAATAGGTATTACCTATACTTTGGATCTTGAATGTTCCCCATAGTCCCTCTTGGGGGATTGGTCCCCATTGGGAAGGGAAGCCTAGTAAGAGGCCCTTAGGTCATTGGGATGGTGCCATTGAAGAAAAATAAGGGACCCCAGCTCCTTTCCCTTTCTACTTTGCTCCCTGGCTCATGATGTGAACAGTTGTGCTTTTCCACACACTCCTTACCTTGCCATGACATAGGCTCAAAACACCAGAGCCAATGAAATGTAAACTGGAAAATCCAAAACTGTGAGCCAAAGTAAATCTTTTACTTTATAAATTAATTCTCTCAGTTATTTTGATATAGTGATGAATAACATTTTTAGCTTTAAGAAGAAAATATATTTATAAATTTAGTTATATTTTATAAAACATCCTTTAAGCTATATACAAAAAAACCTAATAATAGCAGTTCCTGTAGTGAGCATAGGTGGTTTGATTGGAGTCAGACTGAGTAGGACTTCAGTATGTACCATTATTATTCTACTCAGAAAATAAATAAATATAATGTTCTTCATTGGGAACAACAATGGTGGCAACATCAATAAATCATTTCCACTTATTTCTTTCATTATGTTTTATTCAGTCAAGAGAGTAAGACAGGTAGGGATGAGATAACATTATTCTTCAGAAATAAATATCAGTGTCAAGGTATTACAGCCTTACAGTGATTAAAATAATTGTGCTGATTTGAAATGGCACTAACCCGTTTCCATAGATAGATCCAACACATTCCTGTTGATGGCAAATATTTATTAGATTTCTAATATCTGGAAAGTGCTGTGCTTTATTGCTATATTGACCTTAGTTCTACATTCTAATTCCTGCCTGATAGTTTTATTTGGGAGAACTGATATTCTCATATTTGTAAATGATAATAATAACTATAACAGGACTAATTTGAAGCTCTTAGAGAATTGTTGAGCTCTCAAAGAAATATTATATTTTCAAGCCAGTTAGGTTTAGTGCTGTTAATATTCAAATCTATAAAGCATAATCTATGCTCTATAAAATGTTTCTATAAAATTGCTACAATTAAATTAATGATCAGATTTGTAACTAACTTCAACCATTCTATTTAAAGAATGGAAACTATTTCTAAGAGTGCATTATAAGGAAATATACATACCTTTACATAAGAAAATATACATGAAGGTTTAATGTAAAATAGAAAAAAAAAAGTCACTGTTTATCAGTTTAGGATTTACTAAGCAATTTATGACATAATATTTGCATGAAATACTATTTAGCCTTAGAAAAAACAAATTAGATGTGTGCATTTATAGCACATGGGAGGATGTCACTGACATATTTTACCAAAGAATAGTTGATGTAGGTTTAAATCCTGATCAATATTTTTAAAAAAATATTTGTGAACATATACATAAGCAAAATTAGAAATTTATACAGAAAGACATGAAATACAGATACATTCTATGTTTTTTATTTGTGTGCATGATAGTTTTAGGTTTTCTTTGAAATTAATTATTTCTTCTGTAATTATGTAAAATTTTTAAAAAGAATTTTTGGGACAAAAATAAACTCTTTTAATGAATGTTGGCAAAACTTAATAATTAATTTTCTTACATCTGATGTTCCCAAAAGCTATTCATTATTTTGAACTTTAATCAAATTTGAATGCCATGATTGGCATCAGAAGCATAGGCCTTGATGGAAATCTGTGTTGGAAGCATGTTCCTCAAATTAACAGTTTATAATTATCTAATTTTAACTGTAATAAAATATTAATAAAATTTTACTAATAAAATTTCTGAATTTACACATTTACCAATGTGGAAAATAAAGTAGCTTGTGTTACAATCTATAAAATACAAACATATCATATTTGATCAATATTATGTATATTTCTTACTATGGAACTACCTAATTTCCCTCACTCATATCTATTAATGCTGAAAAGTTCCTATTACTAAGTTTTATTTCAAAGAGCGTTAAGAGTTACTTGAATATATGTAAGAAATAATATACTTGAGGAGTTTTTAAAGTTATATATAAGTTATCAAACTGGTACCTTGAAATAAAATACTTTTATTTTCACTTATTTATCATAATGAAAAAAAGATTTGTGTGCAGAAAGACTTAATTAATTAAATTGCTATGGTCATCTCTTCCTTCAATGTGAACTCACAACTAAACCTATTCAAGAGCAAAATGAACAATTAAAGAAATAACTACCTTCCTGAGCCTGAATCAGATTTATATTTTTCCTTATGAATTCAAATTGTTTCAGAAAAATATAGAACACCGTTTTTCACAATAATGTGGTGAAGCTACATCACTAGTAATGATGGTGAGGTTGAAATACTGCTGTTATTTTTTCCTTTAAAAATTTTTAATTTAAAACTAATATTTTATATATAATGATTGGAGGAACATGCAAGTTTTTATTTTATAACATTAAAGTCAGAGAGCTTCCGTTAACACACAACTCATTCAAAGAGAAATAATCAGGGATAAACTGTTTTTCCTTTTCCTCACCCTGCTTTTCTTTTTCTTCTCTCCCTCCTTCTTCTTTTTTGGTCTTTGTGATATTGGTGATTGAACAGGTCCCCCCAAGTTGTTCAGGCTGCCCTCAAACATGTGATCCTCATGCTTCAGCTTTGTGAAGAGCTGGGATTGCAGGTATGCTCCACCACACTCACCTTTCATATAGGAAGTGAGAAGGAAAATATGACAATAATTATTTTGCAGATCCGTTAATCTTTTTCATGTACTTGTCCAATTTCTTTTGTGCACTTCATCTGAAATGTTTAGTCTAATATTTTCTATCAGTGGATATATCCCAGCATGTGTAACAGGTTCACTGACATGAAGACAGGATTGCTTACATATATCTATAATGAATTAGGGAAGATGAGCCTATAACCAAATGAGTTATACTAGAATGTAAACCATAGCAGTAGAAACAGAGTTAAAGGACTTATTTCCACTATTGTGGACTCTTTGACCTAATTGTTCAGTCTAGTTTAACATGCAGTAGAACATCTTAGGGTGTTTGTTATATCATAGGTCACTCGGGCTCACCTTCAGGGTTTTGAATCCAGTAGGTCTAGGTGTCCCTATTAGACCACACTTTGAAAACTAGCTACAGTCTTTAATCCAACCAATCCCAATAAACATAATAAAATAAATAGTTTTATATAATGCAAGCACATCCAATCTGCCTACAAAATAGTATTAAAACTGCTTAAGATTTTACTATTAAATTTGGGTTTTTTTTTTGTGTGTGTGTTCTTGTTTTATTATAAAGGATATTACAAATGAGACTGATTAGCTGCCATATGGCAGAGAGGCACCGGGCAAGCTTTATGGGAAGGAGTACAGAGTTTCCGTGCTGTCCTGGATCACACCGCCCTCTGGGAACTTCCATGTATTCAACTGTCAGGAAACTCATCTAAACCCTGTGTTTTGGGGGTTTATGGAAACTTGTTATATAGGTATGATTAATTAAATCATCAACCACTTGTGATCAATTTAACCTTCAGCCTCTCTCCCCTCCTTGTAGGTTAGGTATTAGTTGGGGCTGAAAATCCCAACTCTCTAAACATGTTCTGTTTTTTTTTTTTTTTTCCAGTGACCAGCCCTCAATCTTGAAGCTATCTAGGGCTCATTATCATTAAAAAACAACATAGCCTTGTGCATGGCCTTGTCCAGGGTAAATAAGGGGTTCATCCCTGAGTCTTATGAAAGCCATCTAAGGAAGTATGGTTGTGATATTGTGAAATATGTATTTGGTCTTTGTCCTAGCTTCCTGACATGTACTCCTAAAATCCCTGCACCATCTAGAGTGACAAGAGTAGGGGTTTTTTGTTGTTGTTGTTGTTGTTGTTGTTTAAATTTGGTTTTTATTCTTTCATTTTTGCAGGTATTAAGAAAGATTAAAATTTAACACCACTTTAGGTGAGTACATGTAAACATTTAGGGAAATGCATTCAAATTGATAGATAACTAAAACTCTAATCTCTTTTTAATCTAGCAAATTTTAATCAATTTATACAATAGTAACATCATTGCTAGTAAAGAGCCAATTTTCTCTGCAAAAATTGACTTAAATGAATGCAAATTATAAAACCATACTCATAGACACAATTTTAAACTTTCTCCTCGATAGTATTATCAGTTTTTTTCCAGATGACTGTGAAGATTTCTATGGACAATAGACTTAGAGAAATGTAACATAGTCAATAGTCTAAAGCAAGGTTTTTACAAATAAGACTTCTAATTCACCTGAAATTTTAATCTAATTATGCATTCAGAAATATTCTTCCATGATCAGATGTGACAGTCTTCCTGACTACAGGTAGCAGAAACCTCTGTGGCTCTCTTACACAAAAGGAAACAAATGGAAAGAATATCTCATGTTTTTCAGAGTCTACAAGGGCAGATAGAATAGAAGTTCATGACCAGTGGCTACAGACAAGACTGTTGCCTTTGCTTCTAGACACTTGCCTTGGATTGCCAGACTTTGACCTAGACAGTCAAATCTAGTCATCTCTGATGACCCACTGTGGTTTTTACTTTGCTCTGAAAAAATTCAAGTCCCAGAGCATGGATCCAGTTTGCAGAACCCTGTCATAGATGAACATGCTATGTGCCAGACAGTGGAAGAGGGAATAGCTGGCCCTTTTGTTCTTCTAGAGAGAAAGGCAGGGCTTACCTGGAAAGTATATGATTTCAAAAGTCATTTGGAGGAATAACACCCAAAATGAGAAACTTCCACTATGACATGGGCAGTAGAAAAAAAATCATTCTTTATTTTACATATTTGTCTTACAGTTTCTTATTGGATCACTCATACTTCCCTTACTATGTAGAATACTCCACAGCTTATTTAGAGCAATTTTAAAACTTTTTAAAATTATTTATTTATTCTAATTTGTTATATATGTGGCAGAATTCAATTCATTTCATATTACACATATAGAGGACAATTCAGGTTTCACTGGTTGTACACAAAGTATTTTCAAACCATTCGTGTCTTCATACATGTACTTAGGGTAACGATGTCTAACTCATTCCACCATCATTCCTATTTCCTTACCCCTCCCTTCCCCTCCCTCCCATTTGCCTTATCTAACATTTCTCCATTCCTCCCATGTTCCCCCCATCGCCATTGTGAGTCAGCATCCTCATATAAAAGAAAACATTCTATTGTTTTTTGGAGGATTGACTTGCTTCACTTATCATTATATTATCCAATTCCATCCATTTACCTGCAAATGGCATGGTTTTATTCTCTTTTAATGCTGAGTAATGTTCAATTGTGTATATATACCAAAGCTTCCCTATTCATTCATCTACTAAAGGCCATCTGGATTGGTTCCATAATTTAGCTATTGTGAATTGTGCTGCTATCAACATTGACATGGCTGTGTCCCTGTAGTATATGCTGTTTTTAAATCCTCTGGGTATAAACTGAAGAGTGGGATAGCTGGGTCAAATGGTGGTTCCATTCCACATTTTTCAAGGAATCTCCATACTGCTTTCTAGATAGGCTGCATCAATTTGCAGTCCCACCATCAATGTATGAGTGTGCCTTTTTCCCCCACATACTCGCCAACATTTATTGTTGTTTGTATTTTTTTAGGACACAATATCTTTATTTTATTTGTTTATTTTTATGTGGTCCTGAGGGTTGAAACCAGCACCTGACACATGCTAGGTGAGCAGTCTACCACTAAACCACAACCCCAGCCTGCCCCTTGTTGTTTGTATTCTTGATAGCTGCCATTCTAACTAGAGTGAGATGAAATCTTAGAGTAGTTTTGATTTGCATTTCTCTAATTTCTAGAGATGTTGAACATTATTTTATATGTTTGTTGATTGATTTCATGTCCTCTTCTGAGAAGTGCCTGTTCAATTCCTTAATCCATTTATTGATTGGGTTATTTGTCTTTTTTTTGGTGTTAAGGTTTTTGAGTGTTTTATACATTCTAAAGATTAGTGCTCTATCTGAGGTGCTTGTGGTAAATATTTGCTCCTATTCTATAGGCTCTCTATTCACCTCATTTATTGTTTCTTTTGCTGAGAAGAAGCAAGAAGCTTTTTAATTTGAATCCATCCCATTTATTGATTCTTGGTTTTAATTCTTGTGCTATAGGAGTCTTATTAAGAAAGTTGGGCCTAATCAGACATGGTGGAGATTTGGGCCTACTTTTTCTTCCATTAGGCACAAGGTCTCTGGTTTAATTCCTAGGTCCTTAATCCACTTTGAGTTGAGTTTTGTGCATGGTAAGAGATAGGGGTTTATTTTCGTTTTGTTACATGTGGATTTCCAGTTTTCCCAGCACCATTTGTTGAAGAGACTATCTTTTCTCCAATGTATGTTTTTGGCGCCTTTGTCTAATATAAGGTAACTGAAATTATGTGTTTGTCTCTGTGTCCTCTATTCTGTACCATTGGTCTACCAGTCTGTTTTTGTGCCAATTCTATGCTGTTTTTGTTACTATTGCTCTGTAGTATAGTTTAAGGTCTCCTAGAGTAATGCCACCTATTTTACTCTTCTTACCAAAGATTGCTTTGGCCGTTCTGGATCTCTTATATTTCCAGATGAATTTCATGATTGCTTTTACTATTTCTATAAGGATTGTCATTGGGATTTTGATTGGGATTGCATTGAATCTGTATAGTGCTTTTTGTAGTATGGTAATTTTGACAATATTAATTCTGCCTATCCAAGAACAAAGTAGATCATTCCATCCTCTAAAACTGAATTTATAAGAGCTGTTACTTTAGGATAAATACCTAAAGAGGGATAGCTGATCATATGGTAGTTCCATTCCCAGTTTTCTGAGGAATCTCCATACTACTTTCTAGAGTGGTTGTAGCAATTTGTAGTCCCATCAATGCGTATAACTTTTATTTAATTATTTCTTTAGCATGTTGTAGTTTCCATTGTAAAGGTCTTTCAACTCTTGGGGTTGGGGTTGTGGCTCAGTGGTAGAATGCCTGCTTAGGTCATGTGATGCTTAAATTAAAATTTAAAACAATTTTAAACTTTATATGTAGGTATAGACATTTAAATTTGATAAAGCATTATGATAAATCAAACAGCAACATCTGATTTCATACCACCATGAGCAAGTCTTCCAAGGTTTTATACTGTTTTTTAAAGAATTAGAAAACCAAATATCTGGGACCTTTTGTAACTTATTTGTCCATAAAATTTTCAATAAAACTAGATAGCACTTTTCTGCTTCCTTCCTTCTGCTGTACACAGTGGTAAAATACTTGGTTTTAAAATAACTCACATGCTTATGTCTTTCAGGGATATTGACACACCTTTAACATTGCTTTTGAATGGAAGTTACAGAAAATACCACGAGCACTGCTTTGCATGGGTTACACTTTGATTATATGATGACGACAATTCTGGAGTGGGGCTGTATCAGATTGGATGTACTTGGTCTGGGAAGTTGTATTCTCTTCGTTTCTATCTCTCTTGACTTTTCTGCATGATTGCATCTTCAAGCATAGTTCTCACATGCAACCTCACCCACAGATAGCAAGTCCCACGTCTTGTCTTATAAATCTCTTGTACTGAAGGAACCTCCCCAAGCCACCAGAGTCCAACTCTTTCCCTTAATTATTTAACAACATTTAGTAAATACTTAAACCAAGTACTAAAAATGGAAGTGAGATTTTCTAGATTGATTTTAACAATGATATTTAATTCTCTGGGTTAGAGATGGGCTGATTATTACCAAAAATAAAATTTAAAACGTTCTGCTACAAAGAATGAGATGGAATTTCCTGATGGATTGTCTACTAAGATGAATACAACAGATACCTCCTATGTAACTCTGGACTTTTGTGAATTCTAGAAGTTCAAATTAACATCTAAACTCCAAACAGGCACACTGAGAATTAAACTCGTATAGAAAAAGAAAATGGCTTACACTGTACTATAGAACTGATATGTTCAAAAAGACATCATTTGAAATATTTTTCATTTATAAATATATTTTCAGTTAAAAAATGAATTCAAAGAGTTACTGTTACTTTAGGATAAATACCTAAAGAAGGATAGCTGATCATATGATGGTTCCATTCCCAGTTTTTTGAGGAATCTCCATACTACTTCTCAGAGTGGTTGTAGTAATTTGCAGTCCCATCAACATGTATAAGTGTAAATTTTCTCTAACATGCTCACCAGCATTTATCATGAATTGTATTCTTGTATTGTTTTGTTTTTATGGACACGATAGCTTTATTTTTTAAATTTATTTTTATACTGTGCTGAGGATCAAACCCAGTGCTTCACACATGACAGGCAAGTGCTCTACCAGCCCATGAGTTGTATTCATGTTTTCACATCTTTGTTGGCCATTTGTATTTTTTTTTTTTTTTGAGAAGTTTCTGTTTAGCTCGTTTGCCCCATTTATTGATAGGATTATTTGTTTCTTTGATATTAAATTTTTTGAGTTCTTTATATTCTTGATAATAATTCTGTATCAGATAGCAGCTGGTAAAAATTTTCTCCCATTGTGTAGGTTCTGTCTTCATGCTTTTGTTTCCTTTGCTGTGCAAAAACTTTTTAACTTAATACCAACCCACTTATTAATTCTTAGTTTTATTTCTTGAGTTTTAGGAGTCATATCAAGGAAGCTGGTATCAATGCCAATATGTTGCATGTTGACCCTATGTTTTTTTCCTAGCAGTTGCAAAGTTTCTGATCTAATTTCTAGATACTTATCCTAAAAAACTAAAGGAGCATAGTATAATTATACAGGCACATCAATGTTGGTAGCAGTGCTATTCACAACAGCCAAGTTATGGAACTAGTCCAGGTACCCACTGACAGAAGACTAGATGAAGAGAATGTGTTATATGTACACAATGGAGTTGTATTCAGACATTCAGAAAAATGAAATGGCATTTTTTTGGCTAATAGATGGAACTAGAGAACATCATGTTAAGTGAAATAAGTCGTACTCAGAAAATCAAAGTTGAATGCTTTCTGTTATATGTGGAAGCTAGACCAAAGAAAGGGGGAAAAAAAGCAATGAAGGATCCCATGACATTAGAATGAAGATCAGTAGTACAGAGGAAGGAGATAGAGAAGGAAGGAGGGAGGACAGGAAAAGGAACAGTGGAGTAAAACTGCTAAATTTATATCATTTATAAATATGATTGTACCATAGTGAATTTCACCTTTATGTATATCTGTAAAACACCAGTTAAACAAAACTATAAATAAAATGGAAGGAAAATCAGTAGAGGAAGTGGAACAAAGTATGGGAAAAGGGGAGGGAAAAGGAAGTACTGGTGACCTAAGTGGAGCAAAGTATATTCCATGCATGTATGATTATTTCAAAATGAACCCCAAATATAATGCATGCCATTTTATTAAACACAAAATTTAAAGAGCATTTCTGTTACTAAGCAATGACTATGAACAGATATTTTACGAAGCAGATTTACATGTATTATGTCATTTTATTTTTATATCAACCCCATATGAGGTATACTAATCCTCAGTTTTTAGGAAAGAAACTGAACATAAACAAGTTCAAATAGTTTACTCAAAAGTATAAAAATAGTGAGAAACAATGCTATCTTCAAACTTGTCTGATTCCAGATCTCTTAATTGTGTTAGAATTTTCTCTAATGTGCTATGTGCCAAATTGCAGCCCATGAAAGAATATAAATATGTTCACAAGTTATACGAATTGTTTTGTTTAAAGATAGGACATATGATCCCTGCTTTTAAAAGATTTTTTATAAATGTGTTGATAATTAGAAATATTGCTAGCTTCTTTTATTCATTATGATTTTTGTACTCTGATTCTTATAAAGTTGTTTAAGCCAGTGGACAACTACAATATGTATGGAAATTTTCTATAAAATGTGAGCAGGAGGCAGGTATACATGATGTGTGTAGGAGTTTTATATGTCACAGAAGTTGTTTGATAATGAGTATTGACTCAGAGATTTTATTCATCTTTTTAGAGCTTTTTGTTTCGCTTGGCCTTGTTGGTTTGTTTGATGGTGCTGGGGATTGAACTCAAGCCCTTTTGCAGGGTAGGCAAGCACTCTACCAACTGAGCTATATAGCCCTAGCCCTCCTTATTTGTTTTAATGTAAGCATTATCCTGTCTGATATTAATTTATGGTTAGGAATGCTGGCATTTCTTAGGTATTGGAAGTAATTGCTTTTTATATTTTACTTAATTTTTATTATCATATATCATTTACATTTATTAATGGGGTTCAGTGTAAACTTTCAACACATGCATGAAGCCTGCGATTAGAAATTCAGCTTTCCTTTTTCCCTCTTATCTTTTCCAACCTCATTGATTCACTTTTGAAAAGATATTTCCCTAATAGTATTTTTTTTCAAATGTCTGAATTTTTTAAAGGAAGAAGACACAACAAGCTTTAAAAAAAAAAAAACAACTGACCATTTGTATCTTTTTGTGTGTGAGAATCAGTTTGGGAGGTGCTGAGAGGGGAGAAGAAGAAAAATGTTTATGTGTCTGTTTTGAAAATAACAGAAAATAACTTTTAACAATGATATGCAAAGATATAGAACTGTAAGCTCCAGATTTACTGTAAAACAAGCCCTGTGAGGCTGCCTCATCAAGATAAAAGAAAGGTTAGACAATTTCCATATTTCAGTCACCTCAGGGGGAAAAACACTCTTAATAAATGGAGTGGAATTCTTCACAATATTTTCTACCCAGGATACAAAATTTTTCCTAGTCTTTTATTCATTGATGAAAAGAGATAAAGAGTAATAAATGTAACAGTGTAGCCATATAAATATTTAAACCTTGTTGTGTTTAGGAAATTATGTTTAGCTACTTATTGAAGTTATTTTCTTTATAGCATAAGAAACATTGTTATTTAAGGTGAAAAACCAGCATGTAGGTCTTGTTTTTGTTTTCTATAATTTTTTTCTCTATTACTTGGAAAATTCTGACCTTGGGGTCTAATTTCCATTTTGTAAATTTGCAGAACACAAGTCAAAGAAAAAAAGTACCCTTAATTGATTTATGTTCAAAAACAACTTGAAATCTTGTTATTCCACATTTTCTTATTAAATGCTGGTGAGGAGCTAATGCAGAAAGAAACGTATTTCCTTCACCATGATAGATTGAAAGAACTCATCTATTCATTCATCTATTAAATATGTTTTGAGTGTATGCCAAGAAATAGGTCTCCATGGGTTGACTCTTGCCAACAGCTTTGAAAGCAGCAGAACTCTGTACAAAAGTTTGATCAGAGATCATGGCACTGATGTGCCCACTCTTGAACAGTTCAATTCCACCTAGACTTGAACATAGCCCACAGACTCTTCCCCTGATCAATAATTAATACATACTTCATGTATCTCAATACTTATTACATTGGCCTCATAAGCTGAGTATTAGAATTTAGACTCTATAAGGTTGAGTCTCTAAAGCCTCATTGAGAAAATTCACCTTTTTGAAGACCAGAAGTAAAAAGGCTCAGGCACTCCTGTTTTAAACTAAAGGGTAGGGAGAAGAGAATTATGAATAGGCTACAAATGTCAGGGTAAAAATACAGTGTCCTCAACAATATTCTTAGAAATTCTTGTCCTTTCTAATATGTAAATTACTGGGAAAGGTTGTTAAAATTTGCCTTTAGGATCATGGATGTGTCCGTTTCTTCACTGTAATTCTATAATTTCCCACTGTATTCAAAATTCAAAACATGTGTATTAATATTCTTTCTTAATTCTTAATAAACCTTTGTTGCTATAATATCTATTTTCCATAATACATACACATTTTCACTTTATCTTTTTATATAGATATTTCTCTAACACTTCACTGTCAAATTTTCTTTGCTCTTAAATTTTAGTTTTGTCTTCTACAAATCAAATATAGAAACAAATTTTGGGTTTGATTAATCTGGAAGGCTTTCAAATATATAATATGTTTGGATACCATTTCTTGTTTTTCTTTTATCTTCTTAACAGTATTTTATTCAAATTTGTTAAATGTCACTATTTAATTTTTCTTCTATTGCTTAATAATAAGTAATTTTCTATTATTTGAATGAATATGTGCATATTTGACTTATTAAATCTACTCTTAGGATTTTTCACTTCATCTTCACAAAACTAAGGAATTTGTGAATCTCCCCAATGGCAAATAATCTCATTTCTTCTTTTACATGTTAATTTTTCCTTAGTATTTTAGTGTTTCCTAGATTCTATTCATTCATAATTATACTGTTATTTTTCAAAAATAGTCATTATTATTCATGTTTTGAATCAATTCAACTTTTATCCTCAAAGGAGTAATTTTATAATTCATTTGCAATAACAAAATTCCATTCACATCTGCCCACTTGTTAGCTAATGTCTTTAACCTCTATTGTCTCTGATACTTTATTTCTTTCTTTTAGTATCAATTCCCTTCTCTCTTAAATATACCTTTTGTCATTTTTTCAATCATCAATTTATTTGTTTTCCTGAACACAACATTTATTTTATCTTTAATTTTGAGTGATTGTTTTAAATTTTGTCTTTATGGTTTTATAATTGTTGTGCCTAGCCTGGAGATGACTTTATTTTTAATTATAAAATATATGAATATGAAGAATCCTCATGTATAATCTCACATTTTCTGCTCCTATTTTCTTTGTTCTATCATTCTTCAATTTCTTATACTATTTGTTGAACCTTCTTATCCTGTTTTTCCAGTGTTATTGACAAATATAAATTATGTATGTCAAAGAGCACAATGTCCTGTTTTAGTAGTAGTTTGCATATTGTGAAGTGATAACCATTATCAACATGGTAAGCACATCTATCAACTCACATGGCTGTGTGTACCTGTGATGGGGGGAGGTGGTTAAGAACACTTGGCGTCTACTTTCTTGGCAAACTTCAACTATATAATACATTATTTTAACTATTGTCATTACACTCTATATCATATACTCAATATCTTTATATTTCTATTTGGATTTATGATAAATTCCCTTTCCCATTTTCAAGTTCATTGTTTTTCTATTCAGCTGAATCAGATTTGCTGTTTAACCCATCTTCCCATTTAGTTTTAATTTCAATAATCATTTTTATTTCAATATCTATTTTGCAAAACAGCATGCATCTTGCTGATATTTCTTATTATTTTCTCATCTTTTACATATTTCTTTGCATTTTTAAAGATGGTATCAAAGGGAGTTTTATTACCTAAAATTTATTTATAGTGTCTTAATTCTTAGCATTGTGGACTACTTTCTTATACCATATGTAATCCAAAATGCTTGGGATCAGAAGTGTTTCATATTTTTTTAATTTCTAAGATTTTGGAGTATTTGCACATGCATGATGATAGGTCTTAATTATGGGGCCCAAGTCTAAACAGAAAATTTGCATGCACTTTGCACATAGCCTGAAGGTAATTTTATAGTTTTGTGTGCTTGTGTTTTGTCTATGACCCATTCCATGAGGTTGGCTGTAAAATATTCCACTTGTGGTGTCCTATTGGCTCTCAAAAAGTTTTGAATTTAAAGCAATTCAATTGTGAACTTTCAGATTACTGATTCTCCATCTGTATTAGCTAGAAAGCATGTGTATTATAGTAGGGCATTAATACAATAAAATCTTATAGGAACTGAGTTTAGAGAGTATCACTCCTTAGAGATTTTGCTTTTTTCCTATGGGCTATCTCAAGAAAAATATCTGAGAACTAAAAAGGGAGTAAATATTTCAGTTTGTTGGTTGTTCAATCACATGGCTAACATAAATGTAAACATTCAAATTAATGCAAGGGAAAGCCACTGGTTATGAGCACTGAAGAAGTCTTCTTCTCTTATACCCTAATTAAAAATAACATAGGTGATCTAAATATTAATACGTTGGTCCAAAGGAGAAATGCTTGATCTTCTCCTTTTTATTGAAGGTTTTAAAGTTAGGTGATTAAAAATTTATATATTATCCCAGACCCAGTCCTCACAGTGTAAAGTGCACTCTTACCACTACTATGACTTAACATTAAAGAAAGCAAGCCTAACAAAAGAGGTGAAAGATTTATACAATGAAAACTACAGAACCCTAAAGAGAGAAGTAGAAGAAGATCTTAGAAGATGGAAAAATATACCCTGTTCATGGATAGGCAGAACTAACATATCAAAATGGCGATATTACCAAAAGTTCTCTATAGATTTAATGCAATGCCAATCAAAATCCCAACAGCATTTCTTGTAGAAATAGATAAAGCAATCATGAAATTCATATGGAAAAATAAAAGACCCAGAATAGCAAAAGCAATTCTAAGCAGAAAGTGTGAATCAGGCGGTATAGCAATACCAGATTTCAAACTATATTACAGAGCAATAGTGACAAAAACAGCATGGTACTGGTACCAAAACAGGCGGGTGGACCAATGGTATAAAATAGAGGACACAGAGACTAATCCACAAAGCTACAACTATCTTATATTTGATAAAGGGGCTATAAGCATGCAATGGAGGAAGGATAGCATCTTGAACAAATGGTGTTGGGAAAACTGGAAATCCATATGCAACAAAATGAAACTGAATCCCTTTCTCTCGCCATGCACAAAAGTTAACTCAAAATGGATCAAGGAGCTTGATATCAAATCAGAAACTCTGCGTCTGATAGAAGAAAAAGTTGGCTCCGACCTACAGATTGTGGGGTCGGGCTCCAAATTCCTTAATAGGACACCCATAGCACAAGAGTTAACAACTAGAATCAACAAATGGGACTTAATTAAACTTAAAAGTTTTTTCTCAGCAAAAGAAACAATAAGAGAGGTAAATAGGGAGCCTACATCCTGGGAACAAATTTTCACTCCTCACACCTCAGATAGAGCCCTAATATCCAGAGTATACAAAGAACTCAAAAAATTAGACAATAAGATAACAAATAACCCAATCAACAAATGGGCCAAGGACCTGAACAGACACTTCTCAGAGGAGGACATACAATCAATCAACAAGTACATGAAAAAATGCTCACCATCTCTAGCAGTCAGAGAAATGCAAATCAAAACCACACTAAGATACCATCTCACCCCAGTAAGATTGGCAGCCATTATGAAGTCAAACAACAACAAGTGCTGGCGAGGATGTGGAGAAAAGGGTACACTTGTACATTGCTGGTGGGACTGCAAATTGGTGCGGCCAATTTGGAAAGCAGTATGGAGATTCCTGGGAAAGCTGGGAATGGAACCACCATTTGACCCAGCTATTGCCCTTCTCGGACTATTCCCTGAAGACCTTAAAAAAGCATGCTACAGGAATACTGCCACATCGATGTTCATAGCAGCACAATTCACAATAGCTAGACTGTGGATCCAACCCAGATGCCCTTCAATAGATGAATGGATAAAAAAAATGTGGCATCTATACACAATGGAGTACTATGCAGCAATAAAAAATGACAAAATCATAGAATTTTCAGAGAAATGGATGGCACTAGAGCAGATTATGCTTAGTGAAGCTAGCCAATCCCTAAAAAACAAATACCAAATGTCTTCTTTGATATAATGAGAGCAACTATGAACAGAGTAGGGAGGGAGAGCAGGAAGAAAAGATTAACTTTAAACAGAGTCATGAGGTGGGAGGGAAAGGGAGAGAAAAGGGAAATTGCATGGAAATGGAGGGAGACCCTCATTGCTATACAAAATTACATATAAGAGGTTGTGAGGGGAATGGGAAAATAAACAAGGAGAGAAATGAACTACAGTAGATGGGGTAGAGAGAGAAGTTGGGAGGGGAGGGGAGGGGGGATAGTAGGGGATAGGAAAGGTAGCAGAATACAACAGTCACTAATAGGGCATTATGTAAAATTGTGGATGTGTAACCGATGTGATTCTGCAATCTGCATTTGGGGTAAAATTGGGGGTTCATAACCCACTTCAATCTAATGTATGAAATATGATATGTCAAGAGCTTTGTAATGTTGTGAACAACCAATAAAAAATTAAAAAAAAAAAAAGAAAGCAAGCCACTAGACAAAGCCTACCTTATCCCCAGAATAAGTTTAATTCTTTTCTACATGTTCTTCCAGGTTTTAATTCTCTCTTCTATTGCACCTGCTAATGTGTGTCATTTTTAAATAAATATGTATCCAAAAGCATCCTTTATAAAATCAAGTCCATACTTTTTTTTAGTTTTATAGATGGAAGGTTTTCAGTTTTTTTTTTTTTAATATAGTCACTTGCGAGTCAAAATACTGTACAATGTCAATGTGGGAAGTTAACGCAAATAGTCAACTTCTTCTTAATGAAGGGACATTATCTTTTGGATTTAAATGAAGCCAGACAGATCAATTTTTCTGGACAAGGGTTCACTTTTATTCTATCTTATTATGTATTCTTGATCAAAGTTTTTGCTAAATATCTTTAAATGTATCAGAAAATAATGACATTTAAAAAATATTACTATTATTTTAATAGTAAACAGTAATGAGATCAGATATCATGTAGAGTTTATATTTTTCAAAACATAAATGTAACAGCTCATTTAGCAGTGTAATTTAAAATACAATCATAAATCATTAAAATTGACAGTAGTTGTCATGAAAAATGAAAAAAAAAATGTATTTGTGATGTGTTCCCTTTTTTTGCTTAAATGTTTACAAAACATTCACAGTTTTGGAAAGTTTTAATAAGCCACAAATGATCATTTGGTTTTTAAAATGAGGACTTTGATTGCAAGAGAAAAATGTGATAATTAGTGTGTTGCCATTTATCACATTCATGAGCAAGAACTGAAATATTTGGGGGCAAGTCATGAGAACACCAATTCAAATACTTAAACATCCACACTAAAGAGAAGATCTACCCCAATTAAGAGGGACTATATTAGTTAGAAAATTATTTTTTTAAAAAATCCCTTTTTTATTTTTGAGGGAAAAAAAAACGATGCCATTGAGTTCAGTGACCACATCTGTTATCCTCAGAACCCAGGAGGCTGAGGCAGGAGGATCACAGGTTCAGGGTCATCCTGGACAACTTGGTGAGACACTGTTTCAGAAAAATGGGGTTAGAGATGTAAATCAGTGACACAGCTCCCATGGGCTCAATATGTAGTACTGAAAAAAAAAAGTAAAAAATAAAAATAAAGAATCAATGCCAGCACTTTTAAAAAGTATTATTTTTTAAATACTTTTTAAAAACTATTGTACTTAAGCAAACACATTGTCTAAAATACTGAGATAATTTAAGATTTTTTAAAAAGGGGCCCAAGTTCTTTAGCATTGTAAAATAATATGTAAAAATAAGACTTTAATTTATAACAATTTAAAACAAAATTTTTTAAATCAGTTTTTTTTTTTCTTAACACTTTGATGTTTATCCATCAACTTGTTTTGTATAAACGTCTATTTTTTCTCTTAGTCCGGATAGAAGATGAGAACAAAAACTTTAAAAAAAATTAACAATAATCCCAATGTCTTTGGCCTAAAATCATTCAGAAATATAAAAACTCAGATGGAAAAATATACCCTGTTCATGGATAGGCAGAACTAACATCATCAAAATGGCGATATTACCAAAACTTCTCTATAGGTTCAATGCAATGCCAATCAAAATCCCAACAGCATTTCTTGTAGAAATAGATAAAGCAATCATGAAATTCATATGGAAAAATAAAAGACCCAGAATAGCAAAAGCAATTCTAAGCAGGAAGTGTGAATCAGGTGGTATAGCAATACCAGATTTCAAACTGGACTACAGAGCAATAGTAACAAAAACAGCGTGGTACTGGTACCAAAACCGGTGGGTGGACCAATGGTACAGAATAGAGGACACAGAGACCAATCCACAAAACTACAACTATCTTATATTCAATAAAGGGGCTAAAAGCATGCAGTGCAGGAAGGATAGCATCTTCAACAAATGGTGCTGGGAAAACTGGAAATCCATATGCAAAAAAATGAAACTGAATCCCTTTCTCTCACCATGCACAAAAGTTAACTCAAAATGGATCAAGGACCTTGATATCAAATCAGAGACTATGCATCTGATAGAAGAAAAAGTTGGCTCCGATCTACATATTGTGGGGTCGGGCTCCAAATTCCTTAATAGGACACCCATAGCACAAGAGTTAATAACTAGAATCAACAAATGGGACTTACTTAAACTAAAAAGTTTTTTCTCAGCAAGAGAAACAATAAGAGAGGTAAACAGGGAGCCTACATCATGGGAACAAATCGTTACTCCTCACACTTCAGATAGAGCCCTAATATCCAGAGTATACAAAGAACTCAAAAAATTAAACAATAAGAAAACAAATAACCCAATCAACAAATGGGCCAAAGACCTGAACAGACACTTCTCAGAGGAGGACATATAATCAATCAACAAGTACATGAAAAAATGCTCACCATCTCTAGCAGTCAGATAAATGCAAATCAAAACCACCCTAAGATACCATCTCACTCCAGTAAGATTGGCAGCCATTATGAAGTCAAACAACAACAAGTGCTGGCGAGGATGTAGGGAAAAGGGCACTCTTGTTCATTGCTGGTGGGACTGCCAATTGGTGCAGCCAATATGGAAAGCAGTATGGAGATTCCTGGGAAAGCTGGGAATGGAACCACCATTTGACCCAGCTATTGCCCTTCTCGGACTATTCCCTGAAGACCTTAAAAGAGCGTACTACAGGGATACTGCCACATCGATGTTCATAGAAGCACAATTCACAATAGCTAGACTGTGGAACCAACCCAGATGCCCTTCAATAGATGAATGGATAAAAAAATGTGGCATTTATACACCATGGAGTATTACGCAGCACTAAAAAATGACAAAATCATGGAATTTGCAGGGAAATGGATGGCATTAGAGCAGATTATGCTAAGTGAAGCTAGCCAATCCCTAAAAAACAAATGCCAAATGTCTTCTTTGATATAATGAGAGCAACCAAGAAAAGAGCAGGGAGGAAGAGCAGGAGGAAAAGATTAACATTATATAGAGTCATGAGGTGGGAGGGAAAGGGAGAGAAAAGGAAATTGCATGGAAATGAAGGGAGACCCTCATTGTTATACAAAATTACATATAAGAGGTTGTGAGGGGAATGGGAAAAAAAATAAGGATAGAAATGAATTACAGTAGATGGGGTAGAGAGAGAAGATGGGAGGGGAGGGGAGGGGGGATAGTAGGGGATAGGAAAGGCAGCAGAATACAACAGTTACTATTATGGCATTATGTAAAAATGTGGATGTGTAACCAATGTGATGCTGCAATCTTTGTAATGTTTTGAATAACCAATAAAAAAATAATAAATAAAAAAATTAAAAAAAATTCTCAGCAGTGCATATAAATAAATAAAGATCCAATAAAAAGTGTTTAAAAAAAAAACTCAGGAGGCAGTTATCTTGGCAAACACTAAGACATAATTCTTATGAAGAAGGATGATTTTCGTAATGCCATCACAAGTTATCTTCGTTAAAGCAGACCAGAGCCATTTCTTATCATTTTAAAATACTTTATTTTGCATGATTTCATTTGCTACTTATAACTTTATGATGTCGGCAGAGAAATTATTATACTGACACAGCTTTCCAGTCCCAGTTCAAATCTCTTGTTCATAAAACCTTCCCTAACTTTATAAAATTCATAAATTCCTTCCTTTCTTTTCCCTTAGTGTATTAAAAAACATTTACTTCACTATTTTAAGCATATAGTTCAAAATAGCAAAATATTTTAAAATATTTATTTAAACAAACAAGAAACTGAAAAGCTCTGTTGCTCTGACAATACCCTCTTCATTATGCCTGTTAACACACTCCCAGTTGCTGACAGTGGAACTGACCTTGACCTAATAAAAACCACCTTGCCCAAGAGTTCCCATCTTTACCTAATGACCCACCTGATACAGAGGTGCAAACCCCTGTCTCAAGAGAAGACGTGTTCTGCCACAGCTTGTCTTAGAATTCTCTAGAATCAAGGTGAAACTGGTTTAAATGTCTTCCTCTGCTCTATTCTGGTTTCCCCACCTCCCTTTCCCTCAGACCTCTCTTTGATTATGTCACTTAAACAAGAGAGAAGCTTTTCTAAGAAATCCATTTCAAGTCATCCTCCACACTCGCTGTTTCTGGACATCAGAATCAACTTCTTTTAAGCATGGCAGTAGTTTTGTCACCCATTCTCTAATATCCTGTTCCGACTGTAATATGCACATTTTGTTTTCATATTTTAACAGCTTCAAAATAAGAATGCTTTACAGTTGATGACAGTATGGTTATTGCTGGAGACATCGTTTCTAAGTTTAGACAGCAGACATTTCAGTGAACAAAGGATTTAAAAGATAACTTGAAGAAGATATATGTCCTCACTGTTTTTTGAAAACTTTCCATTGACCTTCTTTTGTTATATTCAGGACAACTAAAATTTGGAGAAGGGAATTTTATTGACTTGGGAAAATTCCAGACAATAGAAGAATATTCTTTTCGAGAGACATTACAGCAACTAATATTCTCGATAATATAGTTCCATATTGTGTGGAAAATAAATATAGAAACCAAGAACTCTGAAATATAAAATGGTTTTAAGAGAATCAGTTTTGACTGTAAAGATGTTTCTAAGAAGACATTATCAATATATATAGGAAATATTTTTTTTAAGTAATTCACAAGGGTCTTTTTCAAGAACTATTAAATATAATTTGTGTGTGTATGTGTGTAGGGGAGGCGGGACACCAGGACATGAACTCAGGGGCTGAGCCACATCTCAAGCCCTTTTTATATTTTATTTTTCAAATTTTGAGACAGGGTCTTGCTAAACTGCTTTAGGGCCTCCTAAATTCTCCTGCCTCAGCCTCCCAAAGCACTGGGATAATAGGCATGTTCAACCTTGCCCAGATCAAGTACAATTTCTTAACCCATTTTGTCTTAATGTCCCAGGTGTGAAACACCTATAGAAAATTAAATACTATAATTATATTATTATGTAATATTATTATATCATGATAATGCAATTTTACTATAATTGTAATAAAATTAATTAATATAATAATATATAAACTCTTGTTTATGATTTCTAACCTATATTAATTCCTTTGCATCAATTTTGTTGAAATAGTTGCAGGATTAAAAATTGGGACATAATAGGTCAATAATACAATTAAAGGCAATTAAATCATTACTTTTTTTTTTCTTTCTTACAGGGCCATAAAAATAATAGTGCATGATACAACAGGGATGTCTGAGAGTAAATAAAAGTATCCAAATATGGTTGTATTTCTGGTTATATGTCTTGGTTGTGCAATTATTTTGGCTACTCCTTGACTTTTTGTTATTGTAGATAGAATATTTGTATTGTAAAATTCCCTATAATCAGTTTCTTAATATATCCATACCTACTTTCATTTAAGTAAATATTCAGCATTTATGTAACAAGGTGTTACACTCTTCTTTTAGAACTGTTATTTAACCAATGAGTAACCAAAAGGAAGTCTTTTATCAGAGTCACCTCTGATTCCAGGAACCACAGGCCTGGTGGATAAGCACCTTGTTCAGAATTCAAACTACCCCTGAGGCCATGATAGCTTGTTCATATCCATCAAAACCTTGCTGACCAATCCTGAGATAATGACTAGATTAGACTGAGACTGTCTGAATACATTTTTGGTCCACTTTATGTGTATAATTGAGAACCTCATGCCAGTATCCACAAAGACAGGGCTGAAAACATTGAATCCTTTGGACTCCTGGTGTAACTTTACTGATTTAAGTTCCTTTAGGCCATCATTACTTTCCCTATTTGGGCTCTGAGGGAATGGCTGGACCTGACTTGTTAAAATACCCCAGAATCAGGCCTCTGGCCTAGAATTCCAGTAATGTTTCTTTTGTTATTAATAAGAAACTCATCAAATCTTTGCATTATTATGAATAGTGTCCTGCCACACAAAAAAACTACAATTACATATCCTTTTATAATGTCTTATTTTTTAGATTTAATACTGTCTTTTTCTTAATTTATTTGGCTTTTACCTAAATATATTAAATTTTTCCCAGTATGTTTTTAGCCTCTCCAATCTTTCTTTCTTTCTTTATTTATTTTGGTACTGAGGATCGAACTTAGGTGTGCTCTACCACTGAGTCACATCCCCAGCCCTATTTGTATTTTGTTTAGAGACAGGGTCTTACTGAGTTGCTTAATGCCTTGCCATTGCTGAGACTGGCTTTGAACTTTTGATTCTCCTGTCTTAGCCTCCCCAACCCCTGGGATTACAGGCATGCACCCTGGCTTCCAATCTACTTTTTAAACCATCTAAACATCCACAATCTTTTTGTTGGTGGTGTTGATGTTGTTGTTTGTTATTTTTCTTTTAACCTGGAGATATTGTTTACAAAGCCTATTATCTTTTTATCAATGTGGGCTAGTTACCTTTTTCAACATTTGTTCTATAACTTCTGTCCTGTGACATCTTTCCACTATTCTTGAGGAAATTCCAATCCCTCTGTGGGATTGTCACAGGAGGAGGGATGCCTCCAGAGAAGTGTCTGAGATATTCCCAGAGCGGAAGAGGAATTTAACTCAGAACCAGTGGGGTTCTTGACAAACAGGAAGGAAAAGAATTTCACCATGCACCAAAGGCATAAACAGGTTTACTTAGGAAGTAGATACATTTTCAATACACACACACACACACACACACACACACACACACACACCAGTCTGGAGGTAGATCCAGGTAGGCCCACACAATTTCATGAAAAATTTTCCCTGTACTTATGCATTGCCTTCATTTTACAAGGGGATGAGTCAAGAGCACAGGTTGAGAGCATGTTGCTAAGGAGGTACAATTTTTCCTATGTGCTTTCTGCATATTTACTGGTTTATGGGTATCTTTCCTTTTATTCCCTAATTCCTATCTCAGGATCACCAGTCCCATGTATTTCATTTCTTTCTCTAGTCTGCTTTATGCCTTTATCTGGTAGCAGATTTATCAAGTAAGTTCCTACAGAAAGGAGATATGGAAGGTAAGAGATCAAGACATCATGCATTTAAAAATACCTTTATCCTTCTCTTGGTTTATAGTTTTGCCAAAAAAAGAAATATTGGATGAGAATAATTATCTCTACAAAGTTTGAAAGCATTTCTGTAATTTCTTCTACCTTCCATTATTGTTGAAAAGTCAAATAATCATCATATTCTAATCACAGGTATAATACCCTATCATTTTTCTCTTTTAAGCCTTTTTAAAAAATTATTTTTTCTCTGTTAGTCTGAAAGTTTAAGAGGTTCCCTGATGTGAATACTGGTTGCAACTTATCAATTTAGAGAACCTTAAGTTCTAGGGAATTTTTTTATATTATATTTGTGATAATTTGACTATTTACTTCTCTTATTCTTTTTGAAATTCCTGTGGTGAACTTAAAAAAAAAAAACCATTTTCTCCTTTTTGATTTTGTCCTGTATTTGTTCTTTGCTTCCTCTAACTCATACAGCTGTTATTGATATTTTATTTATTATGCTTTTCATTTCCAGAGGTCTTTCTTGTTCTATGTTTTTTTTTCTTTTTGCATTAACTTTTTTGTGAATAAAAGATCTCTTATTTTCAAAACAATGACCAGTATGATTCTGGAAACAACCAGATTTAAAAGTTTGTGCTTGCTTACCACTCAACTGAAAACTTAGGAGACAAGAGTTCCTGGATGGAAACAGGCTTACTAAAACTGGCTCTGAGGAAAACAGAGGAGACATTTTTGTAATCTCAAATCTCTATCTTAGGAACATAAACAGCCCTATAGAATAAAAAGGACACAGAGGGGTAATGGGACAGGAAATCAATGTGTTAGGCATGGTCATCATCATCCACAGGTACGTCTTCTTTTCTCTGGTGTAAACCTTACAATGGACTCTGACTATCTATCAGCAAGGCAAATTTTCATATTCTGCCTCATTCCCATCACCTCAGATTCCTCACAGATTTTAGGAGCCTTGGAATGAGTTTGGTTTCTTCTTGAATATTCTTCTGCAGATATGTGGTTTGTTTTATTCACTATAAAATATTTACCATTCTTCATTCTACAGGTGTGGATTAACCAGTATTTTTTACCAGGTCCTGTTTGAACTCTGAAATATAATACTAGAAACAAACAAAAAGTGCTATTTTCACGAAGACTGTATTTTGGGAAGAAAATACAACAATAGAGAAGATATAATAGGATATTTCAGTGTGTGAGGGCATTATGGAGAAAAGTGAAATAAGAGAGGCTGATTCAAAGCTTCTTTTCAAGTCACTTATCTTCTAGTCTGCCCTAAACCCATGTTCATTTTTCCATTTCAGATTTGTTTTCGTAATATTCTTTCCTGGCTCAATAGTTTTCAAATACTGATCCATTTAATTAAAATATTTTTTTCTTTTATCATTCAAGTGTAGATTTCAAATTGTGTCAAACATCACAAGGTAGACCCCCATGATTAATTACACAAATCAGGTCATCCTATTACATACTCTCATGTGACCTACCCTTGCCTGTTATAGCACTCAGCAAAGTTTATAATTATTTTCTTTTACTATTGCTTTATATCTGTTTTCTGCATCTTGATTATAAATTCCGTGAACGTAGGGACCAGTTTCTGTATGGCTTGTTTGTATTATTTCCGTATCATTAGAGCTTAGCATAGTCCCTGGTACACTGTAGGTATTAAATATCTGTGAAATAACCTTATTGGGTAACACTTTACCCTGCACCCAAGGAAAATTCCAACAGCAGAAAGTATTCATGAATCTTTTGAAATGCTGGGGAGAGAATTTTATCCCAGGTTGTTAATTTAAACAAGATAACTTCAAAAGCCTTTCCTAATCTCAGTATTTTGGCAGCATGATCTTGGCCTAATCAGTTATCCTATCTGGGTCTTGGTTCCTGACTCTGAAGTGGAGGGTTTTATCATAATGACTTTATTACTTTGAGCTCCTTGAATCATTGATGCTATGCCAATAGTATAGGAAAAACTTAATGTAAAATCTGATGAAAACTTACTTATGTTTTTCTCCAATAGCTTACATTTATGAATGAAATGACATAATGATCTCTGATTTCATTAATTTTATTTTTCCTTCTTTTCTTTTGAATAGTACTACTGTTTTCATCCTGCTTATTTACCATGGAAATTGATTCCTAATTTTCAATAGGAATTTCCTGATATTGATCAGACTCATGTGCCCTCTAAAAGGACTGACTACACAAAAATACATTCATTCTATTACCATTAAATGTAATGTTTCAAATTGAGAAAATACAATACTTTAGTCCTATACAAAAATCCAAGAAGCTAAATTAAATGTGCTTTTAATAGACATTGACTTACTTAGTTTCAAAGATTTGTATATATAAATTCAGATTTTAAAATTTAATATAAATTTTACAGGGAATAACAAATGGCATTGGAAGATTCTGTGTTCTAGATTAATAAACACCTAAAACTCATATGCTTTTCAGAAAACAAAATATTTTGAATTTATATATTTCCTTAAATATGTCATAAAAGCCAAATGCCGCCTGCAGTGTGACTAAAATTCTTCTGGTGTCATTCTTTACATGTTCTAAGAAATGATCTGTGGAATTTAATAACAACTTGCTAGTAATGTCGCAAATTTATTTTCTTGGGAATTGGTAATTATTTTCATTAATTGAATCATGGATTTTATTCATATATAATAAATTTAACTTTTTCCTATTTTATTTAATACTTCTCTAATAAATCATTGGGTTCTGAGATAGTGAAAAGTTACTAGCATTATTTATCATACTTCCAAATTTTTATGTCTTTCCTTCAACCTTCAAGTGTTTGATGTGAAAAAGTCTTTCCATCTTTCAAAGAGATAGAACATAGAGTTAGCTCCTCTAACTAAAAGAAGAAAAAATATATATAGTGGGCCAAACAAGGTAGATATTCATTAGACAAGCACATATTGAAGTTGTATTTGTCTTGTTATGGCAACTACATGAAGACTGGAACCCAGACTCATTGCCTAGGTTCTGCTGGCTTTGGCTCCTTTCTGTCACTGGGTAGATAGAGCACAGTGACTACTATGGCTTCTTCCATCATAGTCTGCTGCACAGGGAAGGTAGTCACTCAAGCCGTATTTATCATTCAAGACCTTACTTTTAAGCCTTTTCTGACTCTCCTAAGCTCCTGATAGTTTATTTCACTGCCCCCATAGCTCTCTGTCATATTTTGTCTATGTATATCTTTCTCCTTTAGAATAATGTCTTGAAGAATACTCCTTGAGTATTGCACATCTTTTTATTTGCAGTGTATAAGATTTGTTAATGGACAAAGAGATACATAAATTAATACCTTAGGAAGATATATGAAGTCAATACAATAAATAAGAGAAGTACTAACCTGTCAGCAAAAAATATAGAATAATTTACTTAGTTGTATGCAAAATATAAAATAAATTGTATTTCCATCTCATTTCTCAATCTAACGTAAGTAGTTTTGGCATATACTTCCCAAACGATTCCTTCTGATATGTTTCACATATTAGCAGAGTATACCTGGAAAATGTATGTATACATTTCAATATATTCACAGGTTTTATTTATTTTGTTTAAAGACAATTTTGTAATTTTAGTAACATTTTAATTCACACCAGAGTTCTGATTTACAGATGTTCATACTCTTTAAATTCTGTATAATTTATTTGTAAGGAATTACTTCATAAACTAGCAATCATTTCTACAAGTAAAACATGTCAAAACCATAATAGAACAGAACAGGCTGAACTGAACATAGTTAGATGTACTCTAAATGTCCTCTAAAAAGGATTTTATCATATTAAAATGTATGTCTGAACACCAGCTTTTCTAAGCAATAAAAGATTTGATTGGACAAAAAAGTTTAAACTTTCCCTGTACTGACATACGAATTATGCCACCAAACACTTAAAATATTCACTTTCAATCTGATATGATTAAGGAGGATTTTTTGGAGCATGATTAAGTATAAACATAGTCTTAAATACTGTAATATAAACTAATATTCTTATTTCATTAGATTCAAAGGTGTATTATTTGTGTGAGTAGTGGACTACCAATTTATACAAATTTTGTAAAACTCAATAGTAATATACCTTAAAGATATTCAATTTCACTATGTCCTATGACAACACTATTCACTTAGATTCATAAACTGGTATTCTGGAAAAAAATCCTTGAGTATTCCAAGAATTTCATTGTCTAAAACCAGTGAACCACCAAAAAAAGTGGTAAATTCTCCATTTTCACATATGTACAATCTGTCTATTTCTTTCCATCCTCACTGGCAATAAATTTGTACAATTTTTTTTATTTTTCTGTTCTGTTCCTTTTATTATAATATATTCTCCACATGAAAACAAATAATTATTTTAAGATACAAATGATTTCCCCTTATCTTCTACTTTTGTCCATGAAATAGTTCAATAATCACCTCATAGAAACAAAAACTGCAAGCAAGGACCCAGATCCTCATTTTTAAGTAATTTTTTTTTACCAATACGGTTAGGTTTCCTTGGAAAAAGAGATGATTTCAGTGCTGCAAGATCTTTTTTTGTCAGAAGCAAAGAAATACTGAAAGATTAATGGGGACCTGTCAAAGGATAAAGAGATCCAACAGACGTAGTTACTATAGTTCCCAATTTGGTTCAATATGAACATAAAAAAACAACAATGAATGTAATTGATTGAACCTTTGTTTAAAAACTTGGGAAAACATTCAACTTGGATCTACTAGAGGTTATTATTCCATCACCTCCCTACTCTGAATATTAGTGAGAGTTAAGTTTTGATTGTACATTCAGATGGGGAAATATAGTGTTTCCCAAATGAGAAACAGAAACTCTTACAGAAGAATTCATACTTTAGGTAAAGAATGATGGACTTAGGAATTTACCTTTTGGAAAGTGTAATGGAATGTTTAAATCAGAATTATGATTATTAATATTTGTTAAAACCATTAAATGAAAGATTTGAGGGAAAGCGTACATTCCCACGATGTTAAAATATTATCCCACTGATTATTTGTAGATTAAAGTAGAAAATCATGCATTTTGAAAGGGGTCATCTGAGGTCCACATCTTACCCAACTGAACATTGGAAATAGGTGACGTGACTTCCAATATGCTGCAATATGAGTATACATCGACCAGTTCCCATATAAATATTTCAAGTTTAACACAACCCCAGGAGAAGAACAGGATGCTTTTTCTCTTAGAATTTGTTTTTGGTGCTGGGGATTGAACCCATGGCCTTGTGAATGTGAGGCAAGCACTCTACCAACTCAGCTATATCCTCAGCTAAAACAGTCCAGAGTGTATAAAAGGAACATAAAGATTTGTAGCTTCGATGTGTTAAGGGATGTTTATTTTTAGTAAAATAATAAGGGTACTCCTTGAGACATTTTGCACACTAAAATGCATACATTAATTACTATAAAAAGGAAAACAGTTTGCATTTTTTTATTTAATAACTTCCAATTTTGTAGAATTCTTTAGATATGATGAAATCTTTATGTGTTGTAGACTATATTTACATTTAATTATAGAAGGTCAAAAGTGAATAACTGAATAAAACACATAAATGTTTTTGGAATGAAATATGAACTCTGTTGTTCTAAAAATAAAGGCTGGACAAGCCAAAAATCTACCCAACATCCACATACGCTCAACAACATAATACCTAACTAAGAAGAAAGAGAGAAGGAAAAAAAAAACATAAACTTGACATTTTTTAGTACACAAAAAGAAATAATTTCTTTATTTTTTTTAGCCAATTATTCCAATTCTAAGTCCCCGATTGTTCTTTCCTATTTCATTTTTAAGTCACTGAAAAAAATCTATAACTCACTAGCTGTCGTTATTAGAATAGAAGTCTGTACTCCTTAAAGAAGGTTTTTAAGTGTGTTTCTGTTGTTTCTTTCACCTTGCATAAAGGAAAACTATTATATACTTTATGACATTTTTAACCATTTTGTTTAGCAGTATATATTACAGCAGTAGGATATCCTAGCAAGTCAATCTGCATCTATCAAGCCTCTACTCAATACACTAGTCTAAGCATGCTTTCCAAATAAGCTCTGACGTTGACACTGACACTTTCTATTATCAGCAAGAGAGTTATTTTAATTCAAAATGACATAATCAATTGGAGAAGAACTTCTTGTACACAGAAAATAAGTTACTCCTTTCCTAGTAGAATGTGTTCCTGCATATCTTAAAAGTTTAAGTGTAATCTGATGGCTTCCATTCAGTGTTGATTAACCTTAGTCTTTTTTTAGTTTGTTATATGTCGTGTTTTCTAGAAGCAGAATCTGTGGTGTAGTTAAACATACTAGCTATTTATTAGGGAGTAACTTAAGCTAGTATCAACCCCAGCATAAGGTAAAGGCATGAGTGGGCAGAGGCTCAAATCCAGGTCTTGCAACATTCTTTTTTTTTTTATTGGTTGTTCACAACATTCCAAAGCTCTTGACATATCATATTTCATACATTAGAATCAAGTGGGTTATGAACTCCCATTTTTTACCCCAAATACAGATTGCAGAATCACATCGGTTACACATCACATTTTTACATACTGCCATATTAGTGACTGTTGTATTCTGCTACCTTTCCTAACCTCTACTATCCCCCTTGCCCTCCCCTCCCATCTTCTCTCTCTACCCCATCTACTGTAATTCATTTCCCTCCATGTTTGTTATCCCATTCCCCCCATAACCTCTTATATGTAATTTTGTATAACAATGAGGGGCTCCCTCCATTTCCATGTGATTTCCCTTTTTTTCTCCCTTTCCCTCCCACCTCATGACTCTGTTTGATGTTAATCTTTTCTTCCTGCTCTTCCTCCCTGTTCTGTTCTTAGTTGCTCTCATTATATCAAAGAAGACATTTGGTATTTGTTTTTTAGGGATTGGCTAGCTTTACTAAGCATAATCTGCTCTAGTGCCATCCATTTCCCTGCAAATTCCGTGATTTTGTCATTTTTTTAGTGCTGCGTAATACTCCATGGTGTATAAATGCCACATTTTTTTAATCCATTCATCTATTGAAGGGCATCTGGGTTGGTTCCACAGTCTAGCTATTGTGAATTGTGCTGCTATGAACATCGATGTGGCAGTATCCCTGTAGTGTGCTCTTTTAAGGTCTTCAGGAAATAGTCTTGACTAAACCTACATGACTAAGTTGGTGCAGATTACCTGTCAGGATTGTCCCAAATAGCTAGGACTTTAACTCCATAAGACACTGGACATCAGTGTTCTGGGAAGGCATTTGCTCATCAAATCCCTCCTTGAATCAGGAATTGGACAATATACTATTATGTGTACCATAGATTACAAATTTCATTCTTCATTGATAATGTATTTAAATTTTGTAGAATCGTGATACCAAAATTTGGCATATAGTAGATAAAATTAAGTACTAGATAGAAATATACATATTATAGTTAATGCATCCAGTTCCTCCAATGAATCACATCACAATTGGATGTGAAATCTTTGAATCATTTTTAGTTATTGTAGTCTGATTTAACAAACTGTGGATTAAGAGAGTTTTCTTATAGTGGACTGAACAATAAAGAATTGTATAAAAATCACATTATAAGTTCATACTTCCTCAATCAATGTAGCTATTTAGTTGAGGCCAAATTTGAACATGAATTCGGAGTGTGATCTATTCCCTTTTGCTAGTAAAATTACTATTATTTTACTGCTCATTTTAGTGCTTTTTGTACTTCTTAATTCAGCGTCCCTAATAAATGTGTCTGATCCACACAAATGACATGGATCATACAAAACAATGCAAAGCATGTTATATGATTTGAGACTTTTGAAGTTATCTTCTTGGAAATTAAAGGGATATTTAATTTTCAAGAACACAGTATGAAAGTAAATATCTTTAATTTTGAAGGTCTTACATGTCTCTGTGATCATTAGAAATTATGAATTGGCATATATGAGAGTTTTCACTGTCTATAAAGTTCTTCATAGACTATTACATTTTCAAAAGTTAGAAAAGAAAGAAACATTATGGATCCTAATAGCTCTCTGGAAGAGAAGATAATGGGAAGACACCAAGAGACTTTTTCATAACTCTAGAGCATTTCACCCATGAGAACAACTAATGAGAAAGATCTTCTTCTCAAGATGCACTGCTTGAGTTAGTTAAATTAATAATGGAAATAGATTGTGATTTTAAAGCCTTCCATTAATTTTAAATATATGTTCATTATTAATGAGTTAGTAGAAACATGTGTCATTAAAAATCAATAAATAGACATAATAGCTTAGATATTAGAGGGTGTTTTTAAAAAAAAATATGGCAGAAATTTTTTTGAGACTCTTTCTACTGTGAGGGGGATCCCTCTCTCTAACTGGATGGACTTAAAAATGTTTTGATAAGAAAAGAGAGTAGATGAATGAGATTTTTTAAAGATGAAGTCAAAATGTCAATGTTATATGTCTTCTGAATACTTTCTCTGCAGTATTTGTACACGATGCAAGAAATTTTACTATCCTCGGTTTACCATAGTTTGAGGAAGCCAAAGCCACATGGAGAGGACTTAGGAGTCCAGGTCAATGAGACTAAGCTCTGGGTTACCCAAGACCAGGTGCCAAACATGCAAGTGAAAGAGCCTCAAAATGACTCTAGCCCCTTGAATGACCACTAGATAGTTCAGATTTTCAAGCTGAGACACTGAACTCTTCAGCAGAAATAAGTCACCTTCACTGCACAAGCCCAAACTCTTGGCTTATGGGATCTCTAAGCATAGTAAAATGATTGTAGTTTTATACCCCTAAATTAGGGGATGGTGTTACACATCACTAGATACTTAAAATTCTCAGGACTACAATTATATGAAATGATCCTATCTCAATAAAAAAAAAGAGGGGAAGGCCATGATACATTCTTAACTTCAAAACTTGCATGGTTCCCTAATTATAAGATGTCACAGTCAACACCATTGTAAATCCTAGTAAATTTTATATGTAAATCAATGCTATTTGATGCAAGCTAAATTTACTTTCAAATGTTCTGTGCCATGTTTATTTAAAAGCAAGAAACTTTGTTCTTTTAAGTAATTTTTCCATTTTAAACATACACCAAATTTTTCATATATGCTTAATCAAAACCAGTCCAAAAAAGGGCATGCTTTTCTTAGAAGGAATTCAGCCAAAAATGCTTAAAAAATAATTATTTGCAAGTACTGGGTTACATGTTGCCTGCAAGGATAATCTGTAGGCTTCAGAATTTGACTTTGGGTGTGTTCCATTGTTTCAATAAACTTTCTATTGAATGAAAATAGACACTTACTAAATCCATTTTCAGGACAGTAGCTTATAGTATTCCTCTAAATAAGAGCATTTCTCCTTGTGTTAAAAAAATTACTTCCTGACTTAGCATTTTCTTTTTGGTTTTCTTAGACTTACAATTTACTGGCTATCAGCAAAATTCCCATAAGGACTTATCCAGGGGAGAGAAAGGAAAAATATATAAAACAGTTGCTACATATATTCAAGCCCTTAGTAATTTTGGATTTTTTATTAAAAGTTTACCAAGAGTTGCATGTTTTTACAAGCCTGAAATAATGTATTGACATACTCTCTGTTCAATCCTTAAATGGCATTAGTTTTTAGCCTCTATTAATAGCATGTTTTATAAAAAGTCACAGGGTCCTGGATGCAATGGCACACACTTATAATCCTAGCAGCTCAGGAAGCTGAGGCAGGAGAATCATAAGTTCAAAGTCAGCCTCAGCAAAAGTGGGGCACTAAGCAACTCAGGAGACACTGTCTCTAAATAAAATACAAAATGGGGCTGGGGATGTAGCTCAGTAGTCAAGTGCCCCTGAGTTCAACACCCAGTACGCCTCCCAAAAAAATGCCACGGAGTATTTGTGATATTATGCACAGTCCATACACTATCAGAGACATAATGAAACTTTGTGCTCTAATTCAAACAACTGATGTAATACACTGGACTGTAATTCTGTCAGTAATGATGGTACCGCCTCATGCGTCTTAAAAAGAAGTTGCTTGAATCCTTTCCCATGGAATGGTTTTCTGCACAGTCAAACTCAACTCATCTGGGCAGCTTGGATTTTACAATAGGAAATCTGCCTGGTAGATGTTAGAGAGTTAATTGCAGCACAACTAAAATATTAATATTTTCCCATAAATTTTTAAATTCAGAGCAGAAAAACTAGCAGGATGCTAAACATAAATAAACATCTGCATCTATGCTGAAAGGGTTCATTTAATAATATTATCACAGTGAGATTTCCTATCAGTTTATAGTTATTTGTATTTCTTTTTCAGTAGTTGACAATTTGTGCTGTATTCTGATATCATAAAATTGCCTTTGTCAAATCTTATTACAGAGAGATGGACATCGACCAGAAGGCCAGTTTTTACTAGTATATTTTATTTCCCTTCTTAAATCTTTAGGTTAGTAAAACTTTTAAGGAGAAATATGGCATGAATATTGCAGGTAGCATTGGAGGAAAAGTGTTATATAGTCCTATGAAGAGAGAATATAAAATGGGTCTGATGGGACATATCAGAAAGCCGAGACATAAAGCAAACATACATTCCCCTTTTGAGATTTTATTGATATTCAGGACCTAAAATCCCTATGATGCTATATGAGAGTCCTTCACGGATTACAAGGTGTTAGGGGCAAATTCTTCAGAGACAGGGGCATGAAATGACTACATTATAGCAATTGAAGATATTATGTGTTCCCAGCCACAACAACTTGAACAGCTCAGCTGAAAAAAAAAGTTATAATTCCCTGGAATTTGTCATAGAGTAAATGAATAAACAGACATTATTATGCCAAGTATAAGAAAATGGAAATGACACAAAATGCAAATATTTGATGCCAGAAAATCAGTAGGGCACTAATTTTTATTGTGCTGTTAGGCTGCTGTGCTTTCCTATTAAAAGCACAAGGCTTTTAAGAAGATTAACACAACTTGCTGCTTTTTCATCCAAATAATATTATACACTTTAATAGCTAAATATCCACTCTTCAGGCCCTGAGCATTAAAACAAGAATTTCTTAATCTCATATCTGATGGAGTGATGGGTTTGAGAACTCACATTCTGTCAGAACTCAGCAAGTAAAAGTTGAAGATGCATCAAGTTCGCCTATATTAGCTGCTTTGAATGCTTTTAAAAATTAGCAAAACTTTTTTCCAAGTAAGGTGCATATAAAATTTGTATTTCAAATTTCTCACAACATAAGATTTTTTCCTACATGCAAAAAAGAGTAATAGTCAATCAATAAAGCATGTTTGAGAATATATATATATACACACACACCATTGCATATATGTATATATGTTATGACAATAAGTATAAACATGTATTTAATAGAAGAGAATAGTGATGAATTTTATAATTTTAGAACTTAGGTCATGTGTCTGACAAGAACAACCTAGATGATAGGAAAAACCTATACAAAATGTTTAACATGGTAAGTCTTGGAATTTCAACTGTAAACAAAACAAAACTTATAGTTTGTAAAGAGCAGAGCTTTAGATAACTAAATTAAAAAAATAGGCAAAGAGAAAATCAACTATTTCAAATTACAAATTCTATTAAAAATTGAAACTTTGATCTTCTACAGTATGACAGGGTAACAGGGAGCTAACTTAGTAAGGTTAGGCAGAGACTCCTTACTGAGAAGGTGATATTCCAACTGTGACCCCCAAAGATGAGTAACAACCTGATTCAAAAAGCCCGCAGGAGAGAAAGTTCAGGAGTGACCTGAGTGCCTGCAAAGACTGAGGTTGCCAAAGTGGGTCAGTGCGAGCTAAAGGAGGAGAAAAACTGCTTTGTCATTGCTCTGAGTTTCACTTGGAGAGGCAATTTCTTAGTAAAAGGATAAAAGAGTCTGAATGAATCATAGCTCAGTAATTAAAAGGGAACACAATATTATTTTATGATCACAGAGTAGTGGGGTTTGTGACATCTGGTTTGAGAGTATGCGAGGACATAAATATTTATCTCAGTTTGGGACCATGTGACCAGCAGAATGGCCCTGACAGATGTGTGGCAATATCCTTAAAATCTTCCTGTCTGAAATGCTCTATGAACTACAAGTTTACACCAAGTGAGTCGAGCTGACTACGTGCATGCAGTCATTCAGTTAATCATTTTCTAATATTAGATGCATACCTGTTCGTCAAAACCCTTTTGTGCCTGCAAGTAGGGACACAGGTAAAGAGCCCATTACCAGAAGAGGTGCTGAGCCATCAAGACTTGAGAAGGAAGAGCTGGACTGGGGAACTGGGGCCTAGAATGCTAACTGCAGAGATCAAGGCTTAGGGAACAGTAATAGTCCATAGATGAAAAACAGCAGATCTGATCTCTGACTCCTTGTATAAAAGCCCTTTTCTTCCCTCCCCTCTCTTCACTTCCCTTCCCCTCTTTCTTTCTTCCTCTCCTCTCCTCTCCTCTCCTCTCCTCTCCTCTCCTCTCCTCTCCTCTCCTCTCCTCTCATCTCCTCTCCTCTCCTCTGTCTCCTCTCCTTTCCCTCTCTCTCTTTGTCTCCCTCCCTCCCTCTCTCTTTCTCTCTTTCTTCTTTCCCTGTTTCATCTTTTCTTGTTTATTACATTCTTGCTTGTCTATATGGTTCTTTCTTTTTCTCTTTTGATTTTATTTGATATTTTATCAGGTTAGTTCACCATTACCCTTAGCCGTCTTCCCTTTTGTGAATTGTCCTTTCCATAAAATGTCTCTGTATGGAGCATAAAGGGTGAATGTTTCCTCTATGGACTCAAATCGATAAGCCTATAGAAACACTGAAATGCTGAGCTGCCAAAAGGGACATCCATACATGAATAAGAGTCATGGAGAAAAACAATGGATTGGAGCTCAGATCTTCACTAAATAGGATGCAGATTGACTTGACAAGATGATTTTGTCAAGGCAGCAAAGGATCTAAGTTTCTAGAAAAGAGAAATGAGAAGAAATGACATGAAAGTAAAACTTTGAGGTGAGATCACCTATTTGTTTCCTGTTCCGATATTTCTTGAGAGTCATGGAGACAAAGAGGCGTCCTCAAAAAAGCAGCCAGGCTTAAATTATGACTATAAGTGACTGAAAAACAACAGAAGGAAATGACACACCCAAAAGCACAGATCCTACAGTTCAGGCAAATGCAGCAAGATACAAAATTTGAATGCTATTGAAATACAAGGGTTCACAGGCCAGCAAACTTAAAAGTTGAGGGGGAAATTGTGGAAAGGATTACAAAACGCCTGGGGCAGACACTTTGGAATTTTAACCACAGCAGCACCTTTGCAGATTGCTATAAATAATTCAAAGGAAGAGACAAGCAGAAACTTTCAGCAGTGAGCATTATTTAAAGGTTTAAGCAGCAGTTACCATTCAGTAATATAAGACTACAAAAAAAAAAAAAAAACTCTATGTTCAGAAATTCTGGGAGAAATCAGGATATCTGTATTCTGTGACACATGGTATTTTCTTAGAGACCATAGTGACTTCTAGCTGTCCATAAAATCTCATTTTTGTCTTCTTCCCTTGTAATGAAAAGCTAAAATTGTACAGCTAGCCTATGTTTTCGCGTTTTCTGGCACTTATATGTTGTCATATTACTAAGGGCAAAACAACGTGTGAATATGGTAATTAAATTATTAAATATATATGTGTGTCTATATCTATATCTATGAGAGAGAGAGAGAAAGAGAGAGAGAGGGAGGAGAGAGAGAGAGAGAGTATCTGGGTTCCTTCATGAATTCAACAAACCACATTAAGTCCTACTATGTACCAATGTTATTTCAGACATTTATTAGTGAATAAAAGAAAGAAAGATCAAAACCCTCATTGAATTTATATTCCAGATGGGAGAGGAAGATAATATGGGAAAAATGTTCCCATCAAAGGCAAGGGCATTTGTTAGCAGCCACTCCTGAGCTATTTAGCATCTTCACTTGGCGTTGAGCCAAGGAGATTTTGGTCTGGCATTGCATACTATTTTGTGGCCCATCCCACTTAATGGATCATGTAATTCACGTGACCTCAGTCTTCACTGGGGCTGCTCTAGTAGGTCCAGAATTGGGCATGAACCATTGGGCCTGGACAGCCCACCTCCTGCCTTATTTGGCAAAGAACATTCTATGGATAACCTTCGAAGTTTCCCCATATATAATAAAGCAAACACAGGTTCCTGCTCTTTCTCTTTTCCCACTGTGGAAACTGGACCCTTAAGGTCTTAGAGATCTCTACCTCCCACTTTCCAAAATTACTCTCTGGGTAGTGTGGTTTCTTCACCGCTTCTTTTCCTTAGCTTAATTTCGCAGCCAGCTCACCTCATGTAGAGGAAACCTAAATTCCATTGCCCGCATGACAAGTGGGGGAGAGGCATTATTCTAGCATATGCCTGGCACAATTGAAGAACAGATAAGAAGCCAGGGAGCCCAAAGCACAGCAGAAGAAGGCAGAATTGTCCATGATGAAGACTAGATCATAGAGCAACCACTGCAGAACTGTAGATATTAAAGGACCAAGTTGATTTAACTTTGATTTTTATCACCAATGATGTTATAATAAATAAATTTGTGCATTTCCCCTTCATGTGTATAGTAGAATCTTTGTAATTCCATACTTATGCTTCTAGGAAAAAGGATTATGCTTTTGTAAATTTAGTAGAAATCACCAAAAATACCTCCCAATGGAGGTTTAATCATTTCACACTAAAAATAATAAATGTGTATCCACCGAAGTTTTATTTTTATTTCTGTTGTCTTTTTCTGGCATACGTGTTTATTATTGCTTTTCTCTGGAAGTCTTTATTTTTGCTTTTTGTTATTTTCTGTGGTTGTTTTTATATTAGATAAAAGATATTTGAACAAGTTCACACACGGATAGAGAATAAGAGCTTGGATAGTCTAGAAGAATATGAGCTCATTAATAATGTGAGGTCCTCAAAATTTGAAAACACTACTCATGAATGCAGAAGCAAACATGGGTCTGACACTCATAAAGGAACTTTTCTATTTTAAGGGAGAGAACAAATGTGTATAGATGCAGATAGAATTGTTGGTTCATGGAAGCTCAAATTGGACTTTACTTCTTGATGGATTCTCTTTGTGAAGTCAAGGGCTACATGATTTATTGAGAATAAAGGGGATTGTGAAAAAAGGGAAGTAAGTGCAGAAGATAAAATACCACTTGTAGGGAATGAGAAAGAACATTGCTTAGTGAAACATAATTCAATTGAAATCACTGTCAGAACACCGATCAAACAGGTGACCATGAATGTGTAGTGTCACCAGTTGGCTCAGTTGTGTGATTTTTTTTTTCAGCAGTCTCAGAAGTCCATGTACAGACAAAGAGAACACAGGCAGCAGGATTTATTCAAGGATAGAGGCTTGCAGGACAGGTGGGATGAAAAGACATCAGGTCAAGGTTGTTTAGAATTTCTTCAGGGAGAGCAAACTTGAAGTATGCAACTGTGAAATATAAGACAGAAAGAAAAAAATTGCATTCCCAAAACTACAGAAAAATGCATCTTCCTTCCTTTTAGCTCTTGATAGCATAACCCAAATCAAGATATATATCATCACAGCATTGCCTGTGCTATATTAGGTACAAAAATGTTTTAAATAATTAACTTTTAAATGGCAGATTAAGATTATGTGTTTATTGTGTGAAACATGATGTTTAGAAATATGTGTACATTGTGGAATAGCTACTTGAGCTAATTGATGCATGCCTTATTCTACTCACCATTTATTTTTGTTGTTTGTTTGTTTTGGTGGTAAGCTACTGAAAGCATGCAAAATACATTCTCTTTGTGGTTTTTAAAGAATGCAATACTTTATTAATTATAGTTTCTATATTGCAGGATAGATCTTTTGAACTTATTCCTCCTATCTAACTAAAATTTTCTATCCCTTGACCAACATCTAGCATCCATCCCAAATTCTACTCTTCGAATCTATCCACCATGCTACTTTCTGCTTCTGTAAGTTCAATTTTTAAAAATTCCACATATAATCATGATTATGTGGCTTTTGTCTTTCTGTGCCTGGCTTATTTCATTTAACATAATGTACAGTTCACCATGTTGTTATAACAAATTTTGACAGCTATCTTTAAGTAAAACAAAACTTATGGACTATAACCAAAATGGATTTCATTTTTCATTTCCACACTTCCTTCACATATTACCATGAAGAGCAGTCTGTGTCTCTTACCTTTCTTGGAATCCCTCAACATTGCTAAACATTATCAGAGAACAAAACAAAATTCTTCTTTTAAGTCAAAGCCTCAGTTCAGCAAATAATGAGCACCCTGAGTATGACTACATTTTCCTCACAAGATAGAATTTGATGTGTGTGGAGATGTCACATCTTCCCACAAAGATAAACGTAGTAACAATATTCCAGACAATGAATGGTTCTTTGGACAATGTTTGAATTAAAACAATAGTTTCTTGACTCTAAAGTTGCTTAATACCATATACTTAATTGTAATTAAATTATTATGTAGGTTGTATCACCAATTCTTCTGCCCAGCAATATTTAGTTCAAAAACATGTCTGAAAGGTGATTACTCTGTCTTGCTGACCACTAATGCAAGCATTAACTGTGTGAACTTGAAATAAATAAACTTAGAAAACTTTGTCTAGATTACATGCCTAGCCCCAGATGTGTCTAGACCCTGGAAAGAGAGAATAAGTATGCGTTCAGAAGTGCTGATTTTTTATATTATTTCCCCGAGACTGCTGTGAAAATTCACTGCACACAGTAACTTAAAAAGACAGAAACTACTTCTCCCACAGTTTTGGAAGCAAGAGGCCTGAAATCAAAGTGTTAGCCAGACCATGACAACATGATCTAAAGGATCTGGGAAGAATTCCTTCTTGCCTCTTCTTGCCTCTTCTTGAAATCTTCTGGAGATTTCAAGCAATTCTTGATGTGACTTGGCTTCTAGATGCATTACATCAATTTCTGTCTGTGATTTCACATGGCCTTCTTCTCTCCTAGTTTCTATGTTCAAATTTCCTTTTCTTACAAGAAAACCAGTCATGTTGGATTTAGTGTTCACCATAATTCATTATGAATTCATATTGATTAGATGGCACCAGCAAAAATGATATAAATAAGGTCACATTCTAAGATTCTGGGGAGATATCAAATTTGAAGTGACACAATTTAACACTGTGTAGTCCTCCCTCAGGGATAGAGTCACAGATAAAATCTCCACCTAACAACAGTACATGGTCATGGCAAAATGAGTTTTATTATGGAGTTTGGGGGGTATTTCCTTTATAAGAATTAGCTTAATATTATCTCATATTTGGTTTGAAGTGTTCACATTTATTTATTTTATTGCTACTTTAAAAGCTTCCTATTAAATATCCCAGTATAAGCTTACATGGTTACCTAATAATAAATTTGCAACCATATTGAGAAAACAAATCTGTATAAAATGAATATGATGTAAGTAAACACATAAGTTATAATGAGTAATATAGCCAACTACTATACAAAAATGTTTCAAGGACAGAATATGTATTGTATGTTATGTAGCTAAGGAAAATGATGAAGCAAAGGGTTATCCAACTCTATAAATATACTAAAAATCACTGAATTATACATATTATATAATTAATTTTATAATATGCAAATTCAATAAAGCTGTTTTTAAAATAATATAAAAATTGTCAGTTAAGATGAGTTTAATGGAAGCCCAAACTTTGCAGTGAATTCTACTCTAAGATATTGTCAAGAAGTTAAAAAGCATAAGTTAAAAATTGCAAATTAGTCTTAAGATGGTGTGGGTGTGAAATTCCTATATATGGCATTTTTGTGCATATTTAAAATGTGAAATTATTGAGAAAATTATTTATTATTTGATTTCATGCAAATACTAGCAGATTTATATCAATTAAATAAGTTGATTTTTTTTCTCAATTCACATATATCATAAACTGAAGGGAAAACTTTTGACTCCTCAAATTATCAATGATAAGCAGCCTAATTCTTCACAGGACATAGAACTGAAACTACATTTTGCTTCCATCAAGAGAACACATTACTACTTAGTTGTGAAGAGATACAGGCAGAATAGGGAGGGCATTGCTATAAGGTTGTAATCGTCCTTAACATCTCTATAAATCATCTAGTGAGGAAAGAGATGCAAGCTAGTGAAACTTAAATCACAATAAATTGTCAAGTGTTTTAGCACCAATTAGTACAGAAATGATAAAAAGAGACCTTCAGTGATTAAAGAGCAACCACAAAATGAGATTCGACTTGGAAAACATAATGTGGTTGGCATGTAGCCCTTGGGAGTAAAAATAAAAATGTGTAATTGTTTTTAAGGTCACCAATTCTAAAGATAAGTAAAGGATCTTTAAGGAAACTCACCAAGAAATTAATTTTGGCAATGTTGATTTCAATGTTGATTTTACTATGTTTACTTGGTTTTGTTTTAAATTATTAAATAGAATAACTTTTCTCCCTGGAAAATTTATGGAGTTCATGGGAAAAGGACAGCTCACTATTTGTCCTTTGGATTAAATATTTATTTTCTGAAATATAAGAGAAATTTGAGGGTGGTGGGGAAAGAGAATTTTAAAAATTAAGGAAAAAAAGGAATTGGAAAGGATAACTAGTATGGTACTTAATGATCATTAATCATCATGCAAATTAAAATACAAATATTTGGATGAAAACTTTACAGTCACTTTGTCCTATGATGATAGGTCCAGAGAAGTCTTTTAAATGGAGATATCACCTCAGAAGTTGAGGTTTTATTAGTTCACTAAACAATTCCTAATGGTTTCAGAAACTATTCAGAGTGGATACAGATTTGAATTTTATCATTTTATCTCTAGTTACTAAAAATGGTGCTAATTATTATTTGACATTCAGAAAGAAAGTAATAAATGTAAGCCCAAATGGGAAGATTTTAGCAATAGGAGCTCACAGATCACTCTTACATGAAAAAGAATAAACGCCTTTTCATGTCATTATTTCAATGGGATTTTAGTCATTAGCTTTAGGAAGAGCTTCAAAAACTAAATTTTATATGAATTTATCACATTTTGTCATAATCACATAAAGAACTAGTTTTAAGACAGAAGTTACATTTGCATGTCAAAATTGTATATCTGCAATTACCAATTTCATGCCTACATGTCTGAGATGACAAGCTTCAAGAATAACTTTTAAAACATCCAATGATAAAAAATGATAATATATATGAAATGTGTCATTTTTCTCTTTTAGATATTTTATATTTGGTATGTACAGAAAAGTAACAACTTTATAAAAATTACAGCATTAACACTTTATCCTTACAATAATAGTGACTAACTTTTAGAAATCTAAAAATAATGCTCTTATAGAAAATTATTACAAAGTAAAGAGTAAGATAAATTTCTCTTTCAGGAATCAGTATCAAGAATATACATAGTTTACTTATTTGAACCAAATGTTGAGCATATTTTTGTTTGTTGGTTTAGATACAGGGGATTGAACCCAGGAGTGCTTTGCCAATGAGCTACATCACCAGTTCTTTTTATTTTTATTTCAAGACAAGGTCTCACTAAATTACTTAGGGCCTCACTAAGTTGATGAGGCTGGCCAGAAACTTTGTGACCCTCCTGCCTCAGCCTACTGAGCTGCTAGGATTACAGGTTGCACTATAGCGCCAACCTAAACACTGAGTATTTTGTAAAGTGAGAAATATTTTACTCTAATCAAACCTCCTCCCTCCAGTAAAATACTCAAATAATCGACAAGGCAAGCATGTTTTGAACAATGTTAGAGCAATCAATTATATTTCTAAATTTCATAATTTCATTTAGACAAATACAAAAGTGCAATGCCTGTGTATTATTAAAGCAAATAATTGCTATTTAGAAACCAACCTATGCTGGGCCTGAGTCACATCAACTTCCACATCCTCTGAATATCATTACCAACTTTGAAGTTGGTAGCACAAGAGCAAAGAAGAAAGAAAATCAGAATAAATTGCTAGGAGCCACAACCAAATAATATGATGCATGGCACTTTTGGTTGTAAAGTGACGCCAGCTAGCCATTGAGATGATATGATTATGTTAAGATTTACATTCATATGGAAATTGGACTCCTGCTGTTCACCTTGGCCTGCTATGGGACTCATGTTACTCCTGGAGAGTTCCCATTGGTTGGGGAAGGATAGTAGGAGGGAATTCCGGGGGAGGTCCTGGGCCCTGTAGATGCGACCGCATGGGTGGACCGGCTTGCTTGCCGGACGTGTACGTGGAATTGGCGGCATTTTCAAAAATAAAGGTTTGTTCCTGCTTGAGAGGCTCATGATTCTGTGCCCAGCCAGACTGCGGCAATAAATAGCAGTGAATTTTTCAAAGGCAGATAGTCACCTGTATTTATAAACATTCACCTAAAATTATACCTGGCAATACAATGAATTTTATAAGCTGAAATTACTTTTGAAAAACAATTGAACTTTGAATAATGTCTGTTGTGCACATTTGGAACTTTAAAACTTCATCTATGATTTTGACTTAATAACAAAATCTTAGGCAGAAACATATCTTGACCCTAATTTTTCATTTTGTTCTATTTATTGTATTTCAACATTTAGAATTCTACCTTGTCCATAGTAACATAAAAATGTGTTCTGGTTTAACCTTTTACTTTTTTTCTTGAAAAGCAGACATGTTTCAACTTGTCATAGGATACACTTTCCCTTCACTTTCATGTATGATGAGATAATTACTGTCAATGCATAGAACAGTCATTACCCCCAAGTTCACATTGGCATAAATTCTTATCATCATATATTAAATAAAGGCTTGTTTTATGCTGGAAATAAAAAGAGGCTATTGATCTCACAATGGAAGTGGATCCAGTGTGGAAATAAGAACTACTTTAGCCTAAGGTTATTTGACATCTTTCTCAAATTTGTTGCTTTCTCATGGGTCCTGAAAATTTTACAAAGGCTCGATGTTTAAAATTAACTCTTTGAAATAACCCCAAATTGTACTTTTCATCAATTTGTGCCCATTCTAATTCAAATAACAATGGGCCTCTTACTGAATCACTGGTAGAGAAGTCCCAATTACCAACATTCTTCCTGGTATAAATAGGTCATCTTTGTATATATATCAATATGTATATGAAGGGAACATAGGAGAGATTCTGTCCCTTCTAATTCTATCTGAAGTGTATGTTAGGGGGATTTTTATAGACAATTTTTAAAAAATAAATAATTTAAGTAAAAATTTATTTCCAAATATGATCTGAGCATAATTATTTAAATATTTACACATGAATGTATGTCATACCATGATAAAAATTCCTCATTCAAAAGTGCATAATGATTTTATAACAACAATAATAATACATTTTGTTTTATTGATAATTTAGTTGCCATATCCCAGGTACTCTCCGGTTTTAATGCATATGATTCCTGTAGCTTCTCCATGAGGTAATCATTGCTGTCTTTAATAAATGGTTACCAATCATATTAGCCTAAATTATGATACAGTAATAAGCAAACAAAAGTGGTCCAAATTTAAGAACATTAAGATGATAAATGCTTATTTCTTGCACACAAAATTTCCACAGTGGATTTAATGTCTTTTTAAAGCAACTCCTTTGGAACAGTCTTGCAAGTGTTCTTGAGTGAATGAAAGCTTACAGCACTAAGGCGCACACTGAGCCTAACTTGGTTGTAGTATGGCCTGCTTTTCTCTTCACCAAACGTGTGTTCCTTTTCTTACTAAACACACAGCTTGATAAAATTTCCTAGCTCTCTTTGTTGCCTTGTGATTAGATTTGAACAACAATATTTGACTCATGGTGATTGGTTTTATCCTCAGGCTTAGGCCATAGAATATTCCCTTACATAATTCCCCAGCATGTTAGTCAGTTTTGTGTCATGGTGAACAAAATATCTGAGAAAAACAATTTAAAAGAAAAGATTTATTTTAGCTCCACGGTTTCAGAGGTTTTAGCCCATGATCAGATGGCTGCAAGGCTGAAACATCATGGTGGAAGGGCAAGGCAGAGTAAAGCTGCTCATGACAGGAGGAGGCAGAGAAAGGGAAGGAGAGAGGGACCAGGACAACATACATTCCTCAAGGGCGCTCACAAGGACCCACTTCCTTCAACAGCTACCACCTTCCACAGCCCCTGCCTCCTCCCAGTTGTCTATTCAGCTATCAATGGAGTAATCCAATAATGAGGTCAGAGCACTCATGATCTAATCACTTCTCCAAAGCCCCACCTCTAAAACACTACAGTACTAGAGACCAAACCCTCAACACATGAGCCTTTGAGGGAAAATCTAGGTCAAAAACATAGTACCCAGGTTCTTTACCCTTCTACCATTTTGATGTATGGGGACTCATCCATATGGTAAACATGGACTGGACCCAATATGGAAAAAGTGTAGTTCCCTGATTCACTTCTTAGAGGATGTTGCTACAATGAGGAACATCTATTAGAAACACTATAACAATTTTTATAGTATAGATTGTTGTTTCATCAATTCTAAAATATACCTTGCTCTTTTTTTTTAAGTTTCAAACTTTGATTAGGAATCATTCCATCAATAGTGTCTGAACAGTAACTGTTAGCACTTTCTTTCTTCATTAGAAAGTAATCTTAGTTATCATACTGAATAGTGTCTTAGAAATGATGAAATATGGAAATCCACAGGTCATCTTGATTTCTAAATCCATAATTCTTTTGCTACATATATTATCCATCCCCTTCAATAATGAACTAAATTGTACAAAATAACATTGTTCATGGTATTATAAATTATTGCCAAGCTTCATTTCGGAGTGTTTCTTCCTTCTTCATCTTCTTCTTCTTTTTTTTTTAAGAGAGAGTGAGAGAGAGAGAATTTTTTAATATTTATTTTTTTTAGTTTTCGGCAGACACAACATCTTTGTTTGTATGTGGTGCTGAGGATCGAACCGGGCCGCACGCATGCCAGGAGAGCGCGCTACCGCTTGAGCCACATCCCCAGCCTTCTTCCTTCTTGTTCAACATTTGACCTGGAAAAGCATGAACATTATCTTTTCCAATTGCATTCCCAGTGTTGATAAAAGTTGCTTTTTTAAAATGTATTTCTTGCTATTTAGAAAATATAAAAATCATGAAAAAAATTGATAATATTCCACACATTTTTCAGACAGGAAGACTTAATTGGCCAGAGACAAAACAAAATGTGTGTACACTTATATACACAAGGTTCAAGCACACATCATAGAAAAAGGCCACACAAAAGATAGAATCAAAATGATACTAATTATAATGTTATATTCCATGTATGTATGTCAAAATACACTGTACCATTGTGTATACCTAAAATGAATGAATTTAAAAAATGACCACTTGTTAAACTCAGCTAATTTTACCATTGCAGTAGCAGCATAGTTTGGACTATAGGCTTTTATTGCTATCTCTGTAAAGCACCAGCTTTGTGAACATAGGGGTAGTATTTGAGTCCTCTGAATGTAGTTTACTCATCTGTAAAATTTCAATAACACTTAATCTTTAAAATTCTTATGAGGATTTAATATGACATATAAATAATTAGTGTCCAGTAAATGCTATATCCATCCACCCATCCTCTTTAATTTACAGGATTTTCGATTGAACTTTTACATTTATCTGATTTATGACTTAAATAGATGAAAGTAAATGCAAAATTAGCTACAATCTCATATTGCTTGCTTCAGTGAAAAAGCGAAAGCAAAATTAAACCTTTTCCAGTATGCCTCATTAGTTCAATAAAATCTAATTTTCTCTAATTTCTTTCACTTCCTCTGGGAAAGAACAAGTGATTGTTGAAATTCATAGTCAGATTCCATAATATTTTCCTACCTCTGACAGAACCTGAATTTGAGTCTGCTTTCAAACCAAAGTGAGAGAAAGGTGATGGTGTTATTTTGAGTGAAAAAAAAAATGACACAAATGCCATTTACTCATTTGTGAAATTGTCTCAAAATTGTTCAATTCTCACAAAGAAATTAGGTATATTCTCATATCTATAGAGAAAGACAGACCATTTCCAAAAACAGAGGCCGAACCAATTCCCCGGTGGTAGCTAGGCTTCTATTTTTCCTAAATGGAGAAAAGTGAACTACTGGGTTGGGTATTGAAACATCTGTGAGAATTATCCCTACTTTTTATGGATTAGCAGAGGGTTATGGATGGTAGTGTTATTTGGTGGTAGTAGAGGAGCCTTAGAGAACTTCCTCATCTCTCCACTGTGAGAACACTCTGAGCAGAGGAAGGTCTAAGAAACTTAAGCAAGTCCTGACCAGATGCTGAATACATTAGAGCTTTGACCTTGAACTTGGTAGCCTCCAGAACTTTGAGAATCAATTTCTGCTGTTTATAAGCTACTCAGTTTATGGTATTCTTTTGTAGTAACCTGAAGTAACACACAGGTAAAACTAAAAAGTCTATTTTGCAATCAATTTGCTATAGTGGTATTTTCCCAGAAAGCTGCCAGTTTGCAGTACCTCAGGTCTTAAAATACACTAGTGCTAAGAAATTTAGAGCGTGAATTTTTTTTTCATAATATTCCACTTTTTCCTCTGCACATCTGGATCCAGAGAATAATATGTAGTTATGTGCTCTCTATGATTTAGGAGCAAAACAATGATTATAATGAGTTCCTGCATTTAGAAAGAGCACTGATTTAGAGAACTATATAGGCAACCCTATGAATTTTGAACAATATTTGAAGCAGAAAGCATTAGAAAAAGATGGAAATAGCAATGAATTCATTAGAGGAGAATTTGGGAGCATTATCAATTATTAAAGGAAATGAGACTGACTGAAGAGATAAACATTGGTGTTACCATTTTAAAGTAAATTTTTATTGAAATATATGTGTTTGTGAAAAGTAACAACTGTATACATCAATGAATTTTTAAAGCTAAACAGACCTGTGTACTGATAGATCAAGAAATGCAACATTATCAAATCCTACATTACTTCCTCAGATGCACTTTCTCCACCAAAACACACCATCTTAACCTCTATTTTCACTTAATATTGCCAGTTTTTCATCTTCTTTTAAATAACATTGCATAGTTTGTTTCATTTATATAGGCTGCAACGGCTTAAAATTCTATTTAGCGGTTAATCCGTGTTATTATGCAGTAGTTTCCCTTTTCACTGTCTTGTAATATTTAACTAAATGAATCTGTAATATCATTATTCATTCTTATTCATAATAATTAAGATCCTTTCCAATTTGTGAACATTCCAAAGAGTACAGCCATAAATATTCTTATACATCCTTCATGATGAACATATATGCCTAGCTCTTGAGAAGCGTATTTAGGAATAGATTTCTTTTTTTAAAATTTGTTCTAATTATGTATATATAAAAACAGGGTGTATTTTGGTTCACTGTACACAAATGGAACACAACTTCTCTTTTCTCTAGTTTTACATGATGTAGCATCGCACCATATGTGCACTCATACATGTACCTAGGGTAATGATGTCCATCACATTCCACCATCTTTCCTGCCCCTGTGGCCCCTCTTCTCCCCACCTTTGCCTAATCAAAATTCCTCCATTCTGAGGAATATATTTCTAATCATAATATATGTGTATGTTTAGACTAACATATATACATAACTCTCTAAAAGAGTTATATCACTTTATCCATATACTAGAAGATTATGAGAATTCTTAGCAACAATTAGTGATTTTATTTTTTAAAATTGTATCCAATTATATGAATATATGGGAATACATTTTATTAGATTTTATTTTGTTTTTCCCTCACTATTAATGACTTTACAATATCAAATATTTAAAACTAGTATGTGGTGCATGCTTCCATTTATTAATGTCTTTTGAATTTTCCCTAAGAAAATTTGTGGATTCCTATGCTGATATTTTGCAAATAATTTATGGGATATATTCTTAAATATTCATGATTTTTAATAATGTTGCAAATGATAGTTTTTTTATTTGAGCTTTTGTTCTCTATTCCCCTTGTATCCAAATATTTTGCTAAATTCCCTGATAAATGCTTACAGTTTATCTGTATATTCTCTGCTTTCTAAGAACACAATCATGTCATATATGAATATTGACAATTGTTTCTTCTTTTTCAATTCTTGTACCTTGTATTTATGTCCACTCTGGATAAAATCATCTATAAATCATTTAATAACAGTGGTGAGAGCAGGCATAGTTAATTTGTTTTTGTCCAATCTCACTGGAAAAATGTGTCAAAGTCCCATAAACAATTATATTTTTGTTAATTTTGATAAATACACTAATCAGGTTAAGTCATTTGTTAGGTCCAATATACTATTTATTTTTAAAATATGAATACTATTGCATTATATTTTCTTATATAGAGAGATGTCATATTTTTCCTCCAATACTTGTACCATTGTAGTTAATTTTTGATCACTTACTCAACATATTCTTTGATGTAATACATCTGAAGAAGTTATGCTATGTGAACATGTTTTATATATTACTAGATTCCATTTGCTTTTTTGGTTTTTATTCATGAGAGAGATTTAAATCAAATTTGATTTAGCAGAATTTATCTGATTTTGGTTTTAAGGTTTTGCTGGCCTCATAGGAAGTGTTCTCTGTTTATCCATTCAATAAATAACTAAATATTAGTTTAATAAATATTTGATTAAATTATTATCAAACTGTATGGGGCTGGTGATGTTTAAAGAATGTTTTAAAACACAAATTAAATTTCTTTAATAGAGATATCCTTAAAACATTTTATTTGTCTTTTTAGACACTTTGGATGTAGAATTTCAGTTTGGCAATGATTTTCATTCAGCACTTCACTGATTTGAATGTATTATCTCCTAACTTTGACAAGATTTTTTTTAAGTAAGTTAAAGGTCTTATATGTTGTTGTTTTAAGGTCAGCATAACATTTTTTCTCTTCCTATTTTCAAAACAAATTTATTTTGGTTTTGTTTCTTAGTAGTTGAACTAGGTTATGTCTAGTCATAGATTTATTTATATTTATTATGGTTGGAGTTTTCAGAGTTTCTTGGATCTATGCATAGAAATGTTTCATTAATTTTAGAAAATCCTAAGGTACTATTTATTGAAAAATGGATCCTACTCACCTTTTTCTCAACTTCTAGGCATTCTGTTATATATATGCTAGATATTTCAATGTGTACACACACACACACACACACCCCACACACATAATTTGTAATTTGTGTTCTGGTGCATTCAATTCATCTGCCTTTTTGTTTTTATAGGTATATTTTATATTGATCTATATTCCAATTCAAGAAACTGGAGTTCAAAGTATTTATTCAGTGTTATATCAGATCTCTTAAATCTGCTGATACATGTTTTGATGCTCTGCCAATATCAGGTTTGGTAAATGTTTCAAGCACACTTGGAAGTAATACATATTCTGTGGTCATTATTTTTGGTAACCGCATGTCAGTTAGTTAGGTACATTTTTTGAAAGTCATTTTGTTTTATTCTCTGTGTATTTACTGATATTCTGCCAGCCTTTTCTATTACTAAGATAGATGTATTAAAAGTTTCACAACACAAGAAAGACAGTTGAATAAATCTGACTTAACTTTCTTATTTACACATACAAATACACCACAGTGAATATCCACACCATGCACAACCACAAGACTGGGATTCTAATTAAACTAAGATGTACTCCATGTTTGTATAAATATGTCAAAATACACTCTATTGTCATGTATAATTAAAAATAAAAAATAAAAATAAATATAATGGATGGAGATGTGGCTCAGTGGTTAAGCACCCTTGGGCTCAATCATGGGTACCAATAAATAAATAAATAAATAAATAAATAAATAAATAAATAAATAAATAAACTTTCCCAACATTTTTGTGTGTTTATTTATTTTTAATATCTACAAAATTTTACTGTACATGGTATAAACCTGTTATTATATACATAAAAATTTAAAATTGATGATCCTCCTTAAAATATTGACCTTACTAGCATGTTATAAAACCTTTTTTTAGCTTTAATAATTCTTCTTCTCTAAAGTCATTTCTTGCTGTTGTTTAGTTTTTCACTTATATATTTTCCACACATTTTTATAATAAAGTCTTCTGGGTTTTGCTTTTGTTGATGTTTATTTGTTTGTTTTTTCATTACAGGTGTGTTTTTTCTAAAGCAACTTATATTTAGATCCTATTAAAAAAAAAAAAAAAAACAAGAATGATTTTCTTCTACTATTTTCTCCTCACTTGTCTGTGTTTGAAATGATCAAGTTACTTTTAATTATTTTATTTTTCATCTCTGTGAGATTTTTAGTACTCACTTTACCTCTTATTGATCAATCAAAAAATTACAAAATAAATCCTTGACATTAGGATTCAATTTGAATGAGTATTTTTTCACCTTACTGCAAATGTTAACATTTTAAAATAACATGACATGTGTTATTTCTAATATGCTTCTAATTTTTGTCTAATCATTGCCAAGCATTTGATGTAATTATATATATATATATATAATTCAAGTAACACATATTATTAATGCTGCCTTCTCTATTTAATCTTTTCATTTTTCTTTCTTTTTACTTGCCTCTCCATGATTCTGTTCAAGATGAAAAAAGCTAGGAAATCAACATTGGATATAAATCAAAGGAATTGAGAAGGAAAAGGAAAGAGTATTAAAATTCATTGATTTATTGCTCTATGTCATCTAGCCAGTACTGTGTTAATAGCCATGAAATTAATCATTTATTTTCGACATTCCATGGAATTCTTTATATTCAATAAACCTCTAAAGCTTCTGTAATTTGTATTAACCCTGGTATCTATATAGAAATAGGTAAAGAACACCTTTCAGTCAGCAAATGTGTATTAAATTTCCTTCTATGTTAGTTTGAAGTACTGGGATTATATCAAAAGGAGAATCCTCATTATTGTGATAGCAACCCTCATTGTAAGGAGATAGGCAGCAAAAATAAACAAGCAAATATATGAATGGTCACATGATGTGAGATATGAGAATCAGTACTCTGCAGAAAAATAAATTTGTACTTGCCCTGCAATTTTATGTAAGATGGTAAGAGGTGGTCTTAGTGCCAAAACCTTGACTTGAGTAAATATCCAAAGAAAATATCTGGTTCTAAAAATCAGAAAACTTAGGGCTCAGAAAAGTTAAAAGTTATCAAAAATTTATTAAATTAATGAAATATGGAAACAGTGTCCCCATTATAATATCTAAGAAATTTGCACTAGTCCACAGAGTTAGAAATTCCCAAAAAAGGGGATATTGGGGAAAACAAATCAGCCTTGAAGAAATGTTAACTTTTCAAAGTTATAAAATGTTATATTAACAAATGACTCCTTATTTCCTTATCTTATATACTCTTCTTAATTCTAAAGAGCAAGATAGCAAAAAAATATTATTCTTCAAAATCAACATATGTAAGATATCTGAAAAATCTTATCTTAATGCAATTCTGAAGTCTTAATCAAGATGTGTGTGTGTGTGTGTGTGTGTGTATGAGAGAGAGAGAGATTGTGATTGATAGATGATAATCTGCCTTCAATAATCTTTTTTGTTATATATGAGGAAACAAAGAGACATTTTACGTTTATTCAAAGTTATACTGAATAAGCCCCTCTCTGTCCTTATAATCATAATTCATTATGTGTTATGGTGTAGAGATTAGGCATCTCTACACCATAACACATCCGAAAAGCTCATGTATGAGACAATCTAAGAAGCTTTAGAGAAGAAATGATTGGGTTATGTGAATCTTAACCCAACCAGTGAATTAATCCCCTGATACTGAATGAAAGTAGGATATGGCTGAAGGAGGTGGGTCCCTGGAGGGTGTCTCTGGAGTATATATTTGTGTCTGGTGAGTGGGTCTCTTTCTCTCTCGCTCTCTCATTCTCTCTGCTTACTGATCATCATGTCAGCCACTTCACTCCACCACACTCTTCCGCCATGTTGTTCTGCCTCACCTTGATCCCAGAGGAATGGAGCCAGCTGTCTGTGGATTGAGATCTCTGAAACCGAGAACCCTCAAATAAACTTTTCCTCCTCTAAAATTGTTCTAGTCCGGTCTTTTACTCACAGCACTGAAAAAGCTGACTAAAACATCATCAATAAAAAATATGTATGTTGAGGACAAAAAACAGCGAACTCAACTTTTATTTAATGGGGAAATTTAATTATATTTTAAAACATCTCTTACTACTTGTGTTTCTCCTTTGTCTCTACAAAAACTTCATAAAAGCTTTTATAAAAAACAATCTTGATGAAGTAGGGAATAGAGAAGGTGACAGAACTCATGAAAAAGATTTAATTACATAAAAAAGTAATTTTATATGCAATAAATAAGATGGCATATAAAATACAAAACACCTTGTGAAATGTGACTATTAAATAGTTAAATAAGCAACAAATAAACTGGATTGTTATTTTGTATAGCTATGTCCAAAATATTGCTTGGGAAATACTTATGCTAAAAAAAATTTTTATCTGAAATTCTAATTTAACTGTAAATTTTATATATTTATTTGCTAAATATGGCAACATTCGCAGTAAAAACAGCTCACAAAATGATTCAGATACTGAACTAGTTCAACAGAAAGAGATCTCAGAAGACAGGGAAAATAAAGACTACCCTAAAGTAGCCTGTCTTCCTCCTTTCTGATATAACAATTTTAGATATACAAAGAAGAGATGGGATGCTGGGAGGTGGCAAGAGCCAGTGGTGGGAGGTGTGGGGGACAGAATAAGTGGACAGAAAGTTTTACATAAAATCTAAATTGCATAAGAAGAATTTATAATAGCATTTCTTTCTCTGAAAGTGTATGTTGATTAGGTTTCCTACTTTGACAAATTAATTGGGCTTTACTATCTCTCTTTGCCTACATACATATTAGAAGACTCTTCTAGCATTATCCTGTATTTCATAGAAGTAAATCCTCACATAACTTCTACTTGCAGATGTCAGTACGTCCTTGAATGTACCTTAATACACAAACACCAAAAGATTCTGAGAACAGTTTAATGATTATTTATCAACATATTTAATTTTTATAAATGTAATTATTCCTTAGGAAACGTCCCACACATGCTTACCAATTAACATGTTCAAGTGCACATAAACATATACATTTAAAACTTAGGCTTAATTCATACACGTAAAGTAAAAATTATTTTGATTGTGGGCAAATTCTTCAACACTTGAAACCATTTTGTGAAAAGTGTTATTTATGTAAATATGTCTATACCTACACCAAGTTAAAATTGCTCATAACATTAATAGAGATGTAAGAACAAAGCAAAACAATGAAGAAACAAAAAGTTTCAAAAAAATCTAGATGTACATAGTTGTCGTAAAATGGTAAATTTTGGCACAAATTACTATGAAATGCATTATTATATTATTTGCAAACTATTACTTGGATGTACTTACTGGTTATGTTTTTTTGTCTTCTAGTCTGTTTTGTGGATAAAAACTAAACAGGATAATACAAATTTGTAATTAAACTTAGAATATGTATTTTTAGTTTTCCACATCGTATATTTCTCATCTACATACAATTTCATTATTTGAGAAATGTGTTTAAATTTCTTCACAACTATGATAAAAATATATCAAGTGATTAGAACTAAAACAATATGAAGTCCACTATAATTATAAGTGACTATTAGAAATTATTTAACAAACTTGTTTTTTACACTACTGTCTCTGAGTGCACTAAACTTGTCAAAAATGTTTAAAGCTATTTTGCTACATGCTTCTTCTAAAGGTCATTTTTCTAAAGCATGCACAAAGAGACAAAAAGCAAGGAGATCCATTTATATTTTCATATTAACCTCTCATCGAAACTAGGACTGAATTGCCACAGGGAAATATGGTATTGGTGGCATTTTCTAAGATAATAACATCTATTTTCTTGACATTTTTACTATTTTGAGTGTAAGAGAGAAAAGAAATATAATATCTGACATGCAATATATTGCCTGCCCTGTATTTGTGTCATTAAGGTTCTTCACAGGAAATAGAGTGTGCAGTCAAACAGAATGTGTTTGAAGTACACCTGAGGACATTTAAATGAAATATTAGTTGCAAAATATGAGTAATTAAGGAAGACCAGCATGGTTGGATGAAGCACCTCAGGGTTACTAAGAGCTATGAGCTGTTAGAACTCTGAGTTTTGGAACAGTTACAATGACCTGGGAAATATAACTATGGTTATAACAGAAATCAGGACCTCTAGTAGACCCATTAAGAATCTGAGGAATACGTACCTGAAGCTCAATCTCTTCCTTCTGTCAAACCTTCTGTAGGTACTTTCTGTTGATCTAATCCAACTCTAGTGCCAAGGAGCTCATGGATGTTGCCAACCTGGCCAAACTCATGAGAATACAGAAGGGTGGGAAAGGGTGAAGAGAAGCAAATAAAAAGTATTCATCATGGTCTTTCTCAATATTTACTCTTCTTTATCTTAAGCAAAAAAAATTTCCTATTCAAAATAGGAATTATGGACTGAAAGTGCTACAATTTTTCTCCCAAGTAAAACTTTAGTCACTACCATTCCTTTTATTACCATGGAATGAAAAGAAACAATATAAAACCTTGCTCTCAAAGTATACTTTCTTTAATTTCCATTTTTCAACACTCACTTCATCTTCATCTTACCATATGCTTTCATCTAAACTGGATTAGTTCTTTATCAGGCAGAGTGAACTAGGGATAGATACATATCTGGGATGCAAATATGCCTTAGTGTCTATAGCACTTCTGGCAGAAACACTATTTGGGAAGTTCCACATATCCTTTTCTATGATATGCCACACAACATCACCTTCAATCAAAGTGCATGTTCTCCATTTCTACAGCCAAGAAGTAACTCAGTGGAATTACATCATGGAGAATGCAAGAGAGGCTAACTGTAGCAACAAGTAACATTAGGAGAATTTGCAGTTCAGATTTCCAAGGCTCATTGATATCTGCCTAAAAACATCCAACTACACCTTAATGTGCCACTCTTCCCATCAGCACATTAACATAAGAGAGCTGAAAGGATTTAGTATGTAGAGCCGCAAACTCTGGAACCCTTAAAATTAGGATCTGAACTGCCTCCTTATTATCGCTCTTTTTAGGAGAGCTTCAATAGAAGATGCCAGAAAGGCTCTCTGATCATCCACGAGTGTTCTGAATTTGTCTTTAATTTGCATTTACTTTGTGTATGATTTTGAGGGACATTAAAGCAATAGCTGACCTTTATAGTCATTATAATCACTGTAATTTCCATAGCCACTGCATGCCCCTATCATTTGGTCATTCATTACCTTGTCCTCTACTGTCCTATATGGGTTATTTGAATAAGTATAATGGCAGGCATACAACTGGATTGCCAGGGACATATTTCCACTAGCTAGACTGCTGTACATATACATATCAAATGTTTGAATAACCAATCCAAAAGAATTTGTTTCCCAGTTCCACTTCGGTATAACTTATTTAGTCAAAGTCCTACCAGAAAACATACAATGCACATGCAAATGACAAAATTAAGGGGAGTTTAATAAGAAGAACATTCAAAAAATTTTAGAGAGAGTTGAGGGAAACTAAGAAATGGCAAAACTCCCCCCAAAGGAGGAGGCTGCCTGCAGGAGTTTTTTGGTTTTGATTTTTTGTTTGTTTGTTTTGTTTTGTTTCCCTGCAGAGCTGGGGATGGACCCCAAGAGAGCTCTACCACAGAGCTACATCCCCAGTCCCTTTTATTCTTTATTTTAAGACAAAGTCTTTCTAAATTTCTAAAACTGTCCTCAAAATTGTAATTTTCCTGCCTCAGCCACCCAAGCCTCCGAGATTACAACTGAGTGACTCTGTGCCCAGCAGGAGCTGTGCTCTGACAGAAGCAGGCAATCCTAGGAAAAACTGGTAGAGAAGCAGACAAAATAATGAACATTCCAGTCTCAAACTGCTGTGTGCCTTCAATTCCTTACCAGTACTTTTTATTTGATGAATTCACTCAGAATTCAAAGAGCAAGACACTCCACTGGTGAACCTCCTACACAATACATTGGACAAATGTGGAGTATAGATTTTGTATAATAAATGCAAAACATCCAGTTTAAGATACTTTATTTATACCCTATCCAATAATAATTCTATTGAAACTGATTTTCAAATATTGGTTATAATATTGGTTTAGCTGTTACAATAAAAATCCAAGTAATATGCATGATAAAATTTTATGTGTATGTGTAGAGCAGTAGGTAACAAGACATCCAAGTGTGATGTAGTAGTTAATTAGGGTAGGGAACCCAGGTCTCCCAATTTTGCTAATGAACTCATCTTGGGTATTGGGCACTGTTCTTATGTTAGTAAGTCTGTATCTTATCCAAGAAGAAAGAGTAAAAAGAAAATGAAGAGCATAGCTTTAAGTGGGACAAGCTGGGAAATAGCATTGCTTTTGTTAATATTATATTAATATCCCACTGACTAAAACTTACTTACTATGCCAGAATCAGAAATTTCATGGGAGGCTGGGTTACAAACTTGTCCTCAATGACTCAAGCTTTAGGAATCCTTTGTTAATGAAAAATGGATAAATGAATTATAGCATAATATTTAATTAATTTTATATGGAAATATAAATGCATTCTAACTTCCTGTTCAAATAACCAGGATCCATTCATAGATACAATACTGTTTAATATAAAGTTATCTTATTGAGTTGTAGAATATTAGAAATGAGAGCAAGACCATGAAATGATTGAAGCCCAACCCTTTCTTCACATAAGAATAAAGTATATACTGGGGGTGGTGGTGGGGAGCAAGTTATTGGAGGTTACTAGACTATTTTTGGCAGAACTGGGACTGTATCCATTCTCCTCTCTTTACACTACCCACAAAACTGCCTACTATGTAGAGATGAGAAGGTGGATGAAACATATTCTTGCAGCTAGACTTTAGCCCACAAGGAACCAAAAATCTAATAAGTAAATCTCTATGCAAATAATTAAGAATAGAGCAAAACATTGAAAAACATAAACAATGACTTCATAGAATGTTAGAACAAAGAAAAGTTAATGAATCCCCATTTGTGAAAGACAGGATGTTCAATGCAGGACATGTCTTTTGAACTAGGCTTATCTTTATAATAAGAGATAATATATTCAGATTTTTTAAATAATAAACTAAAAACCATCTCTTTCTCTAAAATATTTTAAAATACTTCAAATTTGGCTAAACTAGATTAAGAATGTAGGCATCAAACTTTAATAGGACAACATGTAACTTTTAGCAATATTAAAAACTTGAGTAGTATAATTTTTTTTTGCTCCAAACATGCTAATAGGGTTTACTTGTATGTCCAACATATACTACAGTCAAGCACTATGCTAAATACTAGGTTTTAGGTGAAGAACACAGATTTTAAACCCAAGGAGCAGATTATGTTCAGAGATCTCAATGAGTCAATATACCTTAAGTTCATATGACTGTGACTAACATATTATACATGCTACATGGATGTTTGATGCCTGTGTTGATTTTATTCATAATGTATGTGCCTTTTTAAAATTTTGTTGATATTTGATAAACGTACACTAATCATCAAGACATCCACAAGTGTTCCACAGGAATCATAATTGGCATCTCCATGTGTAAACTTTCTAAAATGAATTAATACATTTATTCATCAGTAATTTTTATTGATCATCATTGTGCTATATCATGGATTGTACATCATGAAGATAAGATAAAAATAAAGCTATTGTCCTCAAAGAACAATGGGGGATAAGAGAACATATTATAAAGTGTGTGGTAGACAGTATAGATCAGATCTATAGAGAAAACTGTAGCTCATTTTCCTTTGGAAGTAAAAATAACCCCCCCCCCCAATCATATATCTGTCTGAATTGTGGTGCATGTACTGAAATGAGAAAGATTAGTAGGTTCTTTCCAGACTCATAGGTCAGAAAAGGAAAGAGATGGGGAGCTTGCACATTCCATAGAAGGAGGCAACAGTGAGGACTGGTGTGGTAACTTAGGAGAGCTTTAAACAGTTACCACATGAAATGCAGTTCTGAACAGGGTGAGGAATAAAGGGTGAAAGGAATGCAAAAGCCAATTCTTGAAATGCCTTGTACACCAAGGTAGGGGGTTTGACTTTCTCCCCTAGTCAAATGAAAGCTATTTAGTGGAAAGTAAAATAACAAGATTTGCCCTTTAGAAAAATTCTCCTGTATCAGTGTAAAATAAAGATTGGAGAGCAGCAAAACTGGGAGAAAGGGAACTTTGTTATATGACATTACTGAAGTTGAAAAGATGAAAAATATAGGAACCAAGAGAGCAGGCAGTGGAAATTTTATGACATTACTGAAGCTGAAAAAAAAATGAAAAGTATACATACAAGACAGTAGCAGTGGAGATGAAGAGCTTATTGAAGAAATGGATGGTTTCCATTTTTCAGATTTCAATTTAAGATACATTTCTTGTCAATTTTGGAAAAAATGATAATATGTAGAAGAATCTATATATAAATCTTGATTGGTATCAATTGGATTAAAATGTATGAATAGATGTGTATATATAAATGTATATATGAGTTGATACATCTTATAGAGTATTAATATTTTCTCTAAAACATTCAAAACAAGTTTCTCTTAAATATTTAATATTTTACTCTTGAATCTGAGGGCATGGAGTGCCTTTCCATTTCAGCAAAGTAAATTTTAGGGTGGTGGGATGGAAGTATTTGATCTGAAGCAGGTTCTGTTATTTTATTTTTTTAGGTTATCATGAAAAAACAAATATTTTTGTGATTTAAATGAAGTCATTTAGGGTGTCCTGTTACTGCCCCTGTGTTGCACCATGTTTAAGCTTTCTGACAAGGAACTTACTCTGAACATCAGCATGGGTGTTGTCCCTGTAGGCAAGACATGTAGGTAAGACATCTCCATCACTGCCTCTGATCTTTAATGCTGACCTGAGGGATCTCTTTCTGCAGAAAAGAGAGATGTTTAGCCTGAGTACTCACCTGACACTGACCTCTGTCACCAATAATCATTCTGTCAATTCTTATCAACTGATTTCCTATTCATAAATAACAGAAAATTTTACTTTTGGATTCTAAAGAAATATTGTTTCTACTATCCCTCAACTTCCTCTAATTACTTTTTGATTCAACTATGTAAAGAAAGATATCAAATTCCCTGATGAAAAATCACATTCCCAGAAATCTAACATGAAACTTTAGAACTCAGAGGCCAAGTTTGTGTGAAACAATTTGCTTTTAAAAAAAATATCTTTCCTATGTACATATATGAATACACCACAGTGATTCTAACCCACATATACATTCACAAAACTAGGTTCCTAATTAGAATAAGAAATAGTCTGTGCTCATATAAATATATCAAAATAGATTCTACTGTCAAGTATAATTAGAATGATGAATAAATTTTTTTTAAAAAATTGAATATTTGACAAAAAAAATCATTGCATCCAAAATATTTAGGAAAGACTATATTGGATCAGCCAGGATTTGGAATGGATTTTGGAAGGAGAGAATTTGCTAAGAGACAGAAAGGCCTCTCACCTATAAATCATGTTATAATTCAAGTCAATGTATAAAAAATAGAAGATCAATTCAGGATAATTGCAATAAGTTACAAGTTGTATTGGAAGTTCTGAAAAAGAAGTTTTACACAAATTTGGGAGAGGAGGAGAGACTTTTATATTATAAAAGCTTTGAAATTATAGACATAATAATCTGATTATTATTATTTAAGCAACATGATTAAACAGGCTTTTTAATAATATTAAACTGGTGACAATCATGCAGCGCAAATTGATCGTGGAAAACAGGCTGGCACAGCCCTTCACAACTGTGCAGATATTCAGGTATGAAGAAATAAGGTGTAAATGTAGCATTTGTAAGAGACAAATGTGAAAAATTATTGAAAGAAGGTGGCCAAATAATATCACGAAAGTTTATTGGAAATTTTAAAAAGTAGGATATCTAAAAAAAGAGAGTGGGGTACTTAGAATGTCAAGCAGAGTGGACGTACTCTTTGCTTTAACACATATGGCAGTTGATGCAGGAAAACTAACAAGCATCGGAGGCCTAAGTACCATGATAGGAGGAGAGAAGCAGGCTCTAGAGATGAATTGTAGGTTAAAATGCTCTGGAAGTGGTGCGGAGCTGATGGCCATGAAGGAAGTGCCATCCTACTCTGAGCTCTGAAATTGCACAAAAAGTTGGATTGACAAAGCTAAAATTCAGGGAAAGGTATTTCTTTTTGTATGAGAACTGCCTCTCCTATAGCTATCTGGGTTTTTCTGGAATTGGCCTTGGTCATTGCCAGGTTATGGTGATCTTCAGGCAGATTCTCAGTTAACTACTAGAGGAGAATTTTCTTTTATTATAATGTTATGTTCTAAGTTCACCATGATATACACAGTATCTGCTTCTTCACATTATATTTTCTATAAACAAATCCATAAATTCTTTGAATAAATTAAGTCCAAATGAGCAATTACACACTCAGCTTTATAAAACTGCATGTAGTATTTTTATGAAAATATTTGAGAAAAATAAAAATAAAAAGGTAGTTTTACCCTTGAAAATTCATTTGGCAAAGAAATATAATCCATTGATTAATTATTTTGTTTCACCTTCACTTTCTAAGGAAATTTAGTTTTCCAAGAGGATCTCAGTGGTTTCCAAAGAGATCAAATTATATCTTAACTACAAGGTTGAAAAAATAAAATCACGATTCTTTAGTCATATGAGGAAGAAAATAACCTTTATAGGACAATTTCATTGAGCAAAGTTTTTTAGTTCCTATTGAATCCGAACTGTATTTAATCAAAGCCTGAGCTGACTGCCACATATTCTTCTTTATGTTTTATAAGGGAAAAGTCCACCTAAGGTAACCTTCCTGCTTCTTAGTATATTCTAAGTCATTAAAATTTCAAATCTCAACCAAGATTGTGCTTCACAGGTTGACTCAAATGGAAGGCTGAAGGAAGATGACATAATTGAAACAAATTAACTCTTAAGTTGACATAAATGATTAGTTTCTTTTCTCTATATATTAATAAAAGGAAAAGGAGAAGGAAGAAGGGGAAAAAAAAGGTCTTCTCTTTTATCTTTATTGTAGAACTAGAAGGAAGACAGCTTTAGATAATCCCAATCCCATACCAGTGTGACTAGCAGATGGGGTATCTTTTGATTATCTTTCAATGCCAAGTTCAATTTCCCTCCTGTCAGCTTAAGATATACTGGAATAAAATTCCCAGACTCCTAAATGAGCATATGATTGAATGGGCCGTACAACAGAGATGGATTAGATACTGAGTTTGCACAATAAATGGCACATTTGACTCCTTGGAGTAGTAGTACCTACGGCCCTATTTTATGACAATTATATTTATGAAACCAATTCAAGTAAGAAATTATCTAAGGGATATTTTTGAATGAAGAAAGTACAAAATCAGTTATACAGTGTTTCAACATTGCACTTATTTTTTTAGTAAGCTTTTTTTTTTGTCGCTGTGACAAATACATGAGAAAAAGAATTTCAAGGTGGAAAGATTTATTTTAGCTCATGGTTTCAGAAGTTTCAGTTCTTCGTTGACTGTCTCTATTGACTTCTGGCCTATAGTGAAGCAGAATGTTATGGCAGGGGAGGATGTGATGGAGCAAGGTTGCTCATCTCATGGTGGCCAGGAAACAGAAAAGGAGGAAGGATAGGGGACAAGATATAGTTCCAAGGGAACATCCTCTAGGACTCATTCCCTTTTACTAGGTTTCACCTCTTACAGTTTTTTATACCTTTTAGTAATCCATTTAGCCATGAATTCCTCCATGAATTAATCCACTGATGATGTCAGAGCCTTCACGATCCAATCACTACCCAAAAGTCCCACTTCTGAGCATAGCTGCACTGGGGACTATGTCTTCAACACTTGAGTTTTTGGGAGACATTCTAAATCCAAACCATAACAATTTAATATTACAAAATTTAACTGATTGTTCTTAGGAGGTTTTGTTTTTGTTTTAATTTTTGTTGTTGTTGTTGTCGTTATTTTTCACACATGAGGAATACATGTGACTAAGTAATTTTCAAATAAGCCAAAGACCAAAGCTCTTGACAAGAATAGTATCTCTGAAAAGGATAAAAAAATAATACATTCACAAATAATATACAAGAAACCATCAGAGAATGGGTAAATTTTGAATTATGCAATGCTGTGATAGGTTTTATTGCAATGTATTTCATCTGTCCTAAGCCATTACTTGTAATATGTACCCAGTATGTCATATTAAGGAAAAGATGCTATCAATGACCATTCCAGTGTCTCAACAATAGTCATACTTGATGTATGTCTCAGTCATACTAACTTCTAATCTATTCTGGGTTTGGGCAATGTCTCCAGATGATGCATTATGACGAGAAATATTCTCTACTATCAATCTAAGCAAAAATTAAACACTTTCTTAAGGGCATCTTTATTTCTGAGGGCCTATAAATACTTAGTAGTTGCTTGCAAGAAAATAAGAAATTACGGTCCTCTAATGATGAATATCTGCTTCATGAATATCAAATGTACCTCCCATTGGTCTTTTCCCATGCCCTCCTGCATACACAGTAACTTTTAATGTAATGTCAAATCATGTTGTAATCCTTTAAGTACATTTTAAATAGCAATTAAACTTAGCATGCATTATAACAACAAACACATAATTCTGTTAAACGGAAGAAGAGTGAATAGCTATGGCCAAACCTGTTCACATACAAACAATGCAACTATATCACAAGTGCTCCCTGGCCAAAAGTAACTGTAAGAGGGTATCCACATCTCAGTGTTAAAACACACACACTCACAAATAGCCGGGAAGAAATAAAATATGATGAAAAAGTATTATGAGTTTTTTCGGGATTTGTTGGTTGTCCTTCATAATTAATTCTGCTTCTCACTTCCTAGAATGTGTTATATGGTCATACAACTTTTCTCTCAAACCCTTTATTTCTTATAATCTAATTAAACTAATAAAACAGATTCCTAGTCAGGGAAAACAATGGGCTAGTGTTTTCTTGGTTTTTTGTTTTGTTTTGTTTTGTTGACCATATTGGGGATATAATAAAATGCTAAGTGAGCATCATATTTTAAAAGATGCTACAGATTTCAATTAATCAAGTAAATTAAATTTAAAAAAATATATTTAAAATATTTGGGAAAAATTTCACCCAGAGTATAGTCATGATAAAATAACTATAATCACATCAGCTTTGGCCTATACCTCAAGGATTTCAATGATTCATTTTCTTCTTATTGCTTTGGATTGAACCCAGGGCAAGGTGCATGCAAAGTACATGCTTTACATCTCAGCTACACCTCAGCCAATTATATGATGTACTTTAATGTCATTAAACTGTAAGTCTTACTGGTTTCTATTGCAGGTCACATGCTAGTGTTGCTTTTCCCTACCTAAATTCTTCAAGTTAAGAAAAAAAGACAAAAGTGTAAGGAAAATGAAAATTGCAATATTTTCTATATTTCTGATGACATCTTTTTGGAGGATTTTGACAGTGTGGGAGTCAAATGGATTTCCTGATTTTCAACTTCAGAATTCCAGTTTCCTAGTCAGTGCCAGGCTTTGTTGGAAAAGGACAGTTTCTCTGTGTGACAACAGGGCCTTCCCTATAGGAAAGCAGACCCCACACTTCCTGCATGGTTTTTATGTAAAAGGGACAAGGAAAAGATAGGTAGGGCCTGAGTGTCACATGTACCTCAATTCAGCAATCAGGATCAGGGAGTGGTGCAAAGTCAGGATTGTTACAACTTGTATAGTGGTGGAGATCCTCCATCTGGAAAGCATCATTAGGAAACTAGAAATGTTCTCTTTAGTAATCTACAAGTGTTTCTTCTTGTAACTAATTGGGCTTACCCTTTGCACTCAATCAACTTGGTGTTTGACTTTCCCAGTGCCCGAAGGAAATCATCAATTTCTCCTCACTCTCCTGCACTCACCTCGTTAAGTGATTCCCACGGTAACAATATCAACCCCTGTTTCTTTGGTCATTTTCTAATATCAACTGCGCTCTAAGGAAGGTCTAAAATGAGTTGGAGCAGGGGATTATCTAGTTCAGAGACATAATGTATCTAAGGCTTAAATTTTGTTTCTGAGCCAGTTTCTATTGCTATTTTAAGAAATTGTTGTACACTTACTGGCTTTAAAATAACAAAAGTGTTATTTTATGGATTATTATAACACTTTTGGAAATCAGGCATCTTAATGCACGAAAATAAAAGCAACTTAAATCTAGAAAACCACCCATTTCCTTCTTATGTGGGCTTCCAGAAAATGCCCATATCCCTTCTTCACATCACTCTGACCTCCTCTATCTTGTCTATTCTGACTCTGTTTCTGTTGTCAACTTTACATCAGCTTCTCCCTCACCTTTTTTTTTTTATAAAGATCTCTGTAATGACACTGAGTCCACCCAGAGAATCCAATATAATCTTCAGATTTCAATGTTCCTACTAAAATCAATCTATAAATAAAAACCTCTTTGCTATGTCAGATGACACATTCTTAGGTTCCAAAGATTAGTACAGGGACGTCTTTAGGTAGTCATTATTCTGCATACAGAAATTTCCTATTCAATTCCCCCTCAAAGATTAGCACTCATCTTAAATAACATCACAAAAGCTGTACTAATCATATAAACAGGCAAAACACAAATTTTACAAATGTGCATGCAGTTCTCATAGTACGATCAAACCAGTAATGTGATAATGTACAAATGTCTAATACACTTGTAATAAATCCAAAGGTATTTTTATGTCTGAAAGAACTAAAGATCCAAAAATAATCAATTATCTGTCCTTTGTGAGTTCAAGTTAAAGCAAATGAGAATATAAAGTATTGGATTTTGTGGGTGTGTTCAACTTAAGGTTCTTCATGTTTTTAGTTTTAGCAAGAGTCATGATGCCCACATGGGATCAATTCTTCTTCAACTTTGGCTGAAACAGTGTGAGGTTAGTACATGCTCAAGAAGAGCTGGCTATCACCTGAATCAGTAGTTCCCCAGGAATCAAGTAATAGTACACAGGAACACAAACTCCTTTATCTAATTCTATTTTCTTTCTTTTATTTAGGGTGGGTAGAGAGGAAAGAGCGATATCAATTTTAAGGAGACAGAATTAGCATATATTAAGTTCTCCGATTTTAATCAAAGGATAAGATTAAGTAGCCAGAACAACAAATAACTCTGACTTTCAGTTGTTTAATCTCATATATGTTAAAGATGTTCTGTCTTCTTGGTGAACTGATTCCATTTATCAATTATGTAATTCCCCTCTTTGTGTCTTGATATGAAGACTTCTATCACTATGACCAAAATACCTGACATGAACAATGGAAAAAAGAACAAGTTTATTGTGGCTCATGGCTTCAGAAATCTCAGTCCATGCTCAGCTGTCTCCACTGCATTGAGCCTGAGGTCAGGCAGAACATCATAATGGAAGGCCATGGCAGAGGGCAGCTGCTCTGCTTATGGCTGTCAGGAAAGCAGAAACAGAGAGAAAAAAAAAAGTGGAAGTGGCAAATATAAGAAATATCCTTCCAGGGCATGTCCCCAGGTAGTCTACTTCTTCCATTTAGTTCTCACCTCCAACAGTTCCCATCAACTTCCAGTAGTCCCTTTAAATTACTAATCCATCAAATGGATTAATCCACTGACATTGTCAGAAGACACAGGATTTGATAATCTATTCTCAAATCCCCACCTCTGAATATTACTGCTTTGGGGATCAAAACTGTAACACATGAGTTTTGGGAAAACTTCAACACAGGGGTCTTGGGAGGAATACTTCATATCCAAACTGTAATACCACCTGCTTTATCTGAATGCAATGAAGCTACTTCAGAGTTTTTGTTTGTTTGTTCCCTCCAAGATGTTCCCTCTCCATCCAGGTCAGATAGAAAGAGATTTCAAGGCATCATATAGATGATAAGGGCCATAAACTTTTTTCCCCCCTCTTAGAACTTAGATATGGCTAAGAATACCCAAGAACTGTGTAGTCTGTATAGTTCCTGATGTCTGAACTGCACAAACACCTGACACTGAAATATTAGAAGAAGAAAGGAGTGTTTGCTCCTTGAAGACAATTCACTCCCTAGAGAAAATCTCTTTCCCTGAGGGTCTGGAATCTCAGGGAACATTAATTAAAATGACCAAGATATTAAACATGTAAATCAATTGCAAAAAAAAAAAACTTGTTCTTAAAGACATTTGATCTTTTAAAATTTAACTTTATCCTAATTGACAAATAATCATTTTATATATGGGGCACAATTTGATGTTCTGATATGTTTATACATTGTGAAATAATTTAATCAGGCTAATTAGCACTTTCATCGGGTTTCTTTCTTATCATGCTTGGTAGTGAGAAATCTACTGTTAGCCATTTTGAAATACATCCTTCATCATGACTCATCATAGGCACCACACTGTGTAACAGATCACCACAAGTTATTCCTCTTGTCTCACTGAAACTTTGTATCTTGATCTTTGTACCTAGTGTACCTCTGCTCTCTTAAGCAGTGTTCCATAAACTGAAAAGAATCCCTGAAAGGACAGCGACCTGGATTCTTCTACCTGTTCTTTTTTTAGCTTTTTCCAAAGCTGAATTGTTTGGCTATTGCTTTAACGGTGTAATTAGCATTTTAATTCATTTGTTTAATTAGTATGTGCTTAAATACCACTAGAAATAGAAACCAATTACTACATCTCATATTTATCTTTATAAGTTAAAAATACCTTTCCTGAACTGAAACTTAAGCCTGTAGTTATCTATTACTCCTACTCTACCCCACTTTGTGTATAAAAGGAGGTCTAAATCTTCACTGCCATTTTTTTGAATTATTGAACCCATTATCTTTTCTGGATTAGTTCCATATTAGTCCCTAGAACACTTTCTCCTATGGCATGACTCATATCTTTACCAATCTTTTGCAATAATCTTTAATCTTAGTACTATAAAAGTGAAGGGTACAGAATTTAGTATCATGCTTCATGTTTAACAATCAAGTATAAATAAAAAGGAGATTATTAAGTATTGCATGCCACCAGACTTTCTTTCAGTGATCTAGCCCAAGTGAATAGAAGAAAAATCATGTTAGGTGTTTTAAACAAAATCATACTATTTCAAAAATCCTGCAGGTAAGTGAGTTCAATATTTCATTATGTAGTAATTTTTTATGTTAAAATTAAGTAATGATGTGGGTAGGAGCAAAGGTTCAATGGAGTAAAAAAGTACACAAGGTAGTAATTTAAATGCACAGAAGCAAATGAGGTGAGGTAGCAATGATGATTAAGAGGGCACGGTGGCGCACACCTATAATCCTGGAGACTCAGGAGGCTGAGGCAAGAGAATTATTTAGTTCAAAGCCAGCCTCAGAAATTAGCAAAGCCCTAAGCAACTCAATGAGACCCTGCCTTTAAATAAAAAATACAAGAAAGATCTGGGGATATGACTCAGTGGTTAAGGGGCCCTGAGTTTAATCCACAATACCAAAAAAAGAGAGATATAACAACCTCGATAAGTATGTACAGATCTGTTGTTCTTGCATCATCTTTAAAAATACATAAAATTATGTAAATTAATAATTATAATAATTCATCATAGTGTTTATAATGTAAATGAATGCATTATGGGTGGTAATAGCACTAAAATAGAAAAGGGAGAAGAGATATACTGAAGCAATATTTTTATACACACTTGAATCAATTTAATATAAATATGAAGTCAAGTCCTATAAATTCAGATGCATACCATAAAGTTTAGAGAAACTAGTAAAAAGTTAATTGAAAAATACAGTAAAAATCATTAAAGAAAATGTTGCAATTAAAAAATATTTCCAAAGAGACCATAAAAACAGCAAGGGAGAAATGAAAAAAAAAAATTTAGATAGAATATGAAAAATAAAATGTCAGGTTGATCATCAAAAATAAATAAAAGACCTCCATGTTAAAATGGAGCAATTTAAATTATCTCTTTTCATAGATATCCTGATATATATATATATATATATATATATATATATATATATATATAAATACAAATTGTAAGAAATTCAATAAAAACTATTAGAAGAAATATTTCAATTTAGTAAAGTTGTGGGTAAAAGAAAAATGTACAAAAATTTTGTATTTAACATACTTATAATGAAAACTTTAAAAGCAAAATTTAAAAATTAATCCCATTTAGTCAAGAATAAATCACTTAGGAATAAATTTAAGAGGTGCAAAACTCATACAAAAAAAAAAGCAATCTCCCAAATAATGAACTTGTATGTGATTCTTTTTTAGATCTATATTGCTTGGAGTTTGTGAAGCTTTGTGTATCTCTAGATTAATTTTTTCATCAAATTCATAAAATTGTTAGCCATGATTTTTTAAAGTCCTTTTCCCCTTTCTTTTGTAACAGTGTTTTCATTACATGGACTTCTCTATGTTTGATGTTGCTATGTTTGTTTTCCTTTAAATATTTTTCTCTTTTCTTCAGATTGGACAAAATGTATTGTTCAAACTTAGAATGAATTCATTTATTATTACCCCAATTTCTTATATGTATTGATCAACTTCTCTTGCAGATTTTGTATTTTGACTATAACACCTTAATGTTCTACAATTTCTATTTTGAATACTTTTATATAGCTTTTATTTCTCTGTTTTTGAGTATTTCAAAAATACTTTAAAATCAGTAGAGAAGCTAAAGTGGAGCTCAAATTTCTTTGTTTAATGCACATACACATCAAAAAAAAAAAAATCACCCACCAGCAGAAGCTGATAGAAAAAAAAGGAAACATGAGAATCAAATATGTCTACTATGATATGTAGTGGAATCAGTTACACAGCGAACCAGTGTAGTTAAAATCAGCAGAGGAATAAAGCTTGTACATTCAGAAATATTTGTAGAGCAATTAACAAAAAATACACAATAGAAAATAGAAAACAAATACCAAAACGTTAGATGTAAACCCAATCTTATCCATGAATCACAATAAATTTGAATGGGTAGATACTTCAATCAAAAGGCAGAAATTGTTAGACTCAATGGAAAGCATGATATTCCTAAATGCGACTTAAAATGTCATTCTGTATATTGAAGGAGTAAAATATGATGAAAAGATAAAAAATATATACTATACAAGAAAATTCAGGAAAAGAATTTGAGTGACCATATAAATAACTCTGAAGTTAGAATTTAACATAAAAATATTCCTAGACAAGAAGGGATATTTCATAAATAACAGGATTAATCTAACAATATATGATAACGTGTATGCACATAAAACTTTTAAAAATTATAAACATATTCACACCAAAATACTCCTTAATTGGTTATTATAAGAGATGAATTCTATAATCTTTCTACCAATATCACTTTTGTGTCACCTGTTCTTTGCTGCAAATGGAAATATTTCCCTATGTTAATGTGTGACAAATGTGATTTTGCAAGAAAGTTGCTAAGAAGGAGATAGAGAGAGAGCTCAATAACAGAACTGTGTCCAGAATTTACAAATGCATAGGAAGAAATTATTTCCTCTTACATTTGGAAATAGCTAGCTCACTTTATTTTATATAATTTGTGTGTGGAGGGTTACTGGGATAGAATCCAAGAATACTTTTCCACTGTGCTGCATGTATTTTTATTTATTTATTTTTATCTCGAGACAGTTTCTTGCTAAGGTGCACAGGTAGGCTTTGAACTTGTGAATCTGTAGTATGAGCATTTAGTTGCTAGGATTATAGGCATCTACCAACATGACTAGCTATTTTGCATAAGATGTTAAGCCAATAATTAAAGCACTTTTTAAAAAATTTTTTATTGCGTGATCTTACCTCTTGCTTTTTCAGGTATGAGGAGGATTCACTTTACTTAGGCTGAGTCTGAACTGTCCCAAGAATGTTGCCATGGTGGATTTATCACAGGTTACTCACAAAGAGCTTATTCTGGAATTTGTTACCATGTAAAGACCCAGCTTTAGAGAGTTGTAAGCTAAGTCATTTTGGGCTCTGCGTTCCCAGATGAAAGTATATGTTTAGCTCATCTTTAACATCAGATATTTTCATGAAAGCTAATGTTCTTAATTTACCCTTCTAGATAATTTTGGCTTTGGTTAATGCTGTTTGGGGGGAAAAATGAATCATCTCCTCCCATATTTTCTTTTCCTTTCTTTTCTTTTCTTTTTTTTTTTTTTTTGGAATGATGCAAAGAGCACAACACATTCTCAGAAGTCTTGTTTGAGACACTGAAAAGTAATCTTGTGTTGTTTGTTCTGTTCTCTTTCCATAGAGCTAATTTTCTCAATAATAGCTGCAATGGAAATAACAAATATAAAAGCTTCATTTCCTCATCCTTCAAAAAGCCTTTTAGGCCTACTTTGAAATCCCCAAAGAATATCTAGAAAAAAAGCCTATCAACTGAAAAATGTCAAAGCTAATGCTCTGCTTCAAAATTAAAGCACAGAGAAAAAGCTTGCAATACGGGTGCTAACTTCTTTGGTGTCTCTCATTTCTGCCAGTGTTAACTCACAAGGGCACATTCTGCTGCCGAGGGCACTAACATAGTTTGCTCACATTTCTGCACACAGAAAACTATGGCATAATAATGGAGTAATCGCATAGGAATCGATAGTAGAAATTGACAAGTACTGAGTCCTGTGCCCCTTGAAGTTAATCAAATAATTTTGGAAGTTGCATTGATATTTCAGACTATTGTCTATGGAGTAGTGATAAAGCAGGAACAAAAGGCAAGCACCCCAGAACTGTACATTCCCACTGAAAGTGCTAAATGGTCATGATATCAGAATTTCCACCCATTTCTGTTGATGTTTTGGACAATGGATGCACTATTGCCAGAGAGCTTGATACTTCCCAGAAAGGTGGGGTAGATGGGAGGGAGCCACATTTTGTGCTTTTATTACCAATAATCAACATATACAATTCTTTTTCAGAGGATTCTCCTTAGGCTACTAGAACCCCCTTTGTCTGCCTTGTAGAGCAATCAGGACTCTAGGAATTTATATATCCATCTCAGTTCAGAACAACTCTGAAATATTCTTGTTAAGGTCAGGTCAAGGCCACCCTTGGCAGGACTTCACTTAACTTTTCCCATTTCTTACCCATTTCATGTTCTGCTTCCCTAGTTCCTTTCCAGTTTCATATGAAGCACTTTCTTAATAGAGCTTCTGATTGTGAATTATATCTTAGAAGCTGGTTCTGGTGTGTGTGTGTGGGGGGGGGGGGTCCTCAATTCTCAATCTGCAGGCTGAGCCACACTGACTAAAAGAACGTTTTGGTGAGTTAGAGAAAGAAAAAGAACAGTATTTCATTAGCTAAAGTAAAACAAGCAATCTACTATTTACTATCCTGTAATTTATCCTTTGTTATCTTTGCCCTTGCACTTTTTTTGTTCACTGTGCCTTTGAACTTCACTGGAGTTCCTTTATTTGAATGCCACCTGCTGTGGTCTGAATGTGTCCTTCTGTAATTCATTAGTTGAAACCTATTCTCCAAAGCTAAAGCATTAAGAAGGGCCTTTGGGAAATGATCAGCTCCTAGGGGCTCCTCCATCACAGGATTAGTGCCCTTGTTAACTAGCACAGGGAAGTGAGTTTCCCCTTCTATATCATGTGAGGATATAGCCATAAGGAGCAAGCTCTGAAGTAGAATAAGCCCTCATGAGAGTCCAGCTTTGCTGGTGACTTGATCTTGGACATACCAACCTCCAGAACATTGAGAAAGAAATTTCTGTTTTGGAAAAATTACTTACACTCATGTATTTTGTTATAGCAACAGAAACAGAATTAGATGTTTTTGTTCATTTTACAACTGTTCATCTTTCCATTAGACCATTTCTGTTCAATTGCTAGTTCCCAGAGTTTGGGAAATTATCCCCTGATCTCATTAAGTAATTTTAGAAAGGGTTTATTCATAATTGTTACAATGCTTCTCAAACTTTTACAGTTGATCCAAAATTTATGTAACATATATATTTAAAGTAAAGCACTAAAATAAAAACATGCAAATGGCCCAATCCCTATGGTAAAGAAAGGTAAACTATTTAGATAATAAGACAAGTACACAAAGTAGAACTTTTCAACTGTCATAAGAGATCTATGTACAATGCTATATAAATATTCAAAGGAGAGAAAAAGAATTGTGTGGCAGTCATTTTTGCATATTATTTCATGACAATGTTGTTACTGACTCTGACTTTCTGTAGATAAGTAAATAAGTTAAATAGTTAAGTATGTGTCTGAGGTTTCCAGTAGGTGAATTCCAAAGCAAAAATTTAAAGTATCAGTTCCGCATCTGTAGCCTGTCCTCTTTGCTCAGCCTTACTTAAACCAAAAATGCTAAGGAGTTAAACTTTATTTAGGAAGCTAAGTAATAAATATCATCAGGGATAGAGCTACCTATTTATCTGCAAATATATTCTCACTAACCTTATAGAGGTGTTATTATTCTCTTCAAGAAACATTAGGTGAAATAAAATCTTTTCCATTTTACCCAGTTTCTTTTTGGCATATGAAATGAAAAGTTGAGATTAGCAAGTAGAGAACAGCATAGGGCAAAAATAGTGAGACACCAACTGTGTATGGGGGGGATGGAGTGTGGAAGTTCCACTGGGGTGTCTGGCAAACGTAGAACAAGAAGGAGAGGTGAATTGGCAGAACACTGTACTGGTGTCTAAAACAGCTGGAGTTCAATTGGTGAGTAATGGAGTGTCAGAAGGCTTTAACCAAAGAAATATATCTTCAAAGCTGAGTTTTAATAAGCTTAAATCTTTGATTTTCATAGCAGAGTTTCTGTGCATGAACCACAGAAACACATAATTTTTACTATTTTGATCACTGTGTTTTTAATGATATAAGTTTGAGAATCAAACTAACATCCAATTGACCTAATTTAAAATTAGACCAAATAGAAGCAGTACAATATTGCCAATTAATCTTTACCTAAAACATATTCTTCTTAACCATCAGATAAATTTAACTAATGCTAGAACAGTTGATAAATAGCATGATGCCAGTTATGCTTTCCTATGGGATCAACACCTGGCTACAGACATGACCATCCATCAACCAAATGCAAACCTGCCTCTGTGTCAATGGTAAATTTAATATGGTGGGATATCAGTGATCAAAATCTTCAATGTTGAGAGTTCTGGGAAAGGGTTACCTTTAGCATCAAGTGAGAGGTGAGGTCATCACCAGGAGTGCTTTTTACCATAAGACAAAAAGTAAAAGCATCCTTGGGAAATCCACAATTCCAGAAACCAAGTGAGAGCATCATATGCCCCAGGATACTGGTTGGGATTTAGCTTGACTTCCAGGCTCTGTCTCTTTTGAATGTGCATATGAGTAGGAAGGAGGAGTGATGGGAAGCTGGCAAAGGTACTAAGAAGTATAAGCTTGCATCAAACTGACTCAAGGAGTTAGAGGAGACTGACTCTGAAGCATTAAGAAAGAGTAGGATGGATATCATGTGATGCTCTGATGAGACCTAGGATGCTGCTGATATAGCACATGAGCAGAAAGTCGGGCAGAACAAGAATACAAATCCATTCACTTATTTATTCATTCAGCTATTTATTCCTTCTACAAATATGTAGTAGGGACTTAATACTATTCCAGACACTGTTCTAGATGCTAGGGATACAATAGTACAAAAACAGATAAGCAAGCAAATGAACAATGAAAGAAACAGGTTTCTTTCCTCTAGGGGCTTGCATTTTTGTGGAGAGGATCAATAGTAAACAGAGTAAGCACATTACATAAATAATGAATCATTGGCCAGAAGTGTTTTGGAACATAGTAATCAAATAATGATTACAGTACCAACTCTCCCTTTGCATATTTCTAGGCCAAAATGTAGATGTGAACAAGAAAGGAGAGAAGAGAGTGCATAATTCTGAACTGGTTGGCAACAGGGATGGATAGAAGGAAAGGTCTTTAAAGGTTACAGAATAAACCACAATGTCATGACGTCACTTGCAGAGCAGGAAGGGGATGTTATTTGCATATCAGCATGCCAGCATCTCTGTCATTTCTGAAGCAATAAAGGTACTGATGCGAGGATGTGACAATGAATCCCGCTTCCCTCCCCTTAGGGACAGCACAGCACACTTGATTTACTGCTTCAAAGAGGAGTTTTGCTTTACTTTCATAATAAAACCAAAGTTTATGGAATTACACATCTAGATGGTTAAAGTTTGCTAAATTATCAATTACAGAGCCCAGGATTCTGAATTTAATGGACTGTTACTGTAGGTTCATTAGGGTAGGACTAATTTCCACTATGTTATAATCCATGCCTCTAATTTCAAAATAATAGAAACTCCTGGAAAGTGTTATTGAACTTTTAAACCATTATCTGCCATTGAAATATGAACTTCTAATGCATAATTTCCATGGCTGTGGAACCAATCAGCCTTACTGAATTACCATTAACCCTCACATGCCAATTAAATACTAATGTGACCCCAAGGCAACTTCAGCTAAAGTTTTTTTTTTCTTTCTTTCTATAGACTTCATGCTTCCTAGATTTTAAGCTTCTCTATTCTTCTGCTAATTATCTGAAATGTTATTAATTTCAAGCTTAAAACTCATAGAACTTCTTCAAAGTATCTCAACAATGACAGTGGAGTTGAAGTTAAAAATATAATTAAGAGATTGAGAAAGAGATTCTAATGGTTAATTTCCAAACTTCTAGACCTCAGCACATACACCATTCTCTTTTTTGGTTGAATTATTTTTCTTATTGTCATAAATCATTTGTAAACTGTAAAACTACAATCTTTTGAAAAAAAATTGGGAAGTAATCACCATTAATAAGCAAAGACATTACTGTCATATAAAAACTGATCATTTGGCACTTTTATATAGAAAATCTGCACAGTGATCTAATTTATTACCTGTTCAGTGGAACTCTCATGCCACCCTGCCCGGGCACCTCTGAAGTGGAATGATGCCCCCAGAGTTGAACAATACTGGGGGCCCTGAATTACAGCTTTCACTCTTCTGCACAGGTTCTGAGAACCAGGGAATGTAAAGATGACATCAGTTACATATACTTCTTTTGGAAAGAGAAAAATATAGGATAGTCAGATATTCCATCTAATTTATATAAGAAAGAGACACAACAGTGAAATGGGATATTCCTTTTAAGCGTTAGAGAAGGCATATCATTCAAATTAATTAATTATGATTATATTTGTTTAAAGTATAATTTTTAAACATAATTAATAGTCTGTAATGGCTGAAACCAAGTTTTATGGATTTAGTTTGATTTCCCTCTTGTGTGCATAATAAAATAATTTGACACATCCATCTCAATTAATGACTTCAGGAAAAAATAAATAATCTCATCTATGAAGTGTATTTCGTTTTTATCATCCTGTCCAGTTAATATGATGAGAATATGATCACTGAGTCCTATTAATACCTAATCACTTTAAGCACAATACTTTGACCTAAAGAAGGAAAACAAACAAAAACATAATAATTATGTCAAATTAGACTGATTGTTTTCTCCAAAACATATTTTTAACAGTGCAAATCAATCATCATTTTCAGTTTGCTAGTTAAACCTTAGCTTCTTTGCTTGCTTGTTTGTTTTTGATTGACACATAATTATACATATTAATGAGGTAGAATGTGCTGTTTGTTTGTTTGTTTAGTGCCTGGGATTGAACTGAGGGATCTGAACATACTAGGCAAGTGCTCTGCCATTAATCTTGATCCCCAGCCCCATGATATTTTGATTCATGTACATGTAGGCAATAATCAAATTAGGGTAATTAGCATGACACATATACTCCAATGTTTATTACTACAGTGTTCACAATAACCAAGATGTGGAATCATCCTGAAAGTCCATTACTGGATATGGTATATATTCACAATGGAATACTTTGAAGCCACAAAAATCATAAATTTCTGTCATCTGTGATAACACAGATGGATCTGGAAGACACTATATTAAGTGAAATAAGTCAAATACAGAAAGACAAACCTTGAATAATTTCTACTGTTAAAATGTCTTTTCACTTCCAGGTAGACATGGCCTCAACATATGAACATGGCATTCATTAATCAGCCATTCTTTTATGCAAAGTTTCATTCAATAAGCAGGAATTCATCAGTAATGTCTAAGAATAAGGTTCTTGGATCCATTCAGGAGTCTATCCCTTGCTGGAACGGTGATATCAAGCAATGGACTTTAATCTTTATCAACTTATTTTCCTAACTCATAACATGGAGAAAATAAAAATGCTTATTTCATTGTGTTTCTATCAATACTAAATAAAATAATGCCAAGAAAAACTGTTCTTTTGACACTCGCCCTCTGCTATCTATTCCGATTATTCTCTTTATTTCTCTAAATGAGTAAACTTTTATCATTATTTCTGGTTTGTTTTGCTTTCCTATTTGCACTACTTAAAATTTACTTCTTTACTTCTATGAAATCATATTTAACAATTCAGTCCAAAGTTTCTTATCATCTCTGTTATAAAGCTTTTATGGTCCCACCTCCTGTCCTCATCCTCCCAATAGGTAGATTCATCCCGGTCACTTTTTATATCCTGAGTGTATTGCTGAGTTTTCTGTTACAGCAACCATAAATATGTGTTTTGCTTTCAGTCTTATATTATATTTTATATTTCAGTCTTATATTATATTTTATATTATATTTCAGTCTTATCTTATATTCTTCACTAAATATTAATTTAGAAATATTTTTATTCATATTTTATTCTAAGGGGAGTGTCAGAAATATAATTAATGGTGCAATAATTAAGTTCAAAATGGGTGATATTATGAATAAATTCATGTATGTTTATACCATGATATAAATATAAATAATGATATAAATATCATTATTATGGCTATCAGTTATGTGCAAGAGCCAATGAGTGCCCAGATAACTTACTATGTACAATTCCTAGGCTAGGTACTTCCTCCAAAATATATATATATATATATTATATAAGCCACCCCAAATTGTTTTATTAGCCAAGAAACAAATATTTGAAAATCAGGAACAGCTTTCCTATAAAAATGACAACTTAGATTGGTAATGAAGGGTGCCATAATTTAAAGCTGTAAGACCTGAGAGAGAGAGAGAGAGAGGGAAAACAAGCATTATACAGTTTAAAATACATACAAATTATATTTATATATACATATAAACCTTGAATATATAATATATATCATAATTATGTAATTGTATAATTATATAAAATATATGTGGATGTCATATTACAGACTTAATTGTGTTCTCCAAATTCTTATTCTGATGCCTTAACCTCCAGTGCCTCAGAATATGACTAAATTTGGAAGTAAGAGCACTCAAGAGAAAGTTAAAATGAGGACATCAGAGTGGATCCAAATTTAACATGACTCTTGTCCTTTTAAGAAGAGGATCTTAGGACATTGAGGGAGACACCAGGAATGCCAGGGATGGGCACACAGAGAAAAAGCCACACAAGGACAAGATAAAGGTGCCATCTGCAAGCAAAGAGAGACAATCCAACATGTTGATATTGGGCTCCTGTCCTCTAGAACTATGAGAAAATATGTTCCCATTAAGATACCCATGGCAGCCCTAGAATGTTAGTACTATTGTTGTATATCTATAATACCTACATATCCATGTCTATCTGTATTTTTTTGCTTGCATTAATGTAACAAGCCAAACTGATTTTAAAATCTAAATAACATCACAATACATACAACCAAAAAGTATAGTCATCTGCTTACCCTGGATTTCTGTTCCCCAGAGACAACCAATTTCAATTCTTTCAGCTACTTCCTCTTACTTTTTCTTCCTATTTCCAAAGAGCATGTTTATAATCTTATTATATTATTCTTATATTTGATTTAGATATTATTAAATTTCTATCATGTAAGATGGAAATTTGCATTTCCTTTATCTTCCCTTCATCCTACTAGAGTACATTTCTTGTAATGTGGTTAAATATGCCATGTTAACCTGTTTCTAACTGAAGCAACATAATTCTCAGATCAGTTGTGGAGGTCTAGGACACCAAGTATAAATCCAGTGATACCTCCATCCTAGGAGACTGAGAAAAATCCTCTTGAGCCTGAAGAGGATATTTCCATAATGTATTCCCATGAGACAGCTAGTTATCTTGAAGAAGGAATTTTTTTCTCTTATTTTCTTTATAGTCCTTATTGGTTTCCAACCTATAAAGCTAGTCAGATACCAGCATGTTTTAGGAGTTCAATTAAAATGTTGAAGCTACAAGAGAACAGTAAAATTTTTTTAAAAATTATAAAATCTTTCTAAATTGTATCAACACAAATCTGGGTTAAATGTGGGAATGCATTTTAAGATACTAAATCAGGAACTGAAAAAAAATAACAACAGATCAGACTGTATATCTTAACATAGGTAGGTGCACTTATCAAAGAGTCTAGATATAATGTACTGTTTAAAGCAGTTGATAGACTATATTGCTGTTAATAGACATTTAGAGAAGCTTATTACATATCAAGTTTCAAAGTCTCTACAAATATTGCACATGACTGTTTCAGTGACTGACACCTAGACTTATTGGTGTCTTATTCTAAATGAGACTGAAATACCAGATGGTTTGGGGTGTAATGCAAAGAAAGAATCCAAAGTGCAAGGAGACAGATGTATTGTTGTGGGTAAATATTTCTGTATACCCACCCTCTATGTCTTGAGAAAGTTCATAAGAAAGTCTCTACATGGAGACTGTCTAAATATATATTGTTGGGGGTAAGCACAGAAACTCTGAAACATGTCATAAAGGCTAATTGCCATAGACCATCAGATAATGGGAAAGACTGCTAATGAATCTTTCATTTATATTTTTGTAGCAATGTTGTAAACACTAAAGAGGTGGTTGAAATAATAAATATATATTTATTTTATGTGGCACCAGAATGTTCTGAACTAAGCAAATCTTTGGTGTTTTTTTACTGATAATAGTGTCTTCACAGTGAATGTCATGGCTGCCCAGAAAGTTCCTACTTGATTCGTGGAACAGGAAATATTATATGTGTACCAATCAGAGTTCAGATTTGAGCCACCACAATATCCATGGCCTGATAATTCCCAAACCAGTATCAAATCATAGAATTCATGTCATTTGAAGTCGTCTGGATAGACTTTAGTAAATAAACTGATAATGTTATAAAAATATACACAAATTTTCTTCTTAGCCCTTCCTGATAGCAAATATGAAAGGTTATTGTTCCCTGGGTGAAGAAAAATACCCATACTATTTCTGAGTGATTAGACACTGATTCTGAGGTAGTGATAATTCATGGGATACACAATATCACAGTGAAGCACAAGTGAAATGTGATCTTGTGGGTATCTGAGGAAAATGGATATACTCAATAATTACCAAAATTCTTACTTCAGTGTCTTTACTAATAGAGTTAGAGATTCAAGGACAAGAAAGTGTCACTTGGGAGCCCTAACATTTTATTCTCCTTAAAATAACAAATCAAAAATAATACTATTTCCTGGGGCGACCAATATAGACTTGAAAAATAGAAAAGGCATGCTTCTGATCATGTTTGCCACTTAACTTACCTGTTGAGTTGTACTAAAGACAATATACCCTGGAGATTGACATTTGGTTATTAGGAATGTAAACAAAAGTTAATTGCAATATTGCCTTGTCTTAGTCAGTGAGGTAACATGGACTAGATAGTTTCAAACAACTGAAATACAAGGTCTTACAGTTTGGAAGTGGAAATATCCAAGATCAGGGTGGCAACATGGTCAATGTTTTCATCATCTTTTACACTGCTGTGACTGAATGATCCAACTAGCACAACTGTAGAGGAGGAAGAGTGTATTTATTTGAGGACTCACTGTTCCTCAGGACTCCAGGTGAGACAGGAACAACATGGTGGAAGAGTGTGGCAGAGGGAAGCAGCTTACATCGTGATCAGGAAGCAGAAAGAGAGAGATATTCCACTCTTCAGATAGAAATATATACACCAAAGCCACGCCCTAATTCCCCGCCTGCTCCAGCCACACCCTACTGCTTCAGTTAATACTCAGTTAATCCCTATCAAGGGTTTAATTCACTGATTGGGTTGACTATAGCAACCCAATAATTTCTCCTCCAAACCTTCTTGTATTGTCTCACATGTGAGCTTTTGGGGGACACCTCACAGCCAAGCCCTAACAGTCAAGTACTGGTAAAGGCTTTTTTTCTGGGTTGTAGACAGCCAATTTCTGATATTCTTAACTAAAGGAAATGAGAGTGAGAGCACTCCCCGGGTTCTCGTTTAGGAGGACAGTGCTCCCACTAAGGAGGGTACTTATCTTGACAACCTAAATTACCAAAGGCCCCACCTCCTAACATAAACACACTGGGGTTAGGATTTCTCATTATTGTTGTTTTAATGATACTTGTTAGGTGCCTAATTTAGGAACTTTTTGTTTTTTTTTTAAATTGTTTTATACATATTTGTGTGATTTGTTGTTATGTTTTGATACATTCACACTATATTGGGATTAGGATTTCAATATCTGGATTTTGGGGTATACAAACATTCAGTAAAGGGCATATCTGTTCTTTCGTCTCTTTGGTAAAGGAAATCAACACAGGCCTTTGTCTCTGTGTTAGGTTTAGGGTTCCCAAGTAACACTTTGTGCTACCATAAGTAAAGAACAGCAGGAACAATTTTCACTCAGTCAACAAAGAGAGCTTTGCATTTTAATTCATATGCTTTGGAGCTGAACAAATTATCTGTATCTGTGTCATAATTTGGTCCTACAGAACCAGAAACTAGACTTTAAATGGGTGACAAATTGGGATCTCTTGATTAAATTCAACCTGGTTTTCTATGGCCTATGATCTAAGATTGGCTTTTACATTTGTAAAGTGTTACATACACACCCACCCTCCTCCACACATAGTATGTGGCATGATCTGAATGTATATCACAAAGTCTAAAATATGCATTATTCTGTGCTTTGGAGAAAAAGTTTGCCAACCCCTATTCTATTAAATCAATAAAATCATACTACTAGATCTAGCAAGTAGGAATTGACAGTAGTTTGGATAAACACTAATACAACTTTGTGCCAGACATGTAATATAAAACACATGAATAAATGAGTATGACTTCTTTGTGAAATTTCAGTTTTCCAAGTATTTTAGAACATTTGGAATTTTTTTTCCTCACAAGTGAAATAGTCTCACTAGAACTAACAAAGAGGGGCTGCGGATGTGGCTCAAGTGGTAGCGTGCTCGCCTGGCATGTGTGGGGCGCTGGGTTCGATCCTCAGCACCAAATTAAAAAATTAAATAAATAAATAAAAAGATGTTGTGTCCACCGAAAACTAAAAAGTAAATATTAAAAAATTCTCTCTCTCTGAAAAAAAAAAAGAACTAACAAAGATGTACAATTGGGTCCTTTTGGATATTTTGAGAAAACATTGGAGAATCTAACTCATTAAGTGACCCCAATAGCTACCAGCTTTGAGCAGTCTAAGAGAAAGAAAATGTTCTCCATCTATGTCAAGTTACAGTGTTACCAGCTTTGAACTTGGCCCTTATGAATCAGAAAATCCAGTTAGTCAAGGCTTTGTGGAACACTGGAATACCTTATGGAATTAGTGACACTTGTAAGAGCAGGGACCAATAAAACTTCTTATTTTTTATAAGTAAAGTATTATTAGAATACAGTCATGCTCATTCACCTATATATCATCTTTGGCTGCTTTTATGACACAATGTTTGAAGTAAGTAACTGAGGTCATCTAGGCCATCTGCCGTTAAAATTTTTCTACTCTTGGGATAAGTGCATCACAGAGGATTACCCTAAAATTTAAAGAAATATATTTGCCAAATACCAGTCTTCTGAAAAACAAGTTTTGACTTACTTCTGGTCCCTGATAGAAATTAAGTGACTGAACTCAGGTGACCAAGTTGCCTAAATTGTCTAGAATTTATTGGATGCTATTAGAATTTTTGGCCTTAGTCAGTTCCAGCTAGTCTTATGATAAACCCAACTGCTCAGATGTAGTTGGCCTTATGGAGAGTTAAATCTATGTGGTAAGGTTAGAATGTTTCCCAAATGGGACGCTAATAGTACCAATATACGCAGCTGTTAAAGTGAATATATGTATTTTCGGAGTAAGTTGAAATGGATAACTTGAAGTAGCGAACCTGAGAATTATATTAATATAATTAGTAAATATGTACCCCTCTTTTTATAAATCTAAACTTAGAGTCTTGGTATAAAAGAGAAGTTGCTGAGGGCCATTGCCAAGTAGGAATGATGCATCGAAATTTCCTTGCCAGCGTACCCCATGTTAAATGGACTTGCCTTGGAAATTCGCTGTGACATTGCATGTGTGTTTGAGAAAGGTGACCCTGCTCAAGGACCAGGGTGGATCCAGGTTTAGGGTGTATCCTGCAGGTTTTAGGAAGTATCCCACTCCTTGGGTTTAGGGTGTTCCAGGTTTAAGACAAGTTTAAGGCGTTCCCAGTTTAAGACAATCTTGGGTTTAGGGAAGTTCCAGGTTTAAGGTGTACCCTGCTGGGGAATAGGGCATATCCTGCAGACACGCCCGATCCTTGAGTTCCCATTGAGTTCTCGTGAGATTCAGAAAGATTGGAAAAGAAAGCCTCATGGAGTAGGTGAATTGGGTGGCAGCAGAACTTGGATTTCCCCAGAATGTTTGTAGAGGCCGGTGTGAGTTCAGGAATAAAGATTGCTGTTTGAATCTACAAGGTGTGTGGTGGCTCGTGATTCTGTGCCCAGCCAAGACTGCGGCAAGAAGTTATATCAGTAGTTAAAAACTGTGAAGGGTCTAAGATTTTATTCTACCTATATGCTAATAAGTTGGACCCCACAGCTTAATAGAGTCAGGCAAAAGACTCATGGGTTACAAACAAGAATTTTATTACTCACAGTTCAACAAATAGCATGAGTTTAAAGATTTTGGCAATGCTGTAATTTGTATTGTGAATTGCCCCCACAGGCTCAGGTATTCAAGGTTTGGGTCCCAGCTGGTGATGCTTTAGGGGATGGGTCCTAGTTGGAAGAGATAGGTCACTGACAGCTGGCTTTTGAGGGGTATATTTTGTCCCTGGACTGTTACTTTTCTTCTCTCTCCTTCTTTCTCCCTCTGTCTCCCTCTCCTCTCTGCTTCTTGGTTACCATAAGGTGAGGAGCCTTGTTCTGCCACACCCTCCTTGCCATGATGTTTTGCCTCACCACAAGCCCAAAGCAATGAGGTCAACTATGCACTGAAGCAAGAAATCGTGAGCTGAAATAAATTTTTCCTTCTTTAAGTTTTTGTTTTAGTTTTTTACAATGATGGAAAGTTAATTAGCACAGGTGGGTTCTCCTTTCCCCAAAACTGAGTTCCATGGATTGACCCAGGTAGATAGGACACCTGCAGTTTTACATTACAGCTGCCATAGGCTAAATATTTGCACCCCCCCCTTAATATGCGGAAGCCTTAAACCCCCCATGTGTCTATATTTGGAGTTGGGGACTTCAAAGGACTAATTAGGGTTAAATGATCCTCTAAGGATTAGACTCTGGTTCAATATGATTAGTGTAATTATAAGAAGAGAGAACTTGTACTCTCTCTTTCCAAATGTGTGCACTGAAGAAAAGTTATGGGAATCCATAGAGATAGGTAGCTGCCTACAAGCCAAGAAAGGAGGACTCAGAATAAAACTTACCTTAGCAGGTTCTTAATCTTGGAATTTCAGCCTCCAGAATTGTAAGAAAAAATATTGTTATTATTTAAGCCACCCAGTTTGTGGTATTTTGTTAGAACACCTCAAAAAGATGAAGACGATAGCCGAGGAACACTAGTCTTGGGAAATCCCTACGTTGGGTAATGAGCTGCAAACAAACCTACTGAAAATTTGTCCCTCATGGAGACAGCAAATAGGTTTCTGCTCAGGAGGAAGGTACTATTTACATATTCCAAGGGTTTTTGTGATACAAACATGAAGAGATAGTCCAGAGAAAAGCTCTCACTGCCTCTGCTAGCAAGATGCACAAAAATGCAGGAGACCCTAGAGAACTTTTTCACAACTCACAAAAAGCATATATGAAAAGAGACTATGTGGCTGCATTCTTGTCATTCCAGGCTTTTCATGTCACTAGATGAATAGGTTAAAAATAGGTTTTGATGTTGGCTGCAGTGACTGATGTAGATTATTAAGAAAAACAGAGTTGTTACCATAAATTGAGATGGCAAAAAGGATGTTTGAAGCCCATGGGAGTACATTGATGTGCCTTCTAATCCTGCTGTATCTAGTGATAAAAGATAATGGAACATCTATAAGCAAGATTGCCATGGACTCAGGTCTCTCTGGAATGGTGATGTGAACAAAGAAAAAAATATTGCTTTCAGGTAAAAGTAACTTGTCAGCTGGGTAGGTAGGGGCAGAACTGGTAGTGAAACAAAAAATTGTAAATATCAACTATGGATTCAAGTTGCAGAAATTAAGACTAATGAATTTACTAATATTTTTATTCTCACTGTATGGAATATTGTCCCCTACCACCACACACACACCCTTTTATTTTTTATTGGATTGAACCCAGGAGTGCTTAACTACTGAACCACATCCCCAGCCATTTTTCTATTTTATTTGACGGAAGTTCTTGCCAAGTTGCTGAGGCTGGCTTTGAACTCATAATTCTCCTGCTGAGCCACCCAGGCCACACAAGCCTTGTCTTGGAACCTGACTTGTCCTTTATGCTTAGCATACAATTCTTTTACTAGTTAAATAAGACATAGAGATAGTGATTAATGTAAATGTAGACTTAAGTTGATTAGTAATTAATCAATTATATATTATCAAAACCTGGGAATCATCCAAAGAACTGAATTTAACCCTGGATGAAGTACTTGATAAGTTTTCACTTGTTTCCCTCTTAGGGGGAGGTTGTAATTCCTTTTACAGAATGAGAGAGAAGGAACTCATATTTTGTTTGGTTTAGAGATGAATATATGCAGTGAAGCTTTTTTGATGTTAAGTGGCCAAAGTTGGTATATAATGAGAGTCTGTCAGGTTTGTAGATGTTATTTGTAGAGAGTATGAAGTCAGAGTCATATTCCTGAACTCTTTCATCACAGGAGTTAATGCAATATGTATATTATATAAGACATAAATAATATCCACAAGAAGTAATCCTCCCAATTCTTCTTGGTGGTAGTAACCTGGTTCTCTGTGATCTCAGGCTGCAGGCTGTTTACACTGTTCAATAAATGAATTTTTATTTAATCCATCTGTTTTCTTCCATACTGGCTAATATCCCCACCTTCAAAGACACATTAGTCAAAGTTTCCCAGACATTAAAACTGCAGCCACCATGGAAAGGCAGATGATGTTACCTGGTTGAAAAGGGTTAGAAAGAGGTCTAGGGGTCTGATGACTTTCTGACACAGATTTTCAACCAATACTCTTAAGTCTTGCCTGCTTCTCACTTCTACTCATTTCTAAGGTCCTCTCTGCTTCTGATTACTGAGCCATCCAGGGACCTTTGAAGTCACAGGGATGCTCTGGGCTCCCTGGACCTATTTTCTTTGAAAACTTACAGGGGTCAGCTTTCTCCCATTTTCTGTTCATCACCACTCATCAATTTGCATCCCAATACCCAAAATGCTGACTTCTCCCTATTGCTTGTTCCTCCCACTTTTGCTTTCTTCTTGTGAAATGATACCTATGAAAAATCTTGGTAGCCTTTTCAGTGAAATTTTTGGAGAAATATATTACTATGTTTAATAAGCTTCTGATTATCAGTATAATAAATGCTTGATGCTGCCTGCTGATAAGGTTGAGAGATATGGCAAGAAAAAATGGATTTTTTTGAAAAATAAATATGAGTTAATTTGTATGTGAGGACTTCCTAGAGAGAGGACAACCAATGTGAAGAAATGTGAACATTTCATTATTTGTTTAAGAAATCGCCAACACATTTTGGAACACTAATGTCATTTGCTAGGCTGAGATCAATTCATCTTCCTTGAGCAAAGTTCTTATTCAACAGCTTACATCAGAATCACCGGGGAGATTTTCAAAGCACATAAGACTATGTTCTACTGCAAAATCCTTGCATTGGAGTACCCAGGGTAAGGCTAAACTGTAAGTTCAGGCACCAGTGACCAAAAGGAGGCAGATTAAAAGCTGCTGAACAAGGCTTTATTGAGATTTGCTCCAGGGGAGACCCTCCAGTCCAACAGAGCAGGTCTTGGAAAGTTGAACCCAGGCTCAGCTGGATTGGAATTTTATCAGACTTAGGGCAGGAAGGGAGGGCTTGGGACAAGAAAGGGAGGTTTTTAGGGTCCCTTGTCCTCCTGGGGTTGGTCGGAGGATCTTGCTGATCTCCATATCCTTCCAGGATCATTCAGGAGACCCTGCTGATTGACAAGTGGTTATCACTGCTTGTCTGTCAGCTCCTGATTGGTTTTTGTCTGGTGCTTTGTTCCCCTAGCCACCTCAAACTGACCTTACATAAACTATAATTTTTCAAAACATCACAAGCATAACTAATGTATAAGATTATCAAGAACTACTGAACTAGAGCAATTGAGGTCAGTGGAGGAAAACTTAGTGACATAATTTGAAAAACATTTTTATATCTAGTGCCCTGAAGACAAGGTAAGAGATCATTTATTCATTCAATAGATATTTTAAAGCAATCTTACTATATTCCCAGTCATCAATAAGCTCATTCTCTAATGAGGCATTATTACCCCCCTCTGTGTAAAATAATGAGGATGGCATTGCATGTAACAAAGTGACACATGTATTTTCTTGTAGGCCTGTGCTGTGTTCTTTCAGACTGACACCCAAAATACTAGATCAAAAAAGATACCAAATGCAGTAGAGAGCTGCCCAGTCTTTGGTCTGTCAATCAATCATCAGTCATCTTTGACCCATGTCAGAAGGACACATAAGAATCTGCCCAGAGGCAGTGTTCTTATAGCCTTCAGAGTGGCTATGTGACTTCCATGGTTCAGGATTGTCCTTCCAGTCTTGTCCATATTTAGACAATCACTGGAAATTTCAGCTAAAATCTATAGCCAGACTCATCTGAGAAGAATTTACTTCTGCTGTTTATAGGGGCAGCTGAAGACTATTGTCCTATCTGGTAATCTAGTAAGTGTCTACATTATCTGAAAAATTGTGATATTCATTCTGATTCACCCCATGCATACGTGGATAAATCAAAATCCCAGCTAACTCCTGAGGATATTTCTTTAAAGTAACAGTTTATATATCTGATAAAAATAATTAGGAGGAAAAACTCAGTGTACCTTACCTGCTTTTGTCAGTGAGAGCACCCAATAATTCCTAATACTCCCACAGTGTTTATTATGAGCCAGGCTTCTTCCCTAGGAGATCAGTTATATAAAATAACTTTGGGTAAAGAATCTCAATATTGATTTATTAATAATTTTGGTGTCCACATACTCCTTGGAATGGCTTTAATTTCCCTAATTTGAAAAAATAAAAATAAAAACCTAATTTGCAGGATCTTTATGGACCATTTCCCTATTTCTCCTTCCTGCTTCCTTTCTATGCATGTCATTAACCACAGCTCTCAAGTAACTTTCCAACACTTATAACTTTATACATTCTCTTTTGTCTCTTTTTTTATTTTCTGGAGCGTCTCCTTAGGAAGTATTTTTCCTATGAACATTTGAATTTCTAGATTCTAACTGTAATTGGACTATCTCTAGTGTTTACTTCTTAAGTATATTTACCATGTTTTAATAATCTAATATCTATTATATGATATTTCTACCATTTTAGTCTTTGTCTTTGAATTGCTTTAATCTGAAGATCTCTCTATATTATTTCATTCCCTCATTACCATTTTGAATATACCACTCTGAACACAGATTCCAACTATCTTGTTCAATAATTTCATTTATACATGATGCCACTATTAAAAAGCAATTAACAATATAAAAATTAATATTCATTATCTTATTTTTTTATTTTTTACATCTACTTATTTATTTATTTAGCAGTACTGGGATTTGAATCCAGGGTCTCACACATACCAGGTAATTATTATTATCATTTTTAAATCTTTTATTAACTTACTTTCAGAAATTGTATCAGAGATTGCTTCTTTTCAAAGTCCAACATTCACAGAGAACATAAGAAATTTCTTACATCTACTTTTGGAATTTTTTAGTATTCATTTTGACTAATCAAAGTCTTTAGTTGATAGAAGTGTGTCTTTCTTTTGCTCACATTCTTTGAGGAGCAAATAGGTATTCCATTGTCCAGGTGCAGAAAATCAATGCTGGCTCTTGCTCATGGAGGAAGGTATGTGATGATTGGGGTTTGTAGAACTCCAGTCTTTCTGGTCTCAAAAGGCCAAGTTTGCTTGTAGGAGTAGTACAACTGGTCTTCAATGCTGACAGAAAACTTCTGCCTTTACCATGATGTTTAACTGTTCTGTTCCGTGTTTTACACATAAACAAAAATATACTTCTGGCATCTTTATACTTTTTGACTATTTTTTCTTCATGAAAACACAACATAGTCAGATGTGGTGGCACACCTGTGATCCCACTGAGAAGATTGAGGCAGGAGGATCACAAGATCAAGGCCAGCCTCAGCAACTTAGCAAGGCCCACAGCAACTTAGCAAGACCCTATCAAAATTAAAACTGAAAGGTGTTGGGGCATAGCTCAGTGGTGGAACATCCCTCTGTTCAATCCCCAATACCAAGACAAACAATGAAAACAAAACTTCAGTGTATTATTTCTTGCTTCTCATTTATTTTGGGTGTCAGTTTGACACTTTGAGGAACACTCAAGGGTTACCCAGAACCAACAACTGGAACCAGTAATGGACATGTCTCTTCAAAAGAAGTACCCTTATCATAGGACATAGTGGGCCTGGCCAGGGCAGCTCTCCTGTAGAGTTTACCACTGCCTCAGAGATTGCTCCTGCTTCTCCCTGAAACTGCTTTCTTCCAACTGAGACCAGCAAAAACAGGAGACTCTGCAATTCCATTTCCTAGTATCAGCAATGAGGGCTTCTCGTTGATTATTGTCCCTGTATCATCCAGGCTAATAAGCATGTTACACGTTATCTCTTCAGGCAACAACCATATGGATAGAATATAGGCTCCCTGGGAAAACTGAAAATATCCATCTTGATCATTTTTGTATCCAATATAAAGTGTGTGGTTCATAATTTTTACTCTATTACTGATTTATTGAATATATGATTATATGTTTATTAATCTGATATATACTTTAAAAGACACAAATGTGTTATATAATCTACTCAAAGCCATTTAGTAAGTGGTAAATCTGAAATTCAAAACAAAAAACAATTGTTGGTCCATATTCCACTGTTGAATATTATATTAATTTTCTTTCATTTTATCTCCTTTCTATCTCATAATTCAAATTCAATAAATCCACTTTCAACTGTATTTCCTTCTGTGTCTGACCTGGTCTCATTGCTTTATTATTTTCTTCTTGAAATTCTCTAGTCTTTCCTTGTCCACTGAACGCTTATAGAATAAATGACAAGATAAATAAACATAGACTTTTGAACACAAAAACTGACTCCAACTTATGACAAATGTGTTGAAAACAGTAAGACTATGTCTAAAAAGAGTTATCATTATCTGACTGTTAGGAAACAAAAAAGGAATTTACATAATCAAATAACTGGCATTTCTAGGCTTCCATTTTCTTTTTGTTAGAAACTTAATTTTATTGTGCTTAATACTTAAAGGAAATCAAAGGAGAGCAGGATGCAAAGCATGTGGATGACATGGCTAGGCCAGGAGACAGAATATGAAGACACATCTGTGTATGAACTGACACACTTGTTTATGAAGAGAGCATTTATTAGGCGATCTCATTGTACAGCATAAAAATTCTCTGAGAAGATTCATTTTTTTTTAATTGTAATGCTAAGGATCTAAGGACACACTGGTCCCTGGACACTCTAATAAGTTTTAAAATGGCCAGCAAAGTCCCATATTTAGCATTGTATGCCAACATGTGAACTGTATTATGAAGAGAATACCTGAAGTATTTGAATTCATGACTGAGTCAAGGACTGTAAGACACACCAATATCATTAAACTCTCCGTGATGGCTACAGTAGCTAAATAGAGATATAGTAAGAAAATAATATATAAGTCTGTAAATTGTAAGAGAGACGGAGACCAAGAGAGAAACACAGTTAGATGATAGATGACTAGATAGACAGATTGATAAACAGATATAAGATAGGAATCAATAGATCCCACTTCTATTTCTTTGCTCAACCTGGCCTGATACAAAGCCAATGCTTTATAATTAAATGTATGGAGTGATACGAGTGTGTGGTGTATGTTCTTATTCACAAACATAATGTTCATCATCCTGAAAATTTATTAACAAAGCTTTCCTGCTTTGTAAAGCACAGGCTGGGCTGTAAGTTAGAGTAAATATAAATTTAATCTTCTTATCTCCATAATACATACAAGTTGAGGGTTTGTCAATATTCCAGTAGAGTCTTTTGAACATTTATCAGTCAGCATTGGCAGTTTTGACAGGATAACTACTTGCTGAATACCAAATGCAGAAGCACTAAGCTATCGTCTTTAGACAGTTTATTACTTTGAAGTGATTATTATTTAAGATAACATTCTTACTTATAACTTTCCTCAGACTCTCCACCATCTCAATTGTGAACTGTTTTGATATAAATTTTATCTGTATGCAGTATATGCAATATTGATGCTTTTAATAAGTAGATCTTTGTATTCAAAGGAGTTTTGAATATTTTTAACATATCATTGTATGAGATGTGTTACAGTCTGTTTATATTGATGTCATATTAATACTTTATTATGCCAAATAGAAGCTTCTATAAAATTTGAGGATCACTTTGGCATAAAATATGATTCTTAAATTATTTCTTCCAGATTCATTTGAAGCATGATTATAAATCAAATTTCAAACAATATCAAGCTTTTTCATTAACCAGGGAATACAAATTTTTAATTTTTATGCTTTTAAGTTAATATTAGGAAAAGACTATGGCAAATTTTATTGAAAATGGGGGTATGGAGAAGAGTAGTGAAGAAAATTGAAGACACACATATATACATAGAATTAAACTATTTCTACATCATTCCATATGCATAGGTTTGATTCACCCTTATTATGAGTTTGTATTCTTAAGAGAAAATGAGAATAAACTCATCAGCTAAGGAAAAAAGTGCATTTGCATGATATCAAATCCTATAACTCATTAGAGTTTTTCTAATCAGCTCATCTGAATAAGACATGATGATGGTGATGATGATGGTGATGATGATGATGATGATGATGAAAATGAAGATATAAGGCAGCAATAACTATTTTTGCATAGTAAGGCTGGGCTATAAGAGTGCAGACCAATTAGATGGAACGGAAACATTTACCCCATATGATTTGTTTATCTACGCAGCTGCTTGATGTTGATGGAAATCAGGGATGCTAGTTTTATTGTTTGTTCACCGTGTTAGGGCTGCCTCTGATGATTTGAAACTCCAATCTGATTTGCCCACAAGCGAGCTAGAATGGAATCTACTCAAGGAAGCAGTGAAAAAACCATGGCAAGTTCTCAGTATAATTCAGGCATAAATTTATTTATGAATATTCAGTAACTAAAATTATATCAGTATCTTTTTAAAAGGAAGAAAGAAAAAAAGTAAATGATAGTATAAACAAAATGTACTCAAAATAATATCAGGAATTCCGAATAAAAATTAATGTGACAGAATGTAAACTTTTTTTTTTTAAAGAAAGAGTGAGAGAGGAGAGAGAGAGAGAGAGAGAGAGAGAGAGAGAATTTTTTAAATATTTATTTATTTATTTGTTTATTTAGTTCTCGGCAGACACAACATCTTTGTTGGTATGTGGTGCTGAGGATCGAACCCGGGCTGCACGCATCCCAGGCGAGCGCGCTACTGCTTGAGCCACATCCCCAGCCCTGAATGTAAACTTTAATGAAAAATATTAAAAATTATATGGGTGAGAAAATAGTATATGAAAAAATTTTTAAAAGACCTTTATTTAAATCAGTATCAATTGCTATACTTTAAAATCCAGAATCCATCTGGTGCTAAACAGTTTCAATAGAGAATTATAATAACTATCTATATCATAATAATTACTCAGATTCTAAGTCCACAGTAGTTTTTACTGAATTTTAAACTAAGCAAATTAAACAAAAGTCTGATACGATAGGAGTAGTTAGATTTTAAATTTTTTAATTACAGCCATGTTAATACAATTATCTATCCCCCACAATCCACACCACACACAAAGGAGACAATAAACTCAGCAATGGATGTGGGTGGGTATGAAGGAATGGCAGAATGGTGAGAAGGGAGAAGAATTGAGGCGAGCTATCATTTCTTCCATAAGAAGATGAGGATAAATATGGTGATACATTCAGAAAGGCAGTGAGGACCTCATGCACAACTGCCTGCTCTGTGCTGGTGATTAACATCAGAGAATTAGTTATAGGGAAAGAAAAGAAACTTAAAAGATGCTGCAAGTGAGCATCCTAAAAAACATTCCTCTGAATTCTAGGTAAGATCCGGGCAAGGGATCCTGGGAGTCGGTAAAGACCAGCTGACCTCTACCTGCAGAGTTGCACTCAACATATATGGTTGAACAATGAAGGATTCTCATGGACCTAATGGGAAGTTTAGATTCATCTCAAATATATAACTTAGTTCTAAAAGGCAGCTGTGGTTTGGGAAAAAAAAGATGTATGTCAAATCTAAAGAATTAAGGTTTAGTCTCATTAAAACATATATGGTACTCACTGCATGACCTAAGGCAAGACAAGCACCAAGTCTACTAGCAACCATGTCCAGTAACGAATGGCAAACAGCAGTGAGCACATCCTAATCACACAAATTTATCATCCAACGACACTGCTGTGAGTTGAGTAAATGCTTCCAGCAGAAAAACAGAGTCATTAAGAAGCAGATGAAATTCTACTTCTTGGCCTAGTTGAAGAAGAGAATTTGTTATTTCTCTTAAGACCATTATACAACTTTTAACTTTAATTTTTTCTTCAGTTGCACATTATTTATTTATTCCACAACTACATATACTTTGTAGAAGAAAATTTAAAAAAAAAACAGAAAAAAAGTAAATTCACAAGAAATCCTAACATTTAGATATTTATTTTTATACGTGTGTGTACATATGTATTTGTAGAATACCTATAGAAAGATTCTGATCCACAATATATTTACTGTTATTTGCTTTAAAAATACCTTATTGTGAAACACACCTTTTATATGTGAAAAAATGCATGAATGGTTTCATAAATAAGAATGAAACTATGTCCATTAGCCTTTATCTACCTTCAGTATGGGAACATTATCAATATACATCAAGTAAATAATGGCAAAGCGAAATCCCTCTGAATTTTTCTTCTTCATGATGAATATATGTTTTAACCTTTGTATTTCATTCATATTTGAGAACTAATCTGCCATATCTTTAAAGTAACTTAATTCAAATCAAATTAGAAATATAAAAATATAAAATCTGTTATGGTTTTAATGTCCCCATCAAAACCCATATGAAAATTTAATTCCCATTGTGAGATGTTAAGAAGTGGAGCTAGGTGGGACCTTTAAGAAGTGATTGGGTCTTGAGATCTCTGCCTTCATGAATGGAATAGCCCATGCATGAATTAATGTGCTACCTAGAGAGTTAATCTATTTAAAAGCAATTATGGCTCTGTCCCTCATATGTGCCCATCTCACCATGTGCCCTGTGCCACCTTTGGATTCTTCAGAGAGTCCTCCCCAGCAAGAAAGCTTTCATGGATGTGGCCTCTTGAATTTTGGACCTCCCATCATCCATGACTATGAGCTGAATAATCTTCTATTCTTTGTGATTTATCCAGTTTGTGGTTTTCACTTAAAACAACAGAAGATGGACCAAAACAAAACAAAATCTTAAACCAAGCATGGTAGTGCACACCTATAATCCCAGCAATTTGGGAGGCTGAAGCAGGAGGATTACAAGTTTAAATCCAGACTCAGCAGATTAGTGAGGCACTTAGCAACTCAACCTTGTCTCTAAATAAAATATAAAAAAGGGCTGTGATCAGTGTTTAAGTATCCCCGAGTTCAATCCCAGTACCAAAAAAAAAAAAAAGAAAAAAAATCTTTACGATTTTATCTTCCATTCTAAAACACAACATTTCTCCATTTTTTCTCTTTTGAGTATTAGATTTATATCTTGTTTCTTCCATAAAGATTTTAAACAGCAGATAAGATTCATTATTATCTTGGGTTGCTGAAAATCTTTTTTTTAACTAAATATTTTATTTGGAGATAATTATTGGCACAAGCAGTTGTCTGAAATAATAGGGACTCTATGTGGCCTTTACTTCATTATCATAAATGGAAACATCTTGCAAAGCTGTAGGACGCTAACACACAGGAACATTGTCATTAACAAAGTCAAAAAAAATAGTAGTTATATCCTTACACAAGGATCTCTCATGTTGCCTTTTCATAGCTACACACAACTCATATCCCATAGTTCCTAAATTCTGCAATCACTAACATGTTTTCTGCTTTTCTAATTTTTCCATCTAAAGAATATTATTAAATAGAAGACAGATCAGCACAATAGAGGAAAGGGAGCAGAGTAAAAAACAAGGGGAAGAAATGGGAACCGAATCAGAGCAAAATATATTCCATGCTTGTATAATTATGTTAAAATGAACCCCAATATTATGTATAACTATAATGGACTAATAAAGAAGAATCTTACATAAGTGGAAATTCACAGCATATAAATTTTGAGATTCAATTTTTTACTCAGCATAATTTGCTATAGATTCATACACATTTTTGTTACATAGTTTATTTCATCTCATGGCTAAGTACAATACATACACCTTGGCTTCCTGAACCCATTTATCTATTGAAGAACATCTGAGCTGGTTTAGTTTTTGACTTTTATGAAAAAAGTTGTCATAAATGTCAATGTGTGGGATTTTGTGTGTATGTAGGTCTATATTTCCCTGGGATAAACTCAGCAAATTTCAAAATTTTTGATTCAGTCTGATTTGTCAGTTTTTCTTTTTGTGGATCATGCTTTTAGTGTCAAGTCTAAGAATTCTTAGGTCCTGAAAATTGTTTCCTATTTTTTTTTCTTAAAGTTTGTAGGAGGATGACTACAATTTTGGTATTTACCACTGACAGTTTTCAAGCCCTGCTTCTTCCCTTTCCCTTTATGCCCCAAATCAGGGCAAATTGTTAAGAAAGACTGCAAAGTTTTCTTCCTTGACAATGGCAGAAAGTTCAAACCACTCAAACCTTGGCTTTGTCAATTCTGCACCCCACCCCACCTCCTAACCATAAAAAAATAAAATAAAAATAACACAGCTGCCCCTCCCTGCTGTCTCAAGCTATTTTTGGACCTGCTATATATGGAAAAGCCCATTATAAAAATTTAAGTTTTCACAATTTTTTGATGTGTGTAGCATCCTTGGTCTTGAAATCTAAATTAAATTTTGGGAAGGAGTTCCTGATGACTAATTTTGAATCAACTTGGATAGGAGACAACATCCATAGTCATGTTGATCAAACATGTCTAGATTTTGCTATGAAGTTATTGTTAGATGGATTAACATTTAAATAGGTAGACTTTGAGTAAAGCAGTTTACCTTTCATAATATTTGTGGACCTCATCCAGTTATTTCTACCAGTAGACTGCCTTTGGATTTGAGCCATAACATCAGCTCTTCCTTGGGTCTCCAGCCTGCCTACCTACCTGTAGATCTTAGCCTTGACCTTCTCCACAATCACACAATCCTTTGAGCTAATTCCATAAAATAACTTTTCTCTCTCTTTCTCTGAGTGAGAGAGTCTCTAAGTATCCCTTCTTTCTGACTCTGTTGATTATCTTTCTCTGAGAACTCTGATTACTACAGAGATGCCTTAGATTATTATGTTTAAGTATAATGTTTAAGAATAATCTCAACAATGTTTTATGGTTTTACAGTTAAGTCTATAATTTGAATTAACTTTGTTTTAGATATGGTATTTATTTTTCTTGCCCATGGGTATTCAACCGTTTCTACACCATTTATTGAAAAGGTTGTTCTTCCTCCATCGAATTGTATCCACATCTCAGTCAAAAAAAAATCAGTTGAGAAAATTAGCATGGATCTATTTATTGAGCTTTTTCTTCTGTTCCATTGATCTGTCTCCATTCTTATGCCTATACCACACCCTCCTTCTCTCATTAGGTTTATTCTAGGCCTTAGGGAAATAGAGTGAGAGCTCTTACTTTATTTCTTTTTCAAGTGTTTCATTTTCTCTGAAGTGAACTCAAATTGTGTTACATTTTTAACTTCCCATTTCTACATGTTCATTTTTAGAATGTAAAAATAAAATCGATTTTTGTATTTGTGTTCTGTGTATTACAAGGTTTAATTACTTATTTTATCTGATTTTCTTACATATATATTTTCATTATTGATTTTTGTTATCTATCAAACTTCCCAAATATTCTATTAGTTCAAATACTATTTGAGCAAATTACAGGAATTAGATATGTAACAGTGTGATCATGTGCAAATATTAACATTTTCCCTTTGCTGTTTTACTATCTTCTTTTCCTAATTTTAAACCAATTTTAATATTTTTCCTGTCTAACAAAAATAGGCATGCTCTTTAATAGCTGCTGAACTATTTAAAAAATTTATTATTGCAAGCAAAGCATCTATCTTTTGATCCATATTATTTTTTCTCTTTCTTTCTTTCTTTCTTTCTTTCTTTCTTTCTTTCTTTCTTTCTTTCTTTTTTTGGATACTGGAGATTGAACTCAGGGTCACTCAACCCCTGAGCCACATCCCCAGCACTATTTTGTATTTTATTTAGATACAGGGCTTTACTGAGTTGCTTAGCACCTCGCTGTTGCAGAGGCTGGCTTTGAATTCATGATACTCCTGCCTCAGCCTCCTGAACCACTGGGATTACAGGTGTGTGCCACTGTAATCCTTATTTAAAAATTAAGTTTTAGCATGTAATACTTGTTTGGGACTTATTGATGATATTTTACAGAGAATTTCTATACATTGTGAAAATTTTGTTAATAAATTCATTTTTCTAGTTTTGCTAAAAAGTTTTGCTTTAAAATTTTGTACTTTAACTGAGTGCTGTAGCATACGCATGTAATCACAGTGGATTGGGACGCTGAGACAGGAGAATCACAAATTCAAAGCCAGCCTCAATGATTTAGTGAAGATTTAAACAACTTAGTGAGACCCTGTTTTTAAATAAAAAAATAAAAAGGCTGGGGAATTAGCTCAGTGCTCAAGTAGTAGGGTCTAATTCCCAGTACAAAAAAATAAAAAATAAAAAATTTTAAAAAAGTATTTTATAGAATGTAACGTCTGAACCTGTAGGTGATCATATTTTCTCATCTTTAAAATGTTATTCTAGTTTTTTCTGGCCCTAGACTAAGATTTCATATCTGAAATAAGCATAATTTTTCATGGTATATTATCGTTTTATAATTTTCCACATTTTCTAATGCTTTGTTTGGTATACCATCACTTATTTTCAGAAGTGAAATAAGAGTGTAATTTTCCATTCTTCATTAGTGCTTACTTGATTTGGAAATCAAATTTTATTATAGAAAATACATTTGAGAATGTGATCTATTGTTTCCTATCCTGAACAAATTTGTATAAAATTAAACATATCCATTTATTAAATACTTATTAAAAGCACTAATAAAGGCATACAGAGAGGACATTAACATTTATACATACTTTCTATAACAATGGTTATAATTCATTGAGCTTTCAATTTCTGTTAAAGTCAGTTCTGATGAATGCCATTTTTCTATAACTATAATTCTCCAACTAATTTTTGAATGCATAGGAATAAAAATATTGGTAAGCCCTTTCTACAATAAAAATTATATTATGATATATCACACATACAAATGTAATATAAGACATAAATGTAGTTTAACAACTTTCTAATAAGCAGACATTTAAACACTTAAAACACAGTGAAAATAGAATATTTTTAGTACTTCACAGTTCCAATATACACTGCTTACAACCCCAAATCCAAAAGAAAAATATTAATCTGATTTTTAAAATCATTTCTTTTCTATTTTTTCTACCTTACCACCTAAATAAGAATTATCCATTCTAGTTCAGTGATGTCTGTTTTGAACTTCATATTAATGGCATCATATATTTATCTCTGGCTGCTTTTGTTCAGTATTATTTTGGAGAGACTCAATCATATTTGGTGATGTGGTAGTATTTAATTCATTCTCAATTTGGTATGGCTTACTTTTTAATTTGTTCTTTTTAGATGTACATGACAATAGAGTATACTTTGACATATTAAACATAGAGTACAACCTATTAGGATCCCATTCTTCTGATTATACATGATGTGGATTTTCACTGTGCATTCATATATGAACAGAGGAAAGTTATGTCCAATATACTATACTACCTTTCCTATTCCCATTCCCCTTACCTTATCTTCATCTACCTCTGTCTAATTCAATCAACTTCTATTCTTTGCCCCCACCCTTTATTGTGCTTTAATATGCATCTACTAGTGAGAACATTCAGCCTTTGGTTTTGGGGGGGATTGTATTATTTCACTTAGCATGATAGTCTTTAGTTCCATCCATTTACCAGCAACCTCCATAATTTCATTCTTCTTTATGGCTGAGTAATACATACCACACTTCTTTATCCATTCATCTGAGGATGTGGAGGAAAAGGTTCACTCATACATTGCTTGTGGGACTGAAAATTGGGACAACCTCTATGAAAAGCAATATGGAGATTCTTCAGAAATCTTGGAATGGAACCATCATTTGATTCAGTTTTTCCACTACTCAGTATATACCCAAATATACACTTAAAATCAGCATACTACAGTGACACAGCCACATCAATGTTTACAGCAGCCCAATTCCATTTGGTATTGATTACATTGTATGATTTTTATCTCCATTTGCCCTCCTCTTCCCTTCCCACCCTCTTCTCTCTGGCTTCTCTTTCCTCTACTTTACTGATCTTCCTTTCACACCTTTATTTAATTTTTGATTTGCACTTTTCACACATACACTAAGGAGATAGTCCCTCTGGTACATTTATATATGTATATAACATGATTCTGTTAGATTCATTTCATATTTCTTTTTTTCTCACTTCTTTCCTTTCTTCCTCCCTCTCTCTTCTTCTCTTAGTTCTCCTCCACTGATCTTCTATTTATCTTTATATCAGATCCCCTCCTCCACCACCTTATTTTCCTTAATTTTCTTTTAGCTTTCACATAGAAGATCAAGAGTCAAATCTTTTCTCTCCTGAGTTTGGCTTCTTTCACTTAGCACGATTTTCTTCATTTACTGACACATGCTATTATTTCATTCTTCTTTATGGCTGAGTAAAACTCAATTGTGTATGTATACCATATATTTTTGATCCATTCATCTATTCACAGGCATGTGGATTGATTTCATAGTTTGGCTATTGTGAATTGTGCTGCTGTAAACCTTGGGGTGACTGTATTACTGTGATTTTAGTTCTTTTGGATAAATACTGAGGAGTAGTATATCTGGGACTCTCCACACTGCTTTCCAAAGTGGTTGCACTAATTTGCAGTCCCAACAACAATGTATGAATGTACCTTTTCCCCTACATCATCACCAGTATTTATTATTTGTATCCTGATAATCTGCTATTCTGACTGAAGTGAGATGAATCCTTTGCATAGTTTTGATTTTTTTTTTCGTACTGGGGATTGAACCTAGGGATGCTTTGCCACTGAGATACATATGTGGCTTTATTTATTTAAACAGGGTCTCAATAAGTTGCTGAGGCTGGTCTTGAATTTGCAATCCTCATGTCTCAGCCTCCTAAGTTACCGGAATTAAAGGTGTGTGCCACCACATCTGGCAGCATTAGTATTGTAACATTTGGTACCTAAAACAGGCTAGATAATGATATGGTCATTACTTAGTTTTACTCAAATATGATTTTTCAAAAAAATACAAAAGTATTACACGTTTAACCTTTTACTTTGTTTTATATATTGGTAGAATGTGAGAATTAAACGTTTTACCATAGTTCTTCTCTTTCAGAGTCTCCAAACAGACAATCCTTCAAATATGTTCTCCCATGTTATTGACTTTTCTTCTTCTATAATCAATTTGACATATCTAACTCTGAACAGTTTTTCTTTCTTTAGGAATTCATGCTTACCTGTAAATCTCTTATAACTTCATCTTTTCTGTCATACTAAGCAAGTATGTAATTTAAAGAATACTAATCTTGTTGAATGATTATGCAAATGCACCTTCAAAATTAGTCCTCCAAACCTAGAATGGACACTAGCTCAGCTTTCTTGGGACAAAATGGTGTCCTTCAGTTATTACTAATAGCCCTTTACTCTCCAAATATCCCAGTTTGAACAATAAATCATGGGGTTATCCTCCCTAGGTCCCATTTGAAGTAACTTGCTGAATGAACTACTATTTAACTGCTCAGGTGAAGTGGTTACTTTCACTTTCCCTGGTTATATCTATACAGTTCTTGCTGTGTGAAATGTGAGAACTAATGGTTTTTATTATATTTGAATACAGTGAGAAATAATTAAGATCCTCAAGAATAATAGATTAGCAGGTCTACTTAATTTGTATTATCCAGGTAGGAAAGTGAACTGTAGCCCAGCTGAGTAACTATTGCCCAAATTCAACATAGAAGACATCATTAAAACCCTGATTCCTGATTTTGGGGTACTTATTTTTTTTCAAAAAAAATTAACTATTTCTCCCATTTTTATTGCAGCACTATTCACAATAGTCAGAATATAGAATTAACCTAACTGTCTATCAATGTATAAGTAAAGAATGGTACATACACAGCAGAACATTATTGTTATGAAAAAAAGCATGATCCTGCCATTTGTGACAAAATTAATGGATTTGGGGCACATTATCTTATGTGAAAAAATCAGGCAAAGATAAAACTTTTAGAGTCTAGATGTGAGATATCCCCCAAAAGCTCATGTGTGAGAAATTGCAAGAAAGTATAGAAGTGAAGTGATTTTGTTATATTATTTTTAACCTAATCAGGGTATCAATCCCTTGATAGGGATTAATTTGGTGGTGGCTATAATCAGGCAGGATGTGGCTGGAGGAGATGAGTCCCTGGGGGCATATCTTTGGAGTGTATCTTTTCTTCTTGTTGAACAGTGAACTCTGCTTTGCTAATTATTATGTTCTGAGTCACTTCACTCCACCACACTCTTCTGCCATGATGTTTTGACTCATTTTGAGCCACAAACAATAGAGCCAGCTTTTTTAAGGACTAGGACCTCAGAAACCGTGAGCCCCCAAATAAACTTTTTCTCCTCTGATCGTTCTTGTCATGTCATTTGTTCACATTAACAAAAAAGTTGACTAAAACATAAACAGTCTATCATCTCACTCATATGTGAAGTATGAAAAAGTTATGTCATAGAAAAGGAGAGTAGGAATAGTGGTCACCCCAAACTGGGAAAAGTAGGGAAGGGAAGGGTGCTTATGAGAGGTTGTCCAGTGGATACAATGTTAGTTACAAAGAGTAACTTCGAGTGTTCAGTGGCCCAGTAGAATAATTATAGTTAACAGTAATGATCTGTATATCTCACAATAGTTAGAAGAGTGCATCATGAATGTATTCACCATAAAGAAATGATACAAGTCTAATGTGATGGACATGCTAATAACCCTGAGTTGATCATTACCCTTTGTATACATAAATCAAAGCATCACATTGAATCTCATAGATGTGAACAATTATGTTCGAAAAATAAGATAGATTAATTACATTTTTAAAATGGCAAATGTGACCTTTTAAAATAATTGACTGAATGAGTATGCATTGTACAGATTTGGGATAAAAGATACTTTTAATGAGCAAAGTAAAAAATAATCCTTACTCATTAAGGTTTAGTTTTATAAGTTATATTTGGTAGGACATGCAAATTTGTCAGTACATTTTTTTTCTAAAATATTTACATTTGATAACACAGGAGGACTGAAAAAGATTTAACTAAATCAGCCACTCTAAAAAAGGGTTGCACTGGCCCATGATCATCTCCTCAGACTTCACTTCCTTTTCATTCTTTAACTCCTTCATTATCTCTTCAACTTGGCTCTTTCCCAAAGAATCTGACCACGAGGTCTTGTTTCCATACTTAGCTGGCAATAGTAGTCTGCACCCCACAAAATTACTAGATAATGTGATTTCAGTAAAGTTACTCTTACATGTTTGCTAGAGCTACAGACCATACCAAAGATGAGAAAAGAGGAAAGGGCTGGACTATCAGACACAGCACAGGACACACACTTAAACTCCACTTTCAAATAGGTCAAAATTTTTAGTATATATATTCCAAATGTTTTGTGAAATGTACCTACATGAGAAACAATTTGTTGTTTATTGGAATTTCAAATTTAACATGATGCCCTGAATTTTTCTTTGTGAAATCTGGCAACCCCAGAATGGGGTAAGTTTGTTGGAATGCTCACATTTAAATAGAAAACCATCACCCCTTAATATAAAAATCAGGAGTGCAGAGTTAGATAATTATTGTTTTTCTCCCTTCTAACAATATTCTTTTTTTCTCCTCCTTCTCCTCTTCCCTTTCCCCTCTATCTCTCGTAAATAGTAGTAAAATGGTAGTAATAGTTGTAGTACTGATAATAATATTAGTAGTGGTAATAAAAATAGCAGTAATAAATAACTCATGTAAAATAATAACAAAGTTGTCTCCCTTTGTATAGCCCCTTTATTCATATCTTTAATGACTTTTAATATATATAAAATTTTGTATATATATATATACACATACACATATATACATATATATGTGTATATATGTAAATGTATGTATGTATACACACATATTCATATATATATACATTTCCCAATATGGAGAATGTAACAAAGGAGGAAACAATATTATAGAGATAAAATTAAATTTCTCTTGTTTAGACATATTCTTTTGGTGAGAAGATAAGCAGGACAAGTAACATGATGTTGAGACATAATCTAGATTAACTCAGATCCCAAAGCTTTCTCCTTACAACTGAAGTTGCACTAGAGTTGCATGTTTTAAATGAATTGTTATATTGATTTGTTCATTGAGTAAAAGGATTTTAATTAAATGTATTCACCCTGGCAAAGTATCGGGAAAAATTAATCAGTGTATATTAGGACAATTCTGAACTGAAGTGGAAAATTGAAGCCAATGATATAAATATTTTTCACCAGGTTTTACTTCTTGGTCTTTATAATATAGATCAAAGTTTATGTAGACCTGGTGTAACCATGTAATTGATCATATTTATACTCTCTTCTTATAGGAGAGTAGTAGTTTTAAATATCTGATCTTAAGTAATATTTATATAACATGGGAAATTTTAATAGATGCTTTGGAATTGTCATGTGGTGAATATTGTGTTGCACTGGGAGAACAGTTATTAAAAAGGTGTTATAAGATACTGCTCTTGACATAATATGTTGTTTGGATTTACAATTTTTCAATTAATACCTGGTATAGTTATCAATGTTTCACTAAATTTATTCCATTTTATCTTCCAATAAACCTAAAAGTTAGAAATCATCCTTAACTTATGAAGGAATATTGACCATAGAATGTACTAGCAAATGGCTCAATGTCACTTACTGTAGAATAGTAAAGCTAGTATTTAGCCATACTTGTATTTAACTTTAAGGCCAGTTTTTAAAGCTTTATTAAGATATAATGGGTATGCAATAATCGCCACATGTTTAAAAACCAAGTCTGATAATTTTTTTTTTGAGAGAGAGAGAGAGAGAATTTTTTAATATTTATTTTTTAGTTTTCGGCGGACACAACATCTTTGTATGTGGTGCTGAGGATCGAACCTGGGCCGCACGCATGCCAGGCGAGCACGCTACCGCTTGAGCCACATCCCCAGCCTCAAATCTGATAAATTTTGACGTACTTAAACATCCATAAAAAAAAATCATCATAATTAAAAATTTGCACACATCTACCAATCCCAAACATTTCTTTATGCCCCTTTAATAGTACATCACTCTCACTCTTCCCAGTCACCCTACTTATCCCCAGGCAACTATTGATTGCTCTATCTTACTAAACGTTTGCATTTATTTTAGAATTTTATATAAATTATCTATCAGTATGTCATCTTTTGTCTGTCTTCTTTTACCAAGCATATATACTTTAACATGCATCCTTTAGTTGTGCACATCAAATACTGTTTTTCTCATTGCTAAGCAGTATAACCGTCATATGCATATATCACAAATGTTTATCCAGAATCCAAAGCTAAATATTGTGTTGTTTGCAGTATGGGACTGTTACAAGTAAAAATCTCTATGAGCTTGGGAGTGTAAGTCTTTTAATAGCTATTGTTTTCAATTCTCTTATGAATCTCTATGAACACATAGGAGTGGAATTTCTGGGCATTAGGGTGTTTAACATGTTTAAAGGAATTGCTAAGCTCTTGTATGAGTTGTTGACCCTGCTTTTCACTGCTTGTTCACCAACAGTTGGGATGACCAGACTTTCTGATTTCAAGTGTTCAAGCAGCTAAGTAGCTGAATTACAGATTTTAACTTGGAAAATCACATGAATAACAATGTTGAGAGAGTATCATTTCATGTGTTTGTGTGATCCAGATACCTTTTCTGATGACCCAAAATGTTTGTTTGAATCTTGATCATCGTCATGGGCATTTTAAATTACTTTTTACTATTATGATTAAAGAACTCTTCATATGTTCTACATTAAAAAGGTTTATCAGACATACCATTTGCAAATGTTTTCTCCAAACCTGGAGATTGTCTTTTTAATTTCTTTGGAGAGATTTCTGAAAGTAGAATTTTCAGTTTTGATGAAGTCTCATTTTCTAAATTTTCTTAGGTTTGTAGGCTTATTTGTGCTTTTGGTACCATGTCAAAGAAATATTTGCTTAAACAAAGTTCATAAATATTTTTGTCTGAAGTCAGGCACAATGGCACGCACACACCTGCAATCCCAGAAACCTGAAAGTCATAGAGAGGAAAATCACAAGGTCAAGGGAACCTTAGCAACTTAAGCTAGACCCTATCTCAAAAAAAAAAAAAAAAAAAATAGTACACGGGGCAATAGAGCATGGGGTGTGACTGGGGAAATATTCTGTGGTAAGGCACCCCCAAGTTTTGGGTTCAATCCCCAGTGCCAAACAAAAGTCAAACAAACAAAACATAAGTTTTGTCTGAAACTTTCAAAATTTTAGGTTTTACATTGAAATTGGTCATACAGTATGAATTTGTTTTTATGATTGATGTGAGAGCCTGGATCAGTAGCCCACTTTTTTTCCACAGGTGTAACTATTTGTTCAAATATTATTTGCTAAAAGACTCCCATCATTTATGTACTGAAAATTCTTTGCACATTTCTTGAAGATAAAGTAACTATATGTATAAGTGTGTGTTTATTTCTGGGTATTGATCTGATGCCTTGATTTATTTGCCTGTCTTTACATATCATGTCTCCTCTGGGAGCTCTACGCAATTTTCATTTTATCCTTTCTTTCTTGGATATTTTCCTCATATGCATGAGTAGATCGGCACTCAATGGATTATTTCTGATACACCATCTGAAGCTCTTTGGGTTTTTCTTTCTACATGAAGGACTCTTGCTTCAGTTACTCTGTGCTGCAAATTCTAGCTACCATGATTTCCTAAAACTCTAAACTAAGGGAGTATGTGTTTAAAGATTGCATTTCTCTTTATAGCACTTCAGCTTGCAAAATTCCTCTAGCAATAAGACAAGGCAATCACAGGGCTCAGCTTATTTATTTTCCATATTTTAGAGACCATCATTCTTCATTGTCTGAAATGGAATAGCCTGAAAGTCTTTGATATACAAATATTTGCCCTGATTTTTAGGTGTTTTATGCAAATATGATAAATGTGGTCTTCCATCTTGGATTTAAGTAGAAATCTTCCTGAGATATCTTTTAAATCTTTTTTTTAAAGAGAGAGAGAGAGAGAGAGAGAGAGAGAGAGAGAGAGAATTTTTAATATTTATTATTTTTTAGTTATCGGCAGACACAACATCTTTGTTTGTATGTGGTGCTGAGGATCGAACCCGGGCTGCACGCATGCCAGGCAAGCGCGCTACCGATTGAGCCACATCCCCAGCCCATCTTTTAAATCTTAATCTCAAAACAATGCTGGGAATCCATTTGATTTGTGTAGTATTGTCATATGAAAGCATATACTTTTGCATAAATATTGTTTTGTGTTTTAAACTTAAGAAAAGATCCTGACATTTATTTATATATTTTTGGAAAATATCTATTTCCTGACTTGCCATACTTAAGAAAAAAAAATAAACAAAATAAATCTTTTTCCTGATTATACCCTGTATAATATATTTATAGTCACTCTTTATAGCCACTCTGCCATGGACAAATGATTATGTCTTTTATAACTTGCCAAAATTTTAATCAATGCTATTGCCAAAAAGAGTAATACCTTAATGGTAGGGAAATGTTGTCACTACATTGATTAAAATATTTTAGAAAATGTAGTTCTATCTTCATTTTAACCTTAGTTGCTGTAATTTATGTCATACTTTCCAAGTCTGAGACTTCAGTGCCCACAGTAAAGAGTTACTTAATAAATGATTAATTACAATACAATCTCCTGTGCTTTTTCAGTGAGTGAGAAGAAAAATTGAAACAACTGTTTGTATAGTTCACGTTAAAAATAAATAAGCAAAGACAATAAAACTAATATTTGGAATCCCTCTAAATACAACAAGGGCTTAAATCTTTGAGTCAATTCCCCAAACAAATCAATTCACAAATAAACTGTGGTTTCAATTATCTGGGATAATGTCCATGTTCTGTTTTCCTTATATCTGCACATGTTCAAGGGGGATAAGGAGATTAAGACAAGTATCTGAATAATTTAGAAAAGAGTTATAGGCCATGTTAGCAATTATTAGTCTAGATTTCCACGTGGCATTTAGCAAGCAAATGGCCCACCACAGACTAAGGTGGGCGTACAGAGCAATTATTTGGTTTTTAATAATTATGAAAATAATGTTCCTATTGTAAACTTCTCTATAGGGGAAACAGAAGTTTTTAAAGCTAATGGAGGGAAATTTCTCTATTGTTGGTAATGGAGATATACTGCCTAATTGATTCACATATAGTTTAAAAATGAAAATATTATTTTAAACTTTTTATTTTATTTCCATTTACTTTCCTGAATATCTATGTTAGTTATCTATACCATGTAGTTGTGACTGAACTGAGATATGGTACCCAGAGCAGGCCTTTCAGTCTTAACTGACCCATCTGTAGATAGTGCTTTTAACAAATAGCCTAGAGCTATCATTCTTTCAGGTATTGACTTAGCTATACAAAAAAGCATTAGGAAAACCCATATCCAATGACAGATCATTGCATAGATTTAGACAATGGGGCCAGATATGAGATGATTTTGGTGGAAGATTTTAGCCCAAGAGCATGCTCTCTCACACTTGTTCTCTCCCTCTCTCCCTCTCTCCCTCTCTCCCTCTCTTCCTCTTTCTCTCCCTAGAGTTAGTTGAAGGTGATGTTTGCATTACAGCTATACTTATTCCTCTGTCCAATCCCACTTCCTTTTCATTCCTTCCATAGGTATTACTCTCAAAAGCATTTTAATAAGTACTGCCCTCTAATCTTTATGCTGAAGTATGAATGCCAAAGTAATCCTAGAAGTGGTCCAGATAAGGAGCTCATAAGACAGTTTTAAAGATGGACAAATCCCCAACCAGCTTGGAATGAGAACACTATTACAATATATTTGCTAAAACTTTTACTGGAGCAGAATCAGCATCACATACTGGTGGAAGATGACCATACTGCATTTAGTATATCAGGTTTAAAAAGTAAGAGGACAATAGTAATATAATGGTATTAGAATTGTATGAATATCACCAAATGCTATTGACATTCTAGATAGAAAAAGCTAATGAAAAGCTACCACCCCTACAAATAAGCAATATAATCTCTCCTCAGTTAGATTTAATATTAATGAGAGTTAAGTAGGAATATAACTACTAAACTTTGGATCTTCAATATCTCTTTAAAGTCCACATGTTAAAGATGTGGTCCCCAGAGAGGTGCCATTTGGAGGCGGTAGAACCCTTAAGAAATGGGACCTAATGGGAGATCTTTAGGTCACTGCAGGTATGTCTTTGTAGGGACCTGTAGAACCTCAGTCTCTTTCTTTCATGTTTGCTTCCCAATCATGAGATGGGTGGTTCTGCTTCTTTACATTTCTTTCATTAATGTTGATCCCAATACATAGCTTAATAAAAATCCCGTAAACTGAACTCTTAGAATCCACTTCCTAGAAAACAAGACATGCTCCAATGGTGTGATGGAGAGAATATCAAACTGGAGTCATACAAACTTGAGTTTTTAATATCCTAAGTTTGTAACTGTACATTACTTAATATTCTTGGTTTCCACAGACACCCTTCTCTTCATATGACTTTTTTAAACACAAAGCCAAAGGTCTAGTCTATGCACTGTGGTATAGAATGAATTTTTGGATTACCTCAAATTTGGATCAAAATTCCACTAGTGTTCAAATGTATTAAAAATACAATTTCATATTTGCACACATAAAACTATTAAGGATTTAATTCCTTACCCACTTCAGGAAATGTCAATATGGAAGTATTTTTAAGGTATTCATATAAAATAGCTAAACTCATGCTTTCCCCTTATGACTATAAGGTGACTTCCAAGAACAGAAGAAACTTTTCTTTATGTTTCCAGTGTTTTACACATAATCTAAAATAGAAAATTAAAAAAATGAGTGTAAGCATTTATAATTCAAATACTGTCACCTAAATGCATATTAAAATGAATGACTTTTAGATAGTGTTAATGAACTAAAAGTAATTGCCTTACAAAGTTAAAAGACTAGAATATTTATAAATCAATTATTGATGAGTTGCATTTTTCAAAATAAGTTGCTTCATTACCAGTTACCAGGCAAAGGCTAGCATTATCTTCTAGCTTTTCATTATTCTCAAACTATCTAGACATGCAAATAACTTGTAGTTTCAGGGTATAACCACCCTTTAAAGGATTTTCTTTGTAAGTTTTTCTTTCCTTCAAACTAATAGCAGTTTGTGTCTATATCATTTGCTTGTTGACTAATAAAATGACATTAACTGTTCTTGATCAGGAGTTCTTTTTATACTTATTGTTGTTTAACTTTTCATGTATTTAGTTTCTACCTTCTGAACAAAGTTGTAATATTATTGAAGGCAAAAGCATACTTTATATTACACTGATTTTACCACATCATTTAATCATGTACACAGTAATACAATTTTTAAAATTCTCTACCTTGCTTCTACTCACAATTGGCTATAATTGGATGAAAAAAAACAATCTATGACTTCTTAAGTAAAGCACATCCTATATGATTCCTTAGATTTTGCACCATAAAATCAATAAATAGTAACAGTAAAAACAATTGACCCTCTTCTGCATAAGATGGTATTTCAAATGCTAATATAGTATACTCTAACTTGTGGGATTCTTCAGTAATGCAATTGAGATTCCATATACAGATGAGAAATTAATAAGAAAATTATATGCAAATGTAGCACAATGAACAAAATCTAGCATATTGAAACTTCCCTACACAATACAGTGTAAAACTCTAAGAATACTTTAAAAAATAAAAAAGTTTTTATTTAAAAGCCCCACTTAAAGAGAATGTTTGCCAAATTTGAAATTAGCTACTGAGTAAAACCTGAGTGATCCTCAAAGACAAAAACAAATAAAATAAATCCCAAAATAAATTATAGTAATAAATTAGTGCATTTGTTTAAAATGATTTAGTGCTAGAGTTAATTTTAAGTTAAAATTTTACTTCTTATTTTTCTTGAAAAAAGAACATTTCTTTGAGAAAAATTTTAATTTTCTATTAAAAAAACACTGCAAAGTAAAACTGACATTCCAAAATTAAAAATAAATCTGAATAGGTTATTGCCAAAATGATAATCTCAAAACATTGGTTTCAAAACTGAGATTTTAACCATTCCACGTAGCTGTTAGCAAATCATGTTTGTAAGTGGATGAGAACAAACTTTCATATAGACCCATTTACATTTTGATTATTAAAACATAGGTTTCTGCTTATAGCTTTTCATTTCCATTTTCCCTCAAAATGGCTCATGTTGAATACATTTTAGTGTAAAGATACTGTAGCAATCACATCACTACACGGATGATAATTCAGGAGTTTACAAGGAATAAACAAATCAGCAAAATGAAGGCAATGTGTCTACTAGCCAGAAGATAATGTTAGTACCTTGATATACAGAATTTATTCCTTCTTTTTTTAATGCATTATTACTGTTTATAGGCAGTAAAGTGGAAAATTTGTGAATAGATCTTCTATTGCATTGGAAGTTATTACATTATCTCAGAAAACATAAAGGATCTGATAGGGGAGAAAAGAAAGGTTAATTCTTGTGGGAAATAGGCACATGAGTACAGTAATATGAGGCATGCGTATATTATGGTATTCAGCAGAGGCAGAATGAATCGTCTTCAAAAGTTGGCTATAGAACAAAGAATAGTCAGGGCACTGATGTGACCATTTTATATTCAGGTTTGCACAGATGAAATCTCATAAAGTATTTGCTGAAAATTAAATGGAGATAAAGTTGGTTATACAACCATGAAAAGGAGAGTTTTTCCAGCCAATGGCACGTACATCCCTTTTAGGAGGTAGCTCAGCATATCAACAATCAAAATGGGGAGAGCAGTGTTGGATTTAAAGTGATCCGATAAAGGCAAACGTTGTGTTTAATTTCAGTTTTTTGTTAATCTGCAGTTAAAAAATAAACAGTATATTTACAACTTCCAGAACAGTAAGGGATAAGCCATTTGCTAATCAAAAAATGCAGTAAAAATAAAGTTAAAGCAGAGAAAATTTTCAGGAAAATAGAAAGCAAAAAATAAAAAAGTAGTATAGTTATTAAAATTAAAAAGTCATCGCAGAAAGTGCAAAATAATCCAATTTATCAATGAAAAACAAATATTCCAATATTAATTTTTAAAACCAAAGCTATATAATTAAAAATAAACTTGAATATAAAGATAGAAAAATAGTAAAAATAAAAGATTAGGAAAAATACAGGAGGACAAAAACATAAAAATGTATTGATAATAATATGGGGTACATTAGAATTTAAGGGAAAATAATGATGCAGAGTAAAAGATACTTAAGTTTATCTGGATGTTATAAAATTCTACATCCTGAATGAATGCAATAATCTATCCTCAAATACATAAAATGGAATTATTAATTGATTCATGAAGTGGAAAAAAAACAGTAAAGTGCTGAAAAACTTGATGATCTTAATTGACAAATTGATTTCAAAATCAGATTTATATCTATACATGGTTCAAATCTAGCAATTACAGGATCCTTACACTTTTCAAGCATTCAAGAAACGTTCACTCTATCAAACAATGTTTAGGTTTTAAAACATGTCCGAAACTCGGAAAAAATCAATAATATAGCCCATATCCTGTTATTCTACAGTAATTATTTCTCATTGAAATAATAAAAAGTAATATTTTAAACAATGTTTATAAGGATAGGGTTAACTTGTAGCTGGTCTATAACAAACTATATTTACTGACAGAGACTCAGAAGACCTCTCCTAGCCCCAGTCATACAGAGAGGCATAGATTGTATTAATTAGTGATACAAAATATGTTGCATAAAGTCTAAACCTTCCCAGAAGTCACTGTGTCTATATTATTTGCTGAAAATGCATAGACTGATTGAATCTGGTTTGACTGGTTACCCAGCCTGATTTCATGACCAGCTAGGTACAGAAGACCCCAGGACTTTATATGTAACTGCCAGGTGAGCAAGCTGAAGGTAAAGCCTTCTGTGTGAGAAAGGAACCTGGAGCTGAACCTGGAGCTTCTTAGCCTTCTCTATGACTACTTCTGTTCTCTTCCTCTTGATGCACCTTTGCCTTTATTAAAAACCTATGAGTATACTCTGGGGAGTCTTTTAAAGATCGTTCAATTACTTTCCTCTCAATTGCAGCAGTCAGTGCACTGAGCACAGTGATGTAGCGCGGCTATCAGGAACCTGCCAGCTCAGTTCCAACACATGATGTTAGAAGAGAAATGATTAGGATTATTTGGGACAATAAAAATAGAAATTAAAAGGGATCAAGAAAGCCTCTAGAGAATTAAACTGCTTGGAGATATTCGGATGGTTAATTAAAATGGTCTGAAAAAGGAGACAACTGATGAAGTAACTACTCCCATTTTAATGAGCCACTCTGGTTACTCCATCAACCCCTCAAACTGCATAAGGACTATATCAGATTCTTTTTTTTTTAAGTTGTATCATTTTAAAAAATATTTTAGTTGTAGTTGGACACAGTATCTTTATTTATTTTTATGTGGTGCTGAGGATCAAACCCATTGCCTCACACGTGCGAGGTGGGCACTCTACCACTGAGCTACAGCCCCAGACCCATATCAGATTCTTTCACGTTATCCAAGGTTTCATAAATATTAAAAATATGATAACCCAAAGAGAAATCTATGGTTTCTGTGGAAACAGTGTTGGTTTAAAAGTTGTGATATAAAAAGGGATTATGACTAAGATAGATAATACTACCTTGGTTCTTTAGGGAAACACCAGTGGGGAAATTCAGGTTCTTTGCATGGTCTGGGCACAATGGTCTGACGAGTGAGGATACTTTTATCATGTTTTCTGGCCACTAGTAGTAATGCACTGACATAATCTAAATGCTCTGATAAAACTAAAGGGCAATACAGGTAAACAGCTAAAGGACAATACAACTTAATTTGAAGATACAGTCATGTGATTATAGAAGGTTTGCATGTGATGTATATTTCAAAAAAAGAAATTTGAAAAAGTTATGAATAGTTATTGCTCCAGCCTATCTGTATATATTTTACTTAAGTTGACATTATGCAAGAACGAAGCATTTCCTTTATTCAAATTATTGAGGCAAAGAGCACTATACAAATCTACTGTTCTTTCTATTATCTCAAATGAGCATGTGAAATTGGAACTTTTAGAGTTAAAGATTATTTAGAATTAATTTAATGTAAATATGAAGTATGGGAGCACCCATAAATTTTAGGTCAAATGAAGACTGTGTCAGACATAGCTGCATTAGTACCCACAAATTCTTTGTTTTAATAGTACAGTATGGCCTGTGAGAAAAGCTAATGTACCCCGGAGATTAATTGAGAATTAGTAAAGCAATAGACTAGTTGTGTTATGTATGCTCAAAATGCCGTTAACAATTCAGGTTGTACAAAAAGTTACAGAATGTTGGTATTCTGTGACAGATTTGGCTGCACTTAGTCTTAAATTTCTATTTCTGGAGAAAATTTAAAACTTAAATTCATGGGGGACTGATTTCATAGGTATTTCCCATGCCCTGATAGGGATATGTAAATTTTCTTTGTTACCTTTATTTAAATTCTCTTGTCAGAATCTGAAGTAAACAGACTCAATTTGTTTCAAGTGAAAACCATGTTTTTTAAAAAAAATTATACTGATGATATAATGATGTTACATCATTTAGAAGATTGAGCTAAAACTGAATTTCAGGTCCTGATTACTCTACTGACCACCAAAAAAGTCTCTGATTAGCCTGGCTAAATCACATACAAGGCCCAACACAAATCACTAAACTCTTAGGAGATACTTCTTCCAGTGTTATTAGAGACCTTCTCAAACAACTAACAAGTAAGACTCTTTTTCAATTTCAAAATCAAGACAAGAGGAATAAGTATTAATTGTATCATTGGGTTTCTAGAGAAATCACCTACCATACATAGGGATTTTTTTGCCCCATTCATCCATATATTAACCAGGAAGCCAAGATTAAATGGGGATTTAATTGATAGGATTAAGCTGGGGAAATGAAAGTCCTTTGAATTTGATTATTTTTTTTGAAATTTTGAAATTAAATTTAAAAACAGTGCAATAACTCCATAAAAATATGAAAATAAAATGATAAGTCTTACGATAAGTCTTATGACCCATTTTAACAAACAAAATATCCCAGTCTATCCTTCTCCCATCACACATCCTGAAAATTGATATTTTTTTTTAAGTCCTCATTGCTTTGTTGTTTTATCACATGTGTGGATACAACTGATAACATGTATGTTTTGCATGACTTTGACAAATATATCACTGGTATTATTATTGTGTAATTACTTTTAATCAAAATTATTTTTTGAGCTGCGTGTGGTGTCGCAGGCCTGTAATCCCAGTGGCTTGGGAGGTTGAGACAGGAGAATCGCAAGTTCAAAGCCAGCCTCAGCAAAAGCAAGGTGCTAAGCAACTCAGTGAGACCTTGTCTCTAAATAAAATACAAAATAGGGCTGGGGATGTGGCTCAGTGGTTGAGTGCCCCTGAGTTCAATCCCAGGTACCAAAAAACATATATGTGTGTGTGTATGTATGATTATCTATATATATAATCTGAGATTCATCTAAATTCATGTATTAAAATATAATTGCTTTATTCTGTAATTTTATGCCTAAATTATTTTATAATCAAAAAGATATTAAAACTGAAGTTCTTCAAATGAACACAATATAACTTTAAAAATATTTGTTGTAGGTCTACATCAGTATAAACATGCTATGTATTTTCTTGAAGGTATTATAAATTCTAACTTTCTCCTGAGTAAGTTATCAAAATTCCTGAAATTGTCACACTAACCATATTCAAATGGGACAATAAGTAGTAACATTCTGTTGATGTATTTTCAGCATATTTTGCTTCATTGTTTTATAACATTTGAAAGGCACTAAATCCCTTTTATGATGTCAACCAAATAGCATGCAAGAAATAACAGAACTATTTTAGAGGGTGCATCACCTACTTCTGGAAGTAGAAGGTCTGTCTAAACGTTCAGTGGTGTTTGGCTTCCTTGGAAATAAATAGAATTGTTTATAAAGAAGTGTTATCATTAAAAATGAGAATTTATTTTATTATGGCAGGAGTTTAATTTTTATATCATTTTTGGAGGTGAAAATATCATGTAAAACAAAAGTCATCAAATGTGCCTTTCTTTTACCTAACCAATTTATGTCAATCAATATTTGATTAATGATTGGTCAAGAAAAACAGAGACTGCATAACAAAGGTCATGAAATAATAAATGATGGATTCAGTTGTCAATTATTCTGCAGATATACTATTTATTCAAGAGCAACAAGAGAGACCAACATTTGGAGAAAAAAAATCTGGTCAAGAAGGGTTCTGAAATGAGCCAGTAAAATATAACCTAAATGCAAACAAAATAGATCTTCTTAAATGTCATTAACGTTTTATTTATAGGAATAGACTATTGTACTTGACCTTTATAGCAAAACATGTCACATGTTTCTGTGAAAGTTGAAATTAAGATGAAATCTTTTCTCATCAAACCCAGACAAAATGAGAGCTGGGTATTTATAAAGGGCGTGGATTTATGCTTGCCTGTCTGAGAGAAGTACTTTCTCAAAGACTTTTTAAAGACTCAAAAGAGATTTCTCCTCATTCTGCATTCATTCCATGCTGTGTGTGCCCCCTCCATTTATGCACACTTTTGTGTATCAAGTTTATCATTAATATTCTTTAATACTGCCACAATCTATACAAAAGTCTCTTGACAAAACCTTTGACCAGCAAGGGCACCTTCACCAATGAGCTAATACTAACTCCTGCCTTGGGTCTCCAAGACCAGTGGACCCTGTATCCAAGTAGCTTATGTAAATTTCTGTGTATTTGTTGCTTAAATCTTCCTTTTGACAGGACTTTCCTAAACTCATTTATAATTTTCAATATATACATATTACCATTGAAGATTTCTGCTCTTCCAAATATTCTCTGGAGATTCTGATCATTATGTACATTGATATTTCAAATAAAATATGAGAAAATTATCCAGAAAATATAGTCTAGGGAGTGATCTTTTACAAGGCATAACATGATTTAAGAATAAATAAAAAAATCTTATTTGTTTCCAAACACAATTGTAATAAGTCATAATATATATAGTATTATTAAGTTTTTCTGAGTTTAAAGGGTTAATTATAGTAACAGTATTTGCTTTATTTCCATAATTTTAATATATAAAATTTAATTATACTGAGAAATTTTTTTGTTTCCTTTTTTATTTCCATAAAACAGTGGAATGTATTACAATTTGTCATACACACATAGAGCACAATTTTTCATATCTCTGGTTGTATACAGAGTATATTCACACTAATTCATGTCTTTATATCTGTACTTTGGATAATAATGATCATCACATTCCACCTTCATTAACAAAATATGGAAGATAATTGCAGATACAGTAGAGTTTGGAAAAGAGGGAACATCGTAAAACAATATTTTAAAAACATTGATTTACAAAAACAAATATCAATACAGTAATATAAAATTGATCTTTAAAAAGATATCTAGGCCAGGTGGCTGTTAAATGTATTAATTGCTAAGAATAAAGATTTTTAATCACATAAAAATAATTTAAAGTTATAGAAACCAAAAGAGGGCCATGCAAATTATTTTATGTAGCTTTCATTGACTTTACAACAAATGTGGAAATAAAGAGATCAAAAACAAGACCATTAGAGAATAATGTTTCATTTGAGAACATAAGCTGAAATAGTAAACATATAAATTGATATACTTTTATCAAGTTAATATCTTAGTGGGGTGATTGCAGTCAGAGTATTTCAATGTTAGAAAAAACTATCAATATAAATTCCATCTTAGAAGATTAATGGTGAAAAATTTATCTCAAGAGTTTCATTGAAATGTTTTAATAGAATGAACAATTAATTCATCTGCTAATCTATCATTGGACTGCAAATAGAAAGGGATTTTCTTAATCTAATGGAGTTTATGTTCAAAAAATTGATTAAAAAGCCATGTAGATCATACTTTAAAAAATTGCAATAAAATATAATAAAAATAAAGGATCTTAGGGAGAGAAATTGCTCTTTTCTATTTCTGGGTGTATGAAATGACACACTAAGTTGAGAGAAAATTTGGCAATAGCCAGTTTTTAGTTAATTATATTCTTTTTGAACCAGCCATTCTGTTCTACATATACAATCTAAAAGCATTGGTGCACAAATGCATAAAAATATATGTAGAAGGATTTCCATTTTAGCTCCTTTTATAATAAGAAATAAAAATGTATGTGTCCATCAAAAGGCTAACAAATATAATGTTATCTACTCTATGACAAAATACTATAGAGAAGAAAAAAATAACTACATTAGCATACACTGAAATAAAGGAGACTAAAACAATGATTTTTAAAAAGAAATTGCATAGTATGCCCACTAACTAAAGAAAACATAAAATAATAGTGTAGTACACTCTCAGGCTCTTTTCTCTCTGATACACACACGGAGCCATAGTAGAAATTTTACACAAGTTGTGCTAATCATTGTGTGACAGCAAAGGTATAGGGAATAGGATTTGGGATGAGGGACACAGGTGAATTTGGCTTTTCCTACAATGTATTATGTTACAACAGATGTCTAGCAAATAAAAATTGGAAAACATACAAAAGAACAAAATGATGAAATACACCACTTCACCAAAAAGAGAGCAGTAGGGATGGTATTTGATGAACTCAAGTTTCTGCTATTGTTACTTTGATGTTGATGCTACTTTTGTAATCAGAAGAGGAAAATAGTCTAAAATTCTAGAGAATATAGTTTGAATAAGTATATAGGTAAAGCAGGATCTTACAGCAAAAATATTTAATGAGTGCCGTTATTGTGGTTTTCGGTGCTTTTCCATTACAACACTTGGCCACATCCCTGCTGATGTGCAACCTGTTTGGATGGCCAACAAAATATTACAGGTTACCGCATTTTTCTAATTGGCATCCCCCATTTCCTCCCTTCCTTCCTTCCTTTCTTTCCTTCTATCAATCATCCAAGCACAATATTATTCCCACAACATAGCTGAGAAAATTCTACCCTAAATATTTTTAGAGTTTATACTTCTAAAAATTGGAACCAGAAATCCATTTTTTAGCTTCTTTGTTCACTGGGTTTGTTTTAAGTCCCATTTTTTGAATGATTAGTTGGTATCTTTCATGCTGGTTAAACACTTTCCAACACAAGGTAGTATTTATCCAGAAACTTATTAGAAGAACATTTATTTATTTATGAAAGGTACAAAATAATTTATATGCAAGATTATATAAATTCATTGACCAGCAAATATTTAAGAATGTATGATACTGCCACATTTGCTGTATTTTGCCATATTATAAAGATGTGATTTCTGGCTTTGAAGATCTAAGTAATTTTTTTAAACAAAGCATTTTAATAAAGAAACAATGAGAAAAATAAAAGAACAAACTAGCAATAAGAACAGTGAAAAAATGATAAAAAGTGTATGGTGCAAGTAAATACAATAAATTATGCAAGCGTCAGGATTATTGGAGAAACATCATGGAAAAATGCAGTTTAAGCTCATTTTTAGTAAAGGTAAGTAAGACAAGCAAGTAAGGGTAACTTACTCAAGAGAAACAGTTTAGAAAGCTCAAAATATGATAAATTAATAATTACCAATAAAAAATAGTAAAGATTTAGGAATTCATCTGGTTAAAACCTCTGATCTGGTCTATTTGAGGAAGGTTGAGCAAATGTAATTCAATTAATTGGGATAAATTCTTTGGCAGATAAGTCTTGAAAGACAGATTCAAGAGCAAAGAAACTTCATTTAAAGAAAGCATTAAACATCAATCCAAATATTAGGCATCTTTAGAGAGAGTAGAACAGCAGCAAAGTTCAAATGAACTCAGACAAGGCCATTTTTAATTAATCCAGTTAATCTGCACAAACTTCTTGCAAGTGTTCAAAAATAGTCATTGGCAATTATCTGTCAGAGCTAAAAATTTCTGACCAGTTAAGACCATTAATAAATTCACTTTTTCTCCATTTTGTGATGTTTTTACTTTCCACTTTTATTCCTTATAATAAGTGTTAACATTTTGTGTTGTTTGGGGGTCATTTAGTCCTGCAGGCAAAAATTCAGTTCAATTATTTTGCTTTCTGTTCTGAAAATTACCTTTTTCATTAATGATGCATTTCTGAGACGTGAAACACCCCAGATGCTGCAATGATGAACATCATTTAAATACCTGAATAAACAAACTTATCCAAGGGCTATCAATTTTTCTTGTTGAAGCTCCCTGAAACATTTCTTTATGCACCACCCTTTGTTAACAACTTCATCATGTTTCTAATTAATGTTTCCCCTTCTAGGCCAAGAAGTGTGCTAAGTATTTTTGTGGCTAAGAAGGAAAAAAAAAGAGCCTATTCTGAATCTTCCTCTTTCCAAAAAGCTAGGGAGATATGTCTGATGTTGCCAGTGTGTCCTATGAGTTTCTTGGTTTTGACATTATATTCACTATTATTTGTGCAAGTTCTGCCTTAGCACTCAGCTCAATGCCTGATGTATAGTAAGATTCAATAACATTGTTTTCCCAATGATCTGACTGTCTTGTGAATCTTCTTGAACATTATAATTCCTCTCCTGAAACATGTCCCCTCCATGCTTTGAATCCTTTTATTAACTATGTTTCTAGCTTCTCTGCTTTCCATGCATATGTTGTCCCTTCCCCCTTGTTCTGGACAAACTGATTATGTTTCTGAATCCCCTCTATCTCCTCTGAGAGAGCTACTTTTCAAAAGCAAACCAAACCATCCAGAATCTACACTCCAGCCACCTCCCATATCAGACTTTCATACTCTAATCACTGTCTATCTTTGTCAGTCTCTAGACAAGTATAGATAGCCCAGCCCACTGAAATTATTCAAACTAGACAATTCTAAACCAGTTTATTCTTCCTTGCCCAGTCATACCCTTGGAAACCACCCTATGTAGCAAACAAACAAATCAGGTGTTCTTCTGTGCAGTCTCTCATGGTTGGAATTTCTTCTCCTATTTGTTGTGAATACCAAACTATCTTTTCAGAGAAAATCATCTCATGATCTGTTGTTCTTAATATATCTCAAATTTTCTAGTAATACATGACATGTTAAAATAGTCTTATCTCTTCATTTTGTGGCTAAGAAGGAAAAATAAACTTTACTACTTTATGTCTTTTTAACTTTACTACTTATGTCTCCTCAGCTTCATTTAAGCCCTCCTATTATAGAATGTATTTCTGTCTACACCTGACCCTTGATCAAGTTTCCTAATTTATTCTGGATTTATAGACTTGACATATTGGAGAGTTATTTTTCTCAATCCTGACATTCTCATTGACAGATCCAATATCCTAATGTCCACTGAATATATTCTGTGAGTGGTCTACAGGCAAACTTAGTCAATACTTCTTTGAATGGACTTCAATTTCACTTAAACCCCTCCTTTAACAGAAATACTTATCTCAGATCATGATGCTTTCCATGAGCCACATAGCAAGAACCATCTGAAAATGTTTATTCCACCAATGGCATCACTCTAGTTCATGTCCTATCATGTTTTAGTCAGAAAATAACAATGGACTTCCAACTAAACAGTTTCTTCTCTTGCTCTTATCAAATTATTTTTTTAGACTTCCTCCTATTTGTTGGAATTTGAAGACAAACATGATTTTCAGGATAAAGTCCCAAGTCTATAGTTGACCTATAAGGAATTTCATGATCTGACTATTGCTTAACTCTCAGCTCTCCTATCATTATTCCTTGTCCTTATTTTCTTCCACTAGTAATAGTGAAAAGTGTCCTTATTTTCTTTTACTAGCTTGTGACTTCCAATCAAGATGACAGTTTTATACTTCATGCCTTTGTGATCTTCTCCCATCTGCCAGCTACCTTTCCATAATTGTTCCCCTGACATTCCCTACCCATCTTTACTTAGCTATTTTCTCCCCGAGGGAGGTCTTCACTGAATCCCTATGATCATGTGTTGTTCTTTTGTAAGTGTATAATAAATTATTCCTTTAAAAATATCTGTGTAGTGTGCACATATTCTTGAAAATATTTCTAAACCTTATCACCTATACAACAATACATTACTGAAGAATGTCTTAATTTTGCATTTTTACTACCCATCACAAGGCTTGGAATCATGTAATTGTGTAGTAAATTCTATTTTAAGAGAACTACAATCAGCTAGCTAAATACTCCTGGTAGAGGGCAAGAAGATTCTACCTCTAAACTCCCAAGTCCCACAGTCCAAAAAAGACCAGGAGATTTAGTAAAAAAAAAAAAAAAAAAAAAAAAAAAAAAAAAAAAAAAAAAAAAAAAACACCAATAAGTACTCACTTTGAATGGTCCATCAGATTTACCAAGACAGAAGCTAATCAAACCTACGTTCAGAATCTGAGTACAACAAGTTGACAAAAGTAAACTATTGACACAGAATATCTGAGGTATGTAAAAGTGTTCCCAGGTTTTCTTTTATATACTAACTCCAAAAATTCGTTCATTTAGCACATTTTCAAAAGTTGGTCCTTGCCTTTGTTTCTTTATCTTTTGTCTTTAAAACTTTCTTGTCTTCAAGATTCACTGAGAAACTCATGACTGATGTCTGGTAAGTGATTATGACATTTAGAATGAATCTTAAGTTCCTTGTGTATCTTTTGTAATCCGTCTGTTTTGTGATTGTTGAAATGACACATTTATTTCTGAGTCCAGCCATCATCAAAACCTGAGCTTTCCTCCAAATTTGGAGATGACACTATTAGGAGATTTAATGAGATTAGTTTCTAACACAGTATAGGCAAAAGGAAAAAAAATATGCCTCACCATTATTCCCAGTTTATACTGAATTCAATAAAAAAGAAAGAATAGAAGAATATCATTTAGCCAGAACAAATAAGTAATGACTTCTTCCTTGTTTTTACTTGTTCTTCAATTTATTTGCATATTATTTTTAAATACATATTACTATTGATTAATTGTTTATGCTTTTACTATGTATGAATTATTTCATTGTGGTAAGAACAATTAATATGAAATCTAGTATCTCTACAAATTTTAAGTTAACACATATTATTAACTGTAGCATAATATTGTACAGCAGATCTTTATAACGTACTCATCCACACTATTTTCCCAGTGGATAACAATTCCCATTCCTTCTTCCTTATACTCCCTGACAACCACCATTCTATTCCCTGTTTCTATGAATTTGACAATTTTAAGTACCATTTGTTATGGTTTAGATATGGGATATCCCCCAAAAGCTCTTGTGTGAGACAATGCAAGAAAGTTTAGAGGTGAAATGATTGCATTAGGAGAGCCTTAACCAAATAAGTGCATTAATCCAGTTGAGTGGATAGAGTGGGTGGTAGCTGTAAGCAGGTAGGGTGTGACTAGAGGAGATAGGTCCCTAGGAGTATGACTTCAAGGTTTATATTTTGTTCCTCATGTGTGGAGCTCTTTCACTGCCCCGTCCTGTCCCCCTTCCTCCCCTTCCCTCTGCCTCCCTCCCCTTCCCTCCCCCTCCCCCTTTGTATGCCCTCCTTCTCCACACCTTTCTGCCATAAAGCTGTCTTTCACTGCTGGGCTGCCTATGATCTAAGATCTCTGAAACTGTGAGCCCCCAATAAACTTCTACTCCTTTAAAATTGTTCTTGCCAGGTCTTTTTGTGACAGTGGTGGCAAAAAAAAAAAAAAAAAAAAAAAAAAAAACCTGACTTAAATGCCATCTCAATGAAACTGTGTAGTATTTGTCCTTCTGTGACTGGTTTTATTTCACTAACAGTAATGTCCTCCAGATTCATCAATATTGGCACAAACAACAGAATTTCTCCTTTCTTTTAGGTTGAATAATCATCTGTTTCTAGATACCATATTTTAAATCTATTTTTCTGTTGATGGATATATAGGTCATTTCCCTATCTTGGCTACTTTGCCTAATGCTGTAGTGAACAGGAGAATACAAACAGCTGTTTGACATCTTGATTTTAATGCTTTTGGACACATAGTAGTAAGTGAAATTGCTGAATCATCCCTTTAATATTTAGAGATGAGAAGGGGAAAAAGAATCTCTTGGAAAAGTGACTAGAGAGCTGAAAGAAAACCAAGAAAAATGAGGGGGTTAAGATGAAGTCTAGAAACGTTTCTATGAAAAAAACAAGTGAGTCAATGTACTAAAAATGAAACTGAATTTTAGGAGATATTTAGGAATGTCTAGTAGATTTTAAAGGGTGAGGATTGCCGGATTATTTTGTGAGAGTATTTTCTTGGGGGGGGTGAGTAAGACTGAGATAGCACTCATTCAAGTAAGTTCAAGAAAAATGGGAATGTAAATAAAGAAGAGTGCTTTCAGGGAGTTTTGCTAGAAAAGAGGACAGTAGCTTCAGAGTTTATCATCAAAGGATTTTTTTTTTTTTACACGAGATAAATGGTGAAGCATCCACGTTCTGGTGGGACGGATGATGCAAGTAAAAGAAGGTGTAATTGTGTCGACCAAAACTACAAGTGGGAGAGAGGAATGGAATTGGTACAAAAGTGGAGAAAAGAATCTTTTATAGAAAAAGGAATTTTTTTCCACTGTAAAAAGGAGAAATAGTCCACAAATAGGTACAAATAAAGATATATTGGTAGATATTTCACAAGAATATACATAAGTCCTATTTTCATTGTTTTATTTCTATTTTTGTTTAGCACAAGTAGAAGAAAGTTTATCAGCTGAGATTGGACAACAAGGAGTGGAGATTTAGGAATTGCAAATAGGGGGGATTATAATACAGCAGAGCCATTGACATGGCTGAGAGCCCAGATAGAGGTTTGTGATAAAAATCCAAGGCGGGGCCACTAAATCCATTGCGCATCTTAAGCCATCATGTACGACCATGTATTCATTGCATTCAAGATATGGAATAGAAACAAGGAAAAGGAGAGCCCATGCCTAAAAGGCAATAAAAATGTATGAGACTCAATAGATTTAATTTTCAAATGGCTTTCTTTTTCTTTAGTTGCCATAGTCACAATTTCACCTTTTGACACCAATTAGCTAGACTGGAGATGCCAAAGCAAAGAGGAAAGGATAATTGTCTTGTTTTGTTTTAGTACCTGTGATATTGAGTCTGGTGTTCCAAAGCAGATTATGCAGGAGAAGTCTTTATTGTTAGAATAACAGGTTATATTTTTAAAGACAGACAACCCTCCTGAAAAAATGTAGTGTTTTTATTTGAGGAGATGAGAGACTACTGCCTCTATATATTTCACATTTTAAATACTAAATGGAAGTATTTAAAGTGGAGATGCCTCACTCTGCTGTCAGGAACAGTAAAGTAGAACTTCAAAAATATTGAAAGTGAAACATGGTAATTATAGTTACTGTCTCTGTGAGCATTTTTTTTGTATGTGTGTGTGTGTGTACATAATTTAAAAAATTCATGAAGAATAATTCAATGATGATGGAGCTTTGTAACTTCTTTTTAAATGAGAGAAATGGACATTTTTCAAAGTATGTGATAATTATTTTTTTACTATAGAGACATTATTTGTCTATCACTAAAGTAAACTCACCAACTACAATTCCCTGGATCTCCTCCTAAAGGAGTTAAATTTGCAAACAAATTGTCCTCTCTTCTCACACAGAGTTTCTCTGAAATGATTGGTTGCACATGGCCAACTGTTTCTGTTTCACTCCAGAGTTCCTTAAAGCCCTTGGGTAGATACCATCTGGTTCTGGTGATTAATCTACATTTAGTTTGTCAATTTTGTGAAAACATCTGAGTATTGACCACTATTTGATCTTGTATATCCAACCTGCTCATTTCCTTCAACAATCTGGATCTGAGAATCTCCCTGACATCTTCCTAATTAAAGTCTAAGGCAAAAAATCAGTCAATTCTATCAACTCTCATATTTTTATTCTTGAGTATATAATTTACCCCAAGGTCACCAAAAGATTCCAATGATGACACCTCCAAGAGATTTCTGCTTTGAATAAACTGGGACATATTTTATTGTTTTTGTTTTGTTTTGTGTGTGTGTGTGTATGTGTGTGTGTGTGTGTGTGTTTAATTTACTGCTGGTTTATTCCTTTGCTAAAATTATTTGCAACATATATTAGTGAACTTCTCTTTTCTCCACATTCTGTACATCTTTGCACCTTTAACATATTGGCCAGGAAGTCTATTTTTTGCAAGTAATGGTACTTTTGATAAATTGGCACATGGTTTTAAATTCACAGTTAGGTATGTATCAGTAATCTCCAAGAATTTTGTACATATTGGTTCTGAAAAAGTCATTTTTAGCATGTGAATTTGTATTGCTTTTCCACCCAGGTACTCAATTAAATTTTTATAAGAAATATTATTTTTAAAATTAGAAAGATCAAGAAGATTTTTAAATTATTTTCTCTAAGTGTCTAATATTGCTGACATTGTCAACTGCTTCCCCTAGACATACTCTCTGTCTAGAGAATATTCGAGGGATGGTTTGGACTTTGTATAACATTATAAGAGACTGAAGAAACTCATAGAAAAAAACTCATATTTTTTTCAGAAATCCCATTGACAATTATCTAGAAATATTAAATTCTAAGTAACTATGTCTCTATTAATTTGCAATGTGTATGAATCATAACAATAAGTTATACTTTTCTTTTCCTGCTGAACTCAAAGCACTGATCACCTTAATCCCTTTAAATCTCACAGCTGTTGCTGTGAGCTGGGGATAGGTGAGGAGACAAGGTGATCTGGTCAGAACAACCTCTCAGAGAGCAATTTTTTTGATGCTTTCATTCTTGTAAATAGCCATTCCAACATTTCCCCCACAGTATGACAAAATAGTTCACTGTAGATATAACCAACTAAAATGCTTTACCTTTGAAAAATCCCAGTCATTTTTTAGCCACAGCCAAACATTTATAAATAAAGCAAAAATAAAACTTTAGTAATTGAGTAATTTCAATTCAGTATTCATCTGCTTAGAAATGATTGCTTGCAGTGAGTTAACCAGCAAATCTAATAAGTAAATGAAATTGGGAGACATTAATTGAACACAAACAAAGTATAAGCTGTAGAGGAAACAGTGAAGAGCAAGACTTGCCACAGTATTCCTTTCAGCCAGGTAAATAGCTTCTTATCATACTCCCCCTAAGGGATCAATTAAAAATGAGTCTCAGGTGATAAAATGTACTTTTGGCAATGGAGACAGACTCATTCTTTCATTACTCTTATTTTGTTTGCATATTTTCACCATTAATTAGCATAGTGATTTTTCAATATTATATGCATCTATTAAAAAATACATAAAGTCAAATGCAGGAAATAACCAAACACATAAATCACACACACATACACACAGACACTAACACATCTGTACACATTTTGACTTTGTATTGTAGAAACAGATGACTTTTCACCTTGAATCTGTAGCTGACATGATGTGCATCTTTAGGCAAATTATTTTAATGCATGAATTTTGGAATTTTGGGAAGGAGTTAATACAATCTGCCTGGGATCAATGTTACTGATCTAGTTACTAAACTACATTTTTATATTGAGGATGCTGCTTGAAATGGATAAAAATTGATATGGGTTCCCAGAGTATACAGTTAAATGGCATAATGGCATTTGGCCGTCTTAAAGGAAGTCAGGACTATCTTTCTTTCTGCAGACTTCTTCACTCATTACTTTTTTAAATGGTACTCTGGATTGAACCCAGGAAAACTCTGCCAGTGAGCAACATCCCCTGCACTTTTAAAAATTTTTGAGGCAAGTTCTCACTAAATTGCCCAGGCTGGCCTCAAACTTGTGATCCTTCTGCCTCAGCCTACCAAACTGCTGTGATTACAAATTTGTAATCTGCTTTCATATTGTTAAATCCATATATTCATTTCTGTTCATTTGCTACATACTATAGTCCACTGCAAGCCAAAAATCTCTTTACTGCCAGGTTAAATTTTTTACTGGAACTTCTGTTTTGTAGTCCTCCTTAATGACTTCTTCCTTGGCATATATATAACAACCTACTAAATAATGGTATTTGATATTTCCTGAAAGCAGCATTTTACGATCTGAATTATAGGAATTATTTTCTTTAATTTTCATCTGTCCTGCTTTTCTACCACTTAAAAATTTGCTTTGCACTTTCTCTAGAGTATTCTCCCTCTCCTCATGACATCCTTGCCTTACATTTTGACCTTTATGACCAATAATATTTTTCTTGCTATCTTAGTGCTCTGTAATGGTTGCTTTAATTATGCTGAAAGTAGTTTAAGAAACTTGTATCTTCCTCTAATTCTTTAGATAGAAAGTTCCTTTTTTATAGAAGACTATGTATTATTCATCTGAATATTTACCTTAACAACCAGCTTGGTGCTCTCACGTTGATATATACTCAGCGTATCTGTGAAACACAAACTGAGTAATCAAATATTGAGAATTATAGGCAGAACTTTCATTTCCAATGATAAATGCATGTGTTGATCACCCATTCATCCCCTTATTCCACTGAAGGGATAGAAACTATTGTTTTTTAAAAGAATTAATATGTGACAGTCCTGGAAAATGAAAGTGGTTCCTTCAGCTGATTAGAAATTTAGGAGATTTTCTAGAAAAACAAAGAGGTTTAAAATGATGCTGAAACACCTAAGAAAAAGCAAAATCCAAAAACAGCTGTAGAAGAGAATTGCTGTTATCTGCGAGTGCCCTTTCTTCCCAGGGAGCCCTTCAGAAACTCTGAGTCTAATGTCATCAGGAACAAAACGTAGGAGTGGCCCATGCAGTAATCAATATAGAACAAAAATACACAATAAATACTCTTAGTTACAATACATAGATAACTTAGATATGTAGAAGAAAACATTTGTGTTTTAATTGAAATGAAGAAATCCATAAAATGTTTAATTCTGAATTTGGATCAAAAGAAATATAAAAAAAATAGACTTTCAATCCTTCATGTATAGTTTTTATTTTCCTAGCATTTTGTTTGCTTTTTATAATGTGTCTGATTTCAACAAATACAGTTAGTTTCCTTTTTTTTTCTTCTGTTTTTTTTTTTTTTTTTTTTTTTTTTTTTTTTTTTTTTTTTTTTTTTTTTTGGTACTGGGCATTGAACCAGGGAGCTCTACCTTGAACCACATTCCCATTCCTTTTTTAAAAATTTTATTTTTATTTTGAGACAGGGTCTTACTGAGTTGCTTAGGACCTTGCTAAATTGTTGAGGCTGACCTTGAATTTGCAATCCTCCTACCTTAGCCTTCTAAGTCACTGGGATTACAGGCATGTGCCACTGCACCAGGCAGGTTAACATTTTAATATGTGTTTTAAATTCTCTGATAAAATCCAATGATCAAGCATGTAGGTAAACCTCTCTTGTTCCCCAATTCCAACCCTCTCTAGAAGCTACAAGTTGATCCCATGGTTTAGTGCTGAAGAATGAAGCAGACTCCCAAGTTTGTTGGGAAGGGACAGATCAGCTGGCAGAGCCCAGCATGCCCTTTTCCCTGCCTTGAATGTGGACATGACCTGTGGAGCTATAGCAACAATTTGCAAAATACACACACACACACACACACACACACACACACACACACAGAGAGAGAGAGAGAGAGAGAGAGAGAGAGAGAGAGTGAGTTAGCTGGTGAAGTAGATTTAGAAAGTACCACGGCTTCCCAAGACATTGTTGTGTAGCTATATGTTTGTACTATCCCTGTCCTAAAATTATTTATCTGGTGAAAAACCTCAACCACCATTGCTTGAATGAATACGTTTCTGGTTAATATTTTAGGTCTTCTGCTAGTTAAGAACTTCATTGTTTTTGAGAGAGAAATATAACATCTTATAGTTCTGCAGCTTTTAACATATAATTGGAGATGTAAGATAAATATAAATTATAAAAGGACTACAGAAATATGTACATATACATGTATGTCAAATAATATGAACTCAATTAGACTTGGCTTACAAATCCAGATGGACTGACAATTTTTCATGTTAATTTACTATGAATATTTTCTTAGTCAAAAAACTTCAAAGTTAACATTAATCACTAGACTTTGTCAGCTCTGACCTCATCCTGTCAAGCCTATTCGACTGAAGTCATTTTCATAGCACTTCACCACTAAAATATTCTCAAATTTAAAAGAATGTTAGCAGTTTATTCAGTTAGCCCTGGAACATTCTGTGATATTGAGATGTTGACCCCTCCAAACTGACAAAAGAGCAGAGGTCAGTTAGCCCTGTTATAACGCAAAACACCGAGTTTATGTGGCTCAGGGTCTGCTCCCCTATTTGACAAATGCTAGCTCTATAAAAAACCTGTCACATCATCTAGATGTGTAATTTTGGAAGAGGCTAATTTTTCAAATTGGCTAATGAGATTTTACTAACAAATAGAACCTGAAACATATGGGAATAATGCTCATGAGATTCAAGGAAACTCTTATCCTTAGAACTGTCAGTGTTGAAATTCTAAAAAGATAAAATTGATATTCTTTTTAATTACTTGCTTTTGTCTACTATTAAACACATATGTTGGGGCTAAAGGCAGAATTTGTGCTAACATCTACAAATGACAATTTATTAAACAGCATCATGTTTATACTTTTTCAGGAAACTAAAATCTTTCTAGCAATATACAGGCCATGCAATGTTTTATATTTAGGAAATTATGACTTATGCTTAATTTCCTATCATTGCATGTTTCCATGGCATGGACTTGGCTTATAAATGTCACTTTTAAAGTATAATGTATTTTTATGTTTATCCTTTCTTCCCCTAAATTAAGATTTGGTCTCCCAAAGAGAAGTTGGACATTAAATTTATTTTTGTAAGAACATGAGATTGCCAAGACATATTCAGAGAATTTGATGGATATCTATGGTTGATGGTAATTGTAATCTTGAAAATGATAGTTACAGTGAGAATAACCAATTGAAAGTTTCCATCCATCAGTATTTCCTATGTCATCACAGGAGGAGAAATCTAAGGTAGATATTGAATTATGCCTAAATAAACAGATTATTGTCATTTTCATACACCACAGAAGCATGCCCAAATGAGAAGTAGCCTGAATGAGAAGTGTTGGCATTGTTTTTTTTTGTTTGTTTGTTGCCGCAGTCTTGGCTGGGCACAGAATCACGAGCCACCACACACCTTGTAGATTCAAACAGCAATTCTTTATTCCCGAACTCACACTGGCCTCTACACACACGTTCTGGGGAAATCCCAGTTCTGCCGCCGCCCAATTCACCTACTCCACGAGGCTTTCTTTTCCAATCTTTCTGAATCTCATGAGAACTCAGCAGGAACTCAAGGATCGGGCGTGCCTGAGGCAGCAGGATATGCCCTATTCCCCAGCAGGGTACACCTTAAACCTGGAACTTCCCTAAACCCAAGTTGTCTTAAACTGGGAATGCCCTAAACCCAAGGAGCGGGATACTTCCTAAAACCTGCAGGATACACCCTAAACCTGGATCCACCCTGGTACTTGAGCAGGGTCACCTTTCTCAAACATACATGCAATGTCACAGCGAATTTCCAAGGCAAGTCCATTTAACATGGGGTACGCTGGCAAGGAAATTTCGATGCGTCATTCCTACTTGGCAATGGCCCTCAGCAGTTTGTTTTTAAGCAATTGTCACTAGGAAATCTCTGGTCAATAGAAAAATACCATCAAGGTAAAGGAAACAACTTCCTTAAATGAAAACTTAAAAAAGACTAAGAAACTTGTTTATTTCTCTTTTTTCTCTCTTTTTTTAACTAGGATGAACAGAGCATACAATCAGATATGCAAGATTTTTAGACTAAATATCTTGTCAGATCCTTGAGAACGTTAATCTGGACTCCTCTTATGGGTTCTAGTAGCACTAAGATCCCATCCAAGTGTTTATAAAGGTATATGGCAATTCTGATATGTGACATCAGGTTAACCTGCAGGACAAGGTGAGCTGTAAACAACACTGAACACAATAATTGCAGATATAAGAATGTCTTACACTTGTAATATCTACTCACATCTCTCCTATCATCTAATTATATAAAATCTGCCAGTATCAGTTGGATTTTGTGTAAGTCCCAAGTGTCCCTGGGATATATAGTTCAATAGCCTAGAACAATCCTAGTTGTTCCAACAATTCTAATTGTTCAGATTGCATTTGTATTTACATTTTCTGCCTTTTCTTTTTATTTGGTATATAATCTTTGATAGATGATGTAACTTATTGAGTCTTTAATTTTTTTCTTATATAAAATACAAGTAAAAATGCAACATGAGATGAGACAGCATGCATAAGACACCTGGTATAGTGACCCACAATTCCTTCATCTCTCAAGAAATAGAAAAAAAAAGATGTTAATTATTTTTTCCACTTTTACTTAATATAATGAAATAGATAATGAAATATATGCTATTTTCTGTTATAGATCCAAACCATATTTTGTCTTAGTTCCAACATATTGGCAAAAGTTGAGATCAGAGAGGACACCTATATTTATAAAGATGAAATTTTAGCAATAGCACCATTATATGGACAATTATAATCTTTTTCTTTGGAATACATCTCATGAGTCTACTCTTGGATTAATGTTTTACCTCACCTAGCACTCTAGAACCAAGAATGCAAAGGCATTTTGATGAATATGTATTTATTTCCAGCCAGTTAATTATTTCCTTTATCTATCCAGAGATAAATAAGCAGAATCCTATATTTTATACCATGTAAGCATTCTTTTTTGGGGGATGGAGTACCTGGGAGTGAACTCAGGGGCACTCAACCACTGAGACACATCTCCAGCCATTTTTTTTTTTTTTTTGCATTTTATTTAGAGACAGGATCTCATTGAGTTGCTTAGTGCCTTGCTGTTTCTGAAGCTGGCTTTGAACTGATCCTCCTGCCTTAGCCTCCAGAACTGCAGGGATTACAGGCATGTGCCACCATGCTGGGCCTGTGTATGCATTCTTAAAACTTAAAAAATGGCTTTATAAACATCAAATGAGTCATCTCAGTAGAACTATTATGCTTTAATTATAAATGTGATTGTAAAATAAAAATATAATGATCAAATATTTAGAATCACCTATTATATTCTATTCACAATGCAAAAGTTTGATTTTTTGATTTGATCATAGACAAAGACATCCAAGTGTGTGATTGTGCTTTGCACCTGTAAATAATGAATGGCTAAATTCACTTAACCTGGTAATGTGTCAAATCAATGATTATTTCCTGAAAAACCCAGGTCCCAGTAATCAAATTCAATATTAGCTAAGCCACAATTCATTTGCTTTCTGCAATGGGAGGTGTGGGATTCATTCTTGGTTCACATTTTCTGTGACAGATAAACATGAATCTGTTTTGCAGCTTCATATGTATCTGTCCTTTCAAAATCATCCAAGCATATTTGAGAAGAAGTAAGGCCAACGTTGATGGCAATATTGGCTAAAGTGATGTCAAGAAAATCTGATAAGAATATTAGAAAAGTAGAGGACAAAATAGAGAACAGAGAATAAAAAAAAAATCTCCTGAAAACATTCTGCAGTAAAAGAAAGAGCATAGTAGCCAGAAGCAAGAGCACAGGGGGGAAAATATCACTTTAATCCCTTGCTAATTCTCACAGATCTGAACTCGCTATGGAAACTGAGATATGAAGCTCACTGGCCTTAGGCGTATAAAAAAACATCAAAAGTGAAAAAGGTCACACCAAGTTTCCAGAAAGCTTGATCTTTATGTTAAAAAAAAAAAGTAGGAAAGCCTAATCTTTTGCTAGCTCAATATAAGATGAGAGATTTCCAGACAAATCACAAATGTTAAAAAAAACATTTTCAAAATCAGAAATAGCATTTTTGAAAGCATGAAACTAGATGTGAGAAATTACTTGGGGTACCACGGAAAATAGGAAACTACAATACTAAAATGGTTACTGTTTTTTAAAATAACATAGTAATTTGATTAAAGAAAAAACAAATTTAAAGACTATATTTGAAAATAAAGCTTTTGAAAAATATCCTAATGAGTGAACTATAACTATATACTTATGTAAAATGTCCAATCATTTAGAGTTTTACTTAAAAGCTTTTTTTTAATAAAGTAAATCATGGCATCAGCTTCCTTAACAAGATCTCTGTTTTAGTCACCTTTTTTTTACCGCTGTGACTAAATGATCTGAGTAGCACAACTGTAGAAGAGAAAAAGTTTATTTAAGGGCTTACAGTTTCAGAGTTCTTAGTCCATAGAAGGTCAGCTCCATTCCTCTGGGCTCCAGCTGAGGTTGAACATCATGGTGGATGAGTGTGGCATAGGGAAGCAGCTCACATAATGATCAGAAGCAGAGAGAGACTCCACTCTACAGATACAACATATATACCATAGCCACACCCCATAGCCACACCCCCAATGAACCACTTCCTCCAGCTGAAAGTAGAGAAGAGGCTGGACACCTGAGGAATATTCAGGAAGCAGGTTTATTGACTACAGGGTCAGAGGAAGAACCCTTAGGCAAGAACCACTTCTGAACCCTGCATTCAATAAATCTGCTTCCTGAAAATTTCTCAGGGGTCCAGTCTCTTCTGTCCTACTTCACAATCACACCACCCCCTGCCTCCAGTTACTATTCAATTAATCCCACCAGGTATTAATTCACTGATTAGATTAAAGCTCCAACCCAATTATTTCTCCTCAAAACCTCTTTGCATTGCTCACATGTGAACTTTTGAAGAAAACCACATCTAAACCATAACAACCTCCAAAGCACAAGAAATAAAACCAAGAATCCACAAGTTGGATGCCATCAAACTAAAAAGCATCTACACAGCAAAGGAAATGATTAATAGCATAAATAGAGAAACTACAGAATGGGAAAAAATATTGACCAGTTACTCCTCTGGTAGGGGATTAATATCCCGAATATTAAAAAAACACAATAAACTTAAATCCAAAATCAATCAATCCATCAAGCACAAAATAACAAAACAGAAACTTCTCAGAAGAAAGAACACAAAAGGCCAATAAATATAGGAAAAGTATTCAACATCTCTAGCAAATCAGGAAAATGAAAATCAGAACTACACTAATATTTCCTCTCACCTCAGTTAAGAATATGAACAACAAATGATGGTGAGGTTGTTGGGAGAAAGGAACATTTGTACATTGTTGGTGGGACTGAAGACTAGTACAATCACTCTGGAAAGAGACTATGGAGATTTCTCAAAAAATTAGGGATTAAAACCTCCATATGACCCAACTATCCCACTCCTTGTTTTTTTTTTTTTTCCCAAAAGATTTAAAATTGGCATACTTTAAACATCAGTGTTTATAGCAGCACAATCCACAATAGCTAAATTATGGAATCAAAGAAGTATGGATTAAGAAATTGTGGTGTATATATACATACAAAAGAGTTCTATTCAGCCATTAAAAATAATGAAATTGCCTATGAGATTCCAACATGGCGGCGGGCGCAGAGAGATCAAGTCTCTGACCTCTTCAGCTGTGCGGGCATAGGGAGTCGTAAACAATCTAACTTCTGTTTGCTCAGGATCACTAGGCAATGCTGAACTGACGTGGATCTGGGGCGATCAGTCTGGGCCTTTCAGAACACACACTGAGCCCGGCTCGGCTGAATTCAAGCTCCCGTTCGCCTGCTTCCTGCAGACAAACAGCTGTGACTCAGCACTAATCCATCTGGCTGAAACAACTGGTCGGCCCTTCTGTTCCTAAGGAGGTAAATGCCAACTGAGCCTTCATAGGTAGTGGCCACAGGTTTGAAACGGGGCTTGGGAGAGACAGTAAGGACCCACCTGTTGCATTGGTCACCCGGCAAAGGGAAACGAACTGTCACCATTTGCAAGAGATACCACCATGGCAGAGAACTGACGTCACCAGACTGTGGTGGAGGAGATAACTTCATTGAAACCTGCGGCAACACGTGTGTAATCCCCTAGCCTTCCCTCTCCACACATCGGGGAAACCTTAAGGTTCCCTCCCAGCTCTCCCGTAAGGGCCCCTTCCAGCTCTCCCGTGAGCGCAATAGCCAGACCGAGGGAATCAGACGTGGCGCCGGACCCCGGCTCGGAACTCCTGGGTACTGCTCTCACCAGTGCTAACAACTGAGGTCTCTTGTACCAGTTAATGGGGGCGTGGCTACCGGAGGGCAAGTAAAATTCGCTGAGGATTCTCAGCCCCAAGCTCTACAAACTTAGGGTCTGAGGGAATGGAAAACAGGGAGAGTGTGCCCAATCGTCCATGAAAACAGGGCTCCCGGGAGCAGCAGACCTGGCGTGTAGCCAGTATTGTGGTGAGTGGCACCCGTGAGAGGGGCCTGGCTAGAGGAAAAGTGGGAAAGTGAATAGACACAAGAGGAGGCCCTAGGCACTCAGGATTGGAGACTCGCCCAGTCTGGGAGAGGAGCTGTTACAGTGATTGGTTCCCAAGTATTGACAGGAGAAACTTGGCCTGGTGGGCACAGCACCACCTACTGGAAGAGAAGTTAATCAAACTCTAAGACTGCAATTATTATTTTTTTTTCTCTTTTTTTTGATTTGGGTTTTTTCTTTCATTTTCATTTTTCTTTCTTGTTGTTTTTTAAATTTTTTTTTACAATTTTTTTAATTTTTTTTCTTCTAATTTTAATGTTAATTTTTTTATTATTTTTTTAAATTTTTTTTCTTGTTTTATTTCCTATTATTTTTTTCTTCTTTTGTATTTTCATTTCTTTTCAATTTTCTTATTCCCCCTTCCTTGAATTCTACCTGCTTACTCTCATTCTCTTTAGTGACTTCTTCCCTTCCCTTCTAATACCTTTCCTCCCAAGCATCAAATAAATTTATAGGAGTAAACAGTAACTCAGCAGTCAAACAGAACAAGAAGTAACATGAGCAACTTGAAAAAGCAAGGAAGAAAAAAAGTACAAACAATGCAGGACAGCCTAAGTATTCAGGAGGACCTAGAGTCATCAGAAAAATGGTCATATAAAGAACTCAAGGAACACCTTAGACAGATGGAATGGAACCTTAAAGAGGATACAAGACAGCAAATTCAAGCAGCGAAAGAACACATTGAGAATGAATTACATAAACAGATAAAAGAAGAAGTTAAGCATCTTTATCAGGAGATAGAGATTATAAAAAATAATCAAACAATAATTCTAGAAATGAAGGAAAGTATAAACCAAATTAAAAACTCAATTGAGAGTATCACTAACAGAGTGGAGCAAGTAGAAGCCAGAACGTCAGATAATGAAGACAAAATATATCATCTTGAAAAGAGTCTAGCCAACTCAGAAAGGCTGGTAAAAAATCACGAGAAAAACATCCAAGAGTTATGGGATAACATAAAAAAACCAAACTTACGAGTCATCGGGATAGAAGAAGGTACAGAGATTCAAACCAAGGGAATGAGTAACCTGCTGAATGAAATAATTACAGAAAACTTTCCAGAAATAAAAAAAGGAAACAGATATACAAATTGAAGATGCATACAGGACACCGAGCACACAAAATCACAGTAGACCAACGCCAAGACACATTGTTATGAAGATATCCAATATACAGAACAAAGAGAAAATATTAAAAGCTACAAGAGAAAGGAGGCAGATTACATTCAGGGGTAAACCAATAAGGTCAAGAATGGATTTTTCATCACAGACGCTGAAAGCGAGAAGATCCTGGAACAACGTATTTCAAACACAGAAAGACAATGGATGCCAACCAAGAATTCTGTACCCAGCAAAATTAAGCTTCAGGTATGACAACGAAATAAAAATCTTTCATGATAAACAAAAGTTAAAAGAATTTGCAGCCAGAAAACCAGCATTGAAAAGCATTTTGAGCAAAACACTACACGAGGAAGAAATGAAAAACAATAACCAAAACCATCAGTGGGAAGTGCCTCGGTAAAGACAGAGGGCGAGGGGAAAGATAATCATGGAGAAACAAACTAAATTTTTTTAAAAAAGGATAAATAACCAAACATGGCTGGAAGTACAAACCATATATCAATAGTAACTCTGAATGTTAATGGCTTAAACTCTTCAATAAAGCGACATAGGCTGGTATCATGGATTAAAAAAACAAATCCAACAATATGCTGCCTCCAGGAGACACATCTGATTGGAAAAGACATACACAGGCTGAAGGTGAAAGGATGGGAAAAAATATACCATGCACACGGTCCTCATAAACAAGCACGGGTGGCCATCCTCATATCGAATAAAATCGACTTCAAGACTAAGTTAATCAAAAGGGATAAGTAAGGACATTATATACTGTTAAAAGGAACCATTCACCAACAATACATAACAATTAACAATATTTATGCACCAAATAATGGTGCTGCGACATTCATAAAACAAATTCTCCTCAAGTTCAAGAATCAAATAGACCACAACACAATAATTATGGGTGACTTCAACACACCTCTCTCACCATTGGACAGATCCTCCAAACAAAAGTTGAATAAAGAAACTATAGAACTCAATACCACAATCAATAACCTAGACTTAACTGACATATATAGAATATATCAACCATCATCAAATGGATATACTTTTTTCTCAGCAGCACATGGATCCTTCTCAAAAATAGACCATATATTATGCCATAGGGCAACCCTCAATAAATATAAAGGGGTGGAGATAATACCATGCATTTTATGTGATCATAATGGAATGAAACTGGAAATCAATGATAAAAGAAGGAAGGAAAAATCCCACATTACATGGACAATGAACAATACGTTACTGAATGATCAATGGGTTACAGAAGACATAAAGGAGGAAATCAAAAAATTCGTAGAGATAAATGAAAATACAGACACAACATATCGGAATCTATGGGACACAATGAAAGCAGTTTTAAGAGGGAAATTCATCGCCTGGTGGTCATTCCTCAAAAAAAGAAGAAACCAACAAATAAATGAGCTCACACTTCATCTCAAAGCCCTAGAAAAGGAAGAGCAAAATAACAGCAAATGTAGCAGAAGGCAAGAAATAATTGCCAATCAAAATCCCAACAGCATTTCTTGTAGAAATAGATAAAGCAATCATGAAATTCATATGGAAAAATAAAAGACCCAGAATAGCAAAAGCAATTCTAAGCAGGAAGTGTGAATCAGGCGGTATAGTGATACCAGATTTCAAACTATATTACAGAGCAATAGTGACAAAAACAGCATGGTACTGGTACCAAAACAGGCGGGTGGACCAATGGTATAGAATAGAGGACACAGAGACTAATCCACAAAGTTACAACTATCTTATATTTGATAAAGGGGCTAAAAGTATGCAATGGAGGAAGGATAGCATCTTCAACAAATGGTGTTGGGAAAACTGGAAATCCATATGCAACAAAATGAAACTGAATCCCTTTCTCTCGCCATGCACAAAAGTTAACTCAAAATGGATCAAGGAGCTTGATATCAAGTCAGAGACTCTGCGTCTGATAGAAGAAAAAGTTGGCTCCGATCTACATATTGTGGGGTCGGGCTCCAAATTCCTTAATAGGACACCCATAGCACAAGAGTTAATAACAAGAATCAACAAATGGGACTTACTTAAACTGAAAAGTTTTTTCTCAGCAAGAGAAACAATAAGAGAGGTAAATAGGGAGCCTACATCCTGGGAACTAATTTTTACTCCTCACACTTCAGATAGAGCCCTAATATCCAGAGTATACAAAGAACTCAAAAAATTAGACAATAAGACAACAAATAACCCAATCTACAAATGGGCCAAGGACCTGAACAGACACTTCTCAGAGGAGGACACACAATCAATCAACAAGTACATGAAAAAATGCTCACCATCTCTAGCAGTCAGAGAAATGCAAATCAAAACCACCCTAAGATACCATCTCACTCCAGTAAGATTGGCAGTCACTATGAAGTCAAACAACAACAAGTGCTGGTGAGGATGTGGAGAAAAGGGTGCACTTGTACATTGTTGGTGGGACTGCAAATTGGTGCGGCCAACTTGGAAAGCAGTATGGAGATTCCTGGGAAAGCTGGGAATGGAACCACCATTTGAACCTGCTATTGCCCTTCTCGGACTATTCCCTGAAGACCTTAAAAGAGCATGCTACAGGGATACTGCCACATCGATGTTCATAGCAGCACAATTCACAATAGCTATACTGTGGAACCAACCCAGATGCCCTTCAATAGATGAATGGATAAAAAAAAATGTGGCATCTATACACAATGGAGTACTGTGCAGCAATGAAAAATGATAAAATCATAGAATTTGCAGGGAAATGGATGGCACTAGAGCAGATTATCCTCAGTGAAGCTAGCCAATCCCTAAAAAACAAATACCAAATGTCTTCTTTGATATAATGAGAGCAACTATGAACAGAGTAGGGAGGAAGAGCAGGAAGAAAAGATTAACTTTAAACAGAGACATGAGATGGGAGTGAAAGAGAGAGAAAAGGGAAATTGCATAGAAATGAAGGGAGACCCTCATTGCTATACAAAATTACATATAAGAGGTTGTGAGGGGAATGGGAAAATTAACAAGGAGAGAAATGAATTACAGTAGATGGGGTAGAGAGAGAAGATGTGAGGGAAGAGGAGGGGGGATAGTAGAGGATAGGAAAGGTAGCAGAATACAACAATCACTAATATGGCAGTATGTAAAAATGTGGATGTGTAACCGACGTGATTCTGCAATATGCATTTGGGGTAAAATTGGGAGTTCATAACCCACTTCAATCTAATGTATGAAATATGATATGTCAAGAGCTTTGTAATGTTGTGAACAACCCATAAAAAAATAATGAAATTATGGCATTTGCCAGTAAATGGAAAGATATGAAACTACAATACTAAAATGGTTACTGTTTTTTTTAAATAACATAGTAATTTTGATTAAAGAAAAAACAAATTTAAAGACTATGTTAAAGAATATCATGCTAAGGTAAAATTAGACAAACTCAGAAATTCAAAGGTTGAATGTTTTCTCCTATGCAGAAACTAGAGAAAATAAAGGAAAGGGGGAAGAAAAGGATAGGATAATGTAAAGAACCAATCAAATACAAATTAATAGATGAGTGAAAGGAAGTCTAATAGAGTAGAGGAAGGAGAATGGGAGAGAAAAGAGAAGATGGGAGGGACAAGTAAAAGGGAAAAGTAGGGATTATGAGCCAAAATCAATTTCAATGCATAAATGTGTTTGTCGGGATGAACCCAACTCCTATGCATAACTATAAAGCTCTAATAATAACAATAATAATAATAACAAAGAGATTGTATTTCAGGCAAAAATAATAAAGGTAAATCATTCTAAATAAGATAGTTATATAGTAATTAAAACAAAGTCAAATAAGTAGTTTATGATTATTGAAAAGCAACTACATGATTATTGACCAAAGCCAAAGTTCTCCATAATGAGAGCTAACATAATAGTATGTCTTAATCATAATTTTTCTTTCACAATAGGTAATAATTAAAAGATTTTTACCAAAATTGATTATTTATTAGGTTTACTTTATTCCCAATGTTGTAATTCTGGCTTGGAATAGATATGGAAGGTAAGATATCATATGACAGAATTTATACTAAAGCTAATTCATCAGTATTTTCCAATGACCTGAAACATAGCAATGTCATTTAGAAAATAAGTAGAGGCATCATGGAGATAGAAGCACTATTTAGTTATGGCATTTGTTTAAATTGGTTTGGTGCTATTATATTAAAGAACAAATAGTGGTCATCATTAAAGAAGTAAAACTCACAGTCATCTATATTAGAACAAACTGTAACTTTTGATTTTATGGCTGAACTGAATCCACACAGAAATCACCAGTCTTATGAGAAAAAAAAATTTGCATCCCAGATCATGTCTTGAAGATGCAGGTCCAGTGGGTTCATTGGAGGAAACAATCTTCAATTTTAATAAGTTCCCCAGCAAGTTGGGTTACAGTGGGAAAGAGCAGAGAGTCAAGTAACATGCAACTCCTACATTGCCAGTCTGTTATGATAGAATCCTTGCATCCCTTTGAAATATGGAAGGAATTTTATTGCATTGATAACTTCAGGAGACTTATGGCATTGTGGCTAAAAGTTCAATAAAATCTGTGCTTTCTTTGCTCATAGTAACATTATTGCCTAGCAGCAACCTGATTGCCCAGCCAGCCACAGATGCAGATGGTGAGCCATGTGATTCAAGCTCTCACCAAGGGAACATGTGAAAAAGTGATGTCTACCACTCTGCTCAGCACATTTAGGAAAATGTTCACACTCTTTTACACTCTTTCCTTCTTTATTACTCTTTCCTTTCATTATCAAGATGATGGTGAGAGAGAACTTAGCCATAACTTTAAAGTTGGAAGAGCTGTCATCAGTTTGCCCCTCATTCACTGTCACTTGCTGATATAAATCATGATTCCAGAACTGTTCAATGAGACAGACATTAACGTGTGGTAGTAAAACTTCTTAAATACTGTTGAATTACTCATTGGTCACATTAATATATAAGGTACAAAGATAACTGTAATTTTTATAATAATTTCCTTTTAATTAACATTATGAAACTCTTATTATAGGCCAAGCACTGAGCTATTGCTTCAAACAGCATCTCATTACATCATCCAAACTATCACTTGCATGACACTTATTTTCTTCATTTTACCTTTTTACCAATAATGCAGCTGAGCAAAAACATACCATGTAACTCATTGCAGGTTACTTAACTATCCAGTATTAGGCTCAGAATGGGCTAAAGCCAGCATTATAAGCCAAGTGTCTATATGATATTTTTGCTATAAACTAATGTGAATTTATGAAATTTTCAATGTTTTCATTTTATTTTCACAGAAAACTTCATCATTTGTTGTATCTTTAAATGTAATGATGATATTTGTTATAATGTTTTTAAAATTGATAATCTCAGAAAGATACCTTTTTAGGGACAGGAAGATAAATCTTTCAGTGACACAGAAGAATACTTAATGGTAAAATATACCAGAAATAGGGTATGGCCAAGAAGACTAGTCAATAGCAGTGTTATGTTAGGGATATTGGAAAGGGGAGGCTTCCTAGAGGCACATCCAATGGACCATACAGCCCTTGCAATAGGATCAAGTTACATCTAGAAAAAATAACGCTTCCTGGTCTGGGCAAGGAAATAAACTAAAGTCGGGTCTCTGGGTAAAACAGCATACTTGAAAAAATTCTTTATTTTTCACTGTTTTCTTAATTATATCTTTCTGTAATTCTATTTGTACTTGGCTATAATTTTTTTCTTAAAAGTAAATTGTGAAAATTATGACAGGAACATAATTATCCTCTCCATAACAGGCAATGCTATGAACTAAAAGAAACCCAATGCTCATTCTCTTGGCTCACAGAGGAGTCCTACAGGGCAACTTGAAAAGCCTGCTGGATCCAAGAGGCCCTTAAGCTCTAGACCTCAAGAATTCAGAGTAACAAAAATTACTTTTTCTCCCTCAAAGGATCAGCTCCCTAAAAGTCCCTTCTACACTTGAAATGCTGGGGTCTGGAGCACACAATAAGCAATATACTTTCTTTTCTGGGCAATACAAAGAACAAATGGGAGCTCAAAATGGTTCATTTGTCTGATAGGACAACACTTGGTGCCCCTACAAACATAAGTATTTGAAACAATTGATGGATATTTTAGAAGAGAAGTTGAGTGCTCTGGGATACCATAGAGAAAGAAATGCTGTGGCATTCTTCTACTCATTTGCTCTCTTTAACACACAAAAGAAGTTCTGTAGTTCACAGGACTCTTGTCTCAGAGGGGAGTTTTCTGGGGTATTTTGGAGGAGGATCTTTTGACTCTCACTATGTGTAAGTGGCCCTGCTGGAATTGCTGTTGAGGAGCCCAGAGTGGTAGACGTTTTGCAATGGAAGGTATAGTTTTTCAATCCTTGTTTCACTGACATTTCACTTTATTGTACATATTTAAGATGTACCATATCTTGTTTTGATATCCATATTTTGGCATTCAATATAGAATGAAGTGATTACTACATTTGAATAAATTAACATTCTTAACATAACCATCATTTCATAGAGTTATCTTTCCTCCTCCTCCTTCTATCTCTATCTACTTATCTACCTATCAATGTGTGTACGGAGTATCTACAATCTGCTGTCATGGCGAATTGCCAATATATAATATAATATAATATAATATAATATAATATAATATAATATAATATGATATAATATAATATTATTACTATGGTCTTGATTTTGTTCATTGGTGCTCTATAAATAATCATCTTAAGTAATTTTATACCTTTTGGTTAACAGGTTTTCATTTCTCCTCACCACTTCTCTTTTGTCATCTCTTTCTTGGGTAGCCACCAATTATATCCTCTGTTTCTATGTATCTGGCATTTTTTTTAAATATTCTATCTACAAGTGAGATAATTCAGTATTTTTCCATGTCTGTCTTTTTACTTTTAGCATATCTTTTAGATTTTTCTTGTTTTCACAAGGGGCAGGATCTCCTTATTTTTTTAAGACCAAATGATATTCCGTTGAATGTATCTACCACAACTCCTTTATCCATTCTTTCACCAATAAACTCCTGGATTATTTTCAAAAATTGGCTGTTGTAAATGAAATAATGGACATGGAAACACACTTTAGAAGTGAATGAAAGTATCCTGCATAAAAATAAAGCTCTATTGCCAAGAGACATACGGTTTTCCATTAATTGAAAAGTAATAGAGGAAATGTAATTTTCAGAATTACTAGTGTGGCAGTCATGGAAATTAGCTGCTCAGATCTTCTGCTGCAGGGAGCATCTCTCATTGATGGCCCAGCTACATCCTCTACTCTCTGATCTCCCACTGTGTTCATGCTGAGACTTTGCTTCCTGCAGATCATTCTAGTTGGTCATTCTAGCAGCCAACATAGATCCCATCCGCACATCTATGGGACTATTCTAATGGGTGATGTCAGCCTGAAAATCTCCCAGTGGTCTGTTAAAATCGTTCTTAAAACTTTTCCATGGCACAAAGTTCTTTCTTAGTCTCCTTCTTTCCCCTCTCCTTTCACGGTAAGATGGCATTGCATTTTGAAGACATTCCTACATTCCTTGTCCTCTTGTTCCTCTTTTTAATTCTTTATATTCATTTCCTCCAATAATTTCTTGAGTGTCTAATTCTGCCTTGATAACTGCTTCTTGGAAGATCTGAATTAACATACTAATAAAAAATACAAAGGAAAGGACCATTATTATAAACCTTAGATATTACTAAAAACTGTTCTCTCCCCACTATCTCTGCACTGTAACAGAGCACTAGGTTTGGTTAATCTCTGAGTTTACAGACACATCTTAGAAATCACATCAAGTATTTAAATATTTCTGTCAATATTCATCAATATTACTCAACCATAAAGAGTTTAATGAAATAATTCATAAACCAAAAAAAATGTTATTGGTGATATTCATCTAACTAATGTAATCCACTGAATGATAAATTTGATTAACTGTGAAAAGATAATAAATTTTAAATAAATAACTGATTGTAAAAAATCCAAAAATGATTGTGCTCGCTAATTGATTCTATTTTAAAATTGTTTAATCAAATAAAAATTGATTATGAAAATTAAAATGTTATAAAATGAAGTGTCATATCTTTAATATATATTTTAAAAAGATAAATGAGGACTTCTGCATGAGATAAAGTAAAGGGAGTATCAGGAAATCTATCAACAATCTTACGCTATTTAAAAAAGCCTTGCTTGCCAAGAACTTTCAGTATCTATATTTGTAGCAGTTAAATGGGGATAAGCTCATGCACACAAAAATGGAACTATATTGCTCTCATTTGTGTGCTATTTAAAAAGATATAATGCTTACATTTAAAAATCTGTATGAACATGCAATACTAGATTGGATGATTAATCCATTTAAAATGGATGTGAAACATGTTAGCCAATAATTCAGGAGGAGTTAATTTAAAAATGATTTTGAAATCAAGACATGATTTAATATATTTAATTATGATAGGTTTTGGACCCAATTAAAACTTGCATACCCACTCCTTCGAACAAAACTAAATTTATTACCATAGCATTTTAGCTACATTTTTTTTATTCAAATAGGTGCCTTTGTGCAGTAGCATTATTACTAAAAGGAAACAAAACCAATTGCAATTATATTAAGAAATAAATTGAGGATTTATTTTTAATCTAGTTTAAGAACTAAATTCTATTAAAGTATCAGAGACAAATAGATGTCAAAATATTAATTTTCTTTAGAGAAAGTGATTTAAACAATGTTTCATATTCACTTATTATTATTTGAAAAGTATACATTAAAATAATCAGTTTGTAGAGGTATTTTGTTTTTCAGTCAGATGCTTTCACTCTCTCAAGTTTACCCTGTATGTGCTAAAGTACTTTTTAGTATTGTCTTTTTTCCTCTCTGGCTTTTCTTCTAGTTCTGTGTGACCTCTAAGGTCTTTTTAAGCTAGAGAAACTGAATCTTTGCCTCAGTTGGAGAAGAATTTTGTGTCAGAGACTTCTGTGTTTTTCTTTGAATAATAGATTTCCCTGTTTTATTCTGGTCACATGGACACACCCCCAATCTTTTATAGATTTTGGCTGTGATCATGTGTCTAAGTCCAGGCTGGTGTCATAAAAGGGAATTTATACCTGCAACTTTTGAATCAGTTCCTTCACACTGGAGTCCCTTATCCTGGATTTCCCTTTCCCCTTCCTGGTGGCTGGGAAATGGTGACACCACTTTATAGAAAGAGTTTCTGATTTCTTTCATTTTCTTAATCTGATGGATTAATTATAAATCAGTTCCAGTATGAAGATATTTCATTCCATCTCATGTAGTCATGCATGAGCAATTTACATTAAAATGCAACATTTTATTTTCAATTACTCTTTTATTTGCTCTTATTTTGCAGAAAATATATATCACATATGATATATATGTATGCATATATTTGCCCTTATATTGAAAAGAATATATACATAATACTATATCATATATACCAACTATGGACCATCAAAGGTTGGGATCTTGTTGATTGTCTTGTGAAGGAAGAAAAGAAAGAGATAAAGCAAACTTTTAAAGTGTGACTTTTCACTCCATATCTTCACATTTGGCCTTTTGGAGCTTCACAAAAAGAACCTCACCTCTTTTTTTTTCCCCTCCCAAGGAAGGAAAGCCAAAATTTTTGAGTCCAAACTATATGTCAGATCTTCAAAAATATGAAGACTTATAAAACATGCTTAAGATCATAAAAATAGGAAGAGACTAGTTCAATACCCATCTCCTTTATATTTTAAGATACTATCTTTCAGCACCACTTCAAATATGTGTGATAGTGACTTCACAGCCTGCAGATAAAGTGACTCTTTAGGAAGTCGGTCTCCAACTTGCAAAATAATTTAGGAAACTGCAGGGCATTGACTAGAGGAAAGGCACTGAAATTTTAAAATAACTATATAAGTTAATGGTAAAGGAGACTTTAAAATCTACGTTTTGAAACCCTATTACCAAGTATCAGAGAAGACAGCACTAAGAGAGGAAGACATTGCCAGTTTATCCACCACATCAAGCAAACCACTCACCATTTCTTCTAGATGCCACCATGCCATGACTTCTTCATGCTGGGTAACAAAGTTGAAGCATAGTTTCCAAAACTCTAAAAGATTTATATACCATATATTTTGTTAGTCTCCTGTGACCACTCTTCAGGGATTTTTTTTTAATTGGATGTTCACAACATTACAAAGCTCATGACAAATCATATTTCATAGATTAGAATCAATTGGGTTATGAACTCCCATTTTTACCCCAAATACAGATTGCAGAATCACATCGGTTACACATCACATTTTTACATACTGCCATATTAGTGACTGTTGTATTCTGCTACCTTTCCTATCCTCTAATATCCCCCCCTCCCCTTCCCTCCCATCTTCTCTCTCTACCCCATCTATTGAAATTCATTTCCCTCCATGTTTGTTATCCCATTCCCCCCCTCCCCCCCCCCCCCCGTAAACTCTTATATATAATTTTGTATAACAATGAGGGTCTCCCTCCATTTCCATGTGATTTCCTAACCAGGTCCAATTGTCTACCACATCAAACAAACCACTCACAAATTGGTGTGACTCTCCACACTGGGTGACAAATCTAAACACACATTGAAAGGCTTTAATAGATTTGCATATCATGTATTTGGTTAGTCTGCAGTGACCACTTTTCAACATACTTTTTGATAAACGTTACAAGTGGAAGACAGCAAAGGAACACTCTTTCCTTCAGGAGCTCAGGAGTAAAGAAATAATTTTACCTTTCAGGGTATGTATCAAAGGAACGAAACTAACTCTAGAAAATTATGTTGAGTCCACAGAACACCTCTTTGCATTTTATTTAGTTTCTGGATCACTTATCAACTCACAGGGTTCCCCTATTTAATTATAATAATAAAAGCATTAAGTGTTTTCATATTATCCATTAACTTATACTTTTTTTTCTGTTCCTATATGAAAAAATACCTAGGACTTGGTAATTTATAAATAGAATGAAATCATATTTGAGTCTGGAGGCCAGAATTCTAAAAGTATAGTGATAGAATCCACCTAGCATCTGGTTAGGGTCTCTTTGGTGCATCATAACATGCTAGTGGGCATCATATGTCAAGACAGAGCAAGTGAGCTAGCTGGAGTCTCTGTTTCCTTTTCCTAAAAAGTCACTAATGCCATTATGGGGGGTCCTACCCTCATAAACTTTTGTAATGCTAATTATCTCTTAAACGCTGACTCCAAATATCATTAACATGAATTTGGGGATGAAGTTTCCAACACCTGAATTTTTGGAGGACACATTCAAACCCTATTTTATCCATATTTTCTTGTGTTTTTTTTTTACTGAATATTATTATTACATAACTAATCTCAATTAGAACAATAGAAAAAATGAAAGTATTGAAAGAAAACTAACAAAGAAAACAGACAAAGTGTGAGACATTTAAGCATGTATAAATCTGAATTGGAAATGCATTGGTGCATTGTGCATGGCCTGTGTTTGCACTTGGAAGGAAAACTGGCAGTGGCTGGTATCAGGCATGTGGGCTGTCTGTCAACATGCACATCTCATCCATATTTACACTTGATTGAAGACTGACAAATGGGCCAGAGAAACATGTGTGCTGAGATTTGAATTTTGTATAGAGTGACAAGTTTAAAAATATTTGAAGCTAATTTCTAACATTGTTCACCTCAAGACATTGTCTTTTCTTTCTTTTTTAGGAAAGGCTCATGAGCCCTGGATTTTTACCTTTTGTCTTCCATCTTTGAACATCACAGCTGATTTGCTGAAGTCAGCCAGACTCACTTTCTTTTGTGTTTTGATGATACAAGACTTAACACAAATAATATACTTTCCATTCTCCCAATCTTTATCTTCATCCTCTCATCATTAAAGGAGTCAGTCTTTAGATCATAAAATTTCCTTTTTTACAATTATAATTAAGATGACTGTTTATTATTTTGTGAACATAGTACACATGTGCTCTAGTACATGTGGGCATGAAAAATAAAGAGAACAACTTTTCAGGCTCCTCTAAAGTTAGATTTAGGCCCATTTTAAACCCCAAATAGTAATCCTATATATTTATCCAAAAAATGAAACATTAAATTCCCATGATTTTATATGAGTTTTCAGAGGAGCTTTATTCATAAGAGTCAAAACCTTGAAATAATCCAAATATTTACTAATCAATGAACAGATAAATTTTGGTATATCCATACAATGGAAGACTACAAAACAAAGAGGAAGACACTACTCACATACACAACATGTATGAATTTCAAAAACATGCTAAGTGAAGGAAGTCAGAAACAAAAGTAAATATTCTATCATTCAATTTATGTAAACAATTCTATACACTATTCTGGAAGAGTGAAAACTCTAGTGATAGAGAGCAGACAAGTTGGCTGGGGAACGGGATCTGAGGGAAACATTGTGATTGTAAAAAGACACATGGAATTGAAGGTCATGGGGCTGAGGTTGTGGTCAGTGATAAAGCACTTGCCTCGAATGTGTGAGTCACTGGGTTTGATCCTCAGCACCACATAAAAATAAATAAATAAAATAAAGGTATTGTGTCCATCTACATCTAAAAGATGTAGTGCTGATCAATTTAAAAGAAATATTTTTTAAAAAAAGAAATTAAGGGTCATGAAAATGTTCTATCAACACAACTCTTGTGGTTACTGCATGACTTTACACATTTGTCAACAATCATAACTTTGACACTCATTTACTTTAAATGGTAGATTTATTGATGCAAACCATACCTCGAAGAGCTTGATTATAAAAAAAAAAAATCCTTGTGTACTAATTGACATGGAACTATTTTACGAGAATCTACTAAATCACATTCATGTTGTGAAAGACACTAGAGTTCATTCATTTGTGGTAGGTGCTACTATAGCCATGAGTCTTAATTCAGTTGCAAAAGATAGTGAAATCAAGAAATTATATTGTACCTGTGAGAAGAACAGAGACCAAGGCAGGTGTGATACAGATTAGTTCCTTACATTTTTCAATTAGCCAGATGCAGCCCCTGAACAGGCCATCTTAGAGCCTGAACACTAATTTTGATTCCATTCCCTTTAGACTTTATTTGCATATGTTTGTTACCTTATTCTGCATTTAAGTGAATCATACTAATTACTATAAACAAACATACATGAGAGCAATATTTGGGCAGTGCTGATCAATTTAAAATGTCACTACGTAGGTGATTGGAATTTCATTAGAATTAAAAATAGAAGTCCTGGGGGGAAAAACTTAAGTATGAATAAAGATGATTCTTAATATTATATTAACTGGGCATGAGATTATCATGGTAGAGAGGGGATACAATTCTGCCATACATCCTTTCTGTCCATTTAATCTTCTTTCAGTGGAATAAAAAGAAAAATTAATATTGGATGCACACAAGTTTTGAAAAGTATTTACTAGTTCATTGTCCAGTCATTAAAGAATTATCATTGAGATACGATTAGCAGAATTTGAAATATAGTATTAAAAATCTAAATTATTTTTTGGGCTGGGAATATAGCTCAGTTGGTAGAGTGCTTACCTCATGTGTATAAGGCCCTTGGTTCAATCCTCAGCACCAAACAACAACAACAATCTATATTATTTTTCTCAAAATAAAAGATTTAAATTTATTTTTAAGCAAAATAATGTTTAACAAATTTCAGGAATATACATTTAAATGGAATAATGAAGTCATTAATAAATATTCAGTTAATTCTTTTTATGTTTAAAACACTATTACTAGAGATTTCATGTTTGCTTTCCAGCAAAATATAAAGTCAAAATTGCTTTAAGATAATGCAGACAAATTGCATTAAGAACTACACATACAAACATTCATTTTAAGAGACTTCAAAAATTAAACAAGAGAAGAATTTTCAGAAAAAAAGAAAGAAGTACTTTAATGATTTTTACACTGAAAGATGGCATGCCACTCTGTATACAATTGATATAATAGCATTAAACTCTATTTCTATTTTTGTGTTATTCTGCTTCATAATACACTTCCCTTGCCCAAAATAATTTAAATTGTATCCTTAATTTAATTATAGTGATCATATACAGATACTCCTCAGTTTATGATGGGTCTATCTATGGATAAATTCAACACAAGTTGAAAATATTATACACTTAATACTCCTAACCTGCCAAACATTATAGCATATCAACACAGTACATTGTGGACTATGGGTTACATACCCTCATGATCACAGATTTGACTAGGAACTAAGAATCATTACCCCTGCCCAGCACCACAAGAGAATATTACACTTGGGAAAATATCAAATTCAAAATCTGATGATTTTCATTGATGATCTCCAAATATACTTATTTCAACTGAATGGGTATGACTTTTGTACCATTGTAAACTTGAAAAATCATGTTGAACCATTAATACTTGAGGGCCATTTATAATTTTATCACAGTTACAAATACATTAATTCAACAAACATTTATCAAATGCCTCCTGAGTGTCAAGTGTATTCTAGGCAGATACTCTGACAACTAAGATAAATATTAGCCTCTCCTCAAGTAGTTTTTTTTTAACATATTTTTACTTGTGGTTTCTTTTCCTGATAGTTCATTTAATAGCACTCTTTTCTTCAATAATCTAATTTCATGAAAAGGTGATCAAGAACATTTTATTGACCTTACATGCTCAGCACCTAGCATAGTACTTATCACACATTGTTTATCAATTACTTTTTAATTATTTTTATTTGTTTAATTAGTTATAAATGACAGTAGAATGCATTTATGCACTTTGATATATCATACATAGATGGGGTATAATTTCTCATTTTTCTGAGTATACATGTTGTAGAGTAAAATTGGCTATACAGTCATACACACACACACACACACACAAAATAATAATGTCTGTTTCATTCTACTGTGCTTCCTATCTCCACATCCCCTCCTCACTCCTCCTTTCACTTCCTCTAACTAATCTAAGGTAAAGCTATTCTTCTCCAGTGTCCCTCTCCTTATTGTGAATTAGCAATCGCATATTAGAGAAAAAAAAATCAACCTTTGTTTTTTTGGAATTGGCTTATTTGGCTTAGCATGATATTCTCCAACTCCATCTATTTACTGGGTAATGCCATAATTTTACTCTTCTTTAAAGCTGAGTAATAATCCATGGGGTGTGTGTGTGTGTGTGTGTGTGTGTGTGTGTGTGTATGTATGTATATATATATCACATTTTCCTTATCCATTCATCTATTGAAAGCATCTAGGTTGGTTCCATAATTTAGCTATTGTAAATTGAGCTGCTATAAACATTGATGTGGCTGCATTACTGTAATTTGCTGATTTTAAGTCCTTTGGGTATAAACCGAATAGTGGAATAGCTGGGTCAAATATCTCTGGGACATTATGAAGGCAGTACTAAGAGGAAAGTTCATTAATTATTTTTAAATAAATGGTTAAACTAAAGAATGAATGAATAAGTGAAAATTTACCTCAAAAAAACATTTCTAAAAGTGATAAATAATAAATATGAACCATCTTATTATGTTCTACACTTCATTCATTTATTTATTCAATTTCTAAGAGGTAAAACAGGAGAACAAAGATACCTGGTGCCTAAAATCAATAAACTTCAAGGGTTAGTAGGTACAGGCAGGTGTATAAGTACACTAAAACACTAAAGCCTCCTAAGTCTCTGAAGGAAAGGATTCGAGTTAATAATGAATGACCTGGTCTTCAGCCAATGAATAATGGGGAAAAAGATATTGATGTCTTTTTTTACTTTTTTTTTGGCCAATAAGTTTCAGTGATGATTTTCATTGATGATCTCCAAATATACTTATTTTTCTCTCTATTGTAACCTGAGATCTTGATAGTTTTATTCACATTACAGCTATTGGCATGTGGCATAGATGCCTAATAAGTTTGCAAATTTTGAATAAATAGCAGCATAAAAAATGGTCCATATTATAAGCAGTTCAAGTTGTTCATCCAAGTCCATTAATACTCGTTTGAGGTATACACTCCTTGATTAAACAAAAACCAGATCTCTGCTGGGTGTCTACAGTAATTTATCAGGTGGCTGTTCATTGGAATCTGGGATGGCATTGAGCAACATAAATATTCAATATCACCTATTAGAAAACCTCAGTGGCAGTGGCGGTCGAATTTTGGGTGAAAAAAGTAAGGGGAAAATAGTATTGCAAGGTGTCATAAGGCTCAAAATACTAAGATTATTTGAGAGAGAGAATAGCACATATTATAGTATACAATAGCTATTTTTAACACTGACACAAGAAAACAATTGTAGTGTAATATCATAAACCGGGAATCAGAATCATGTCATTGCTTATGTCCCCAATGATAACTATTGTATAAAATAGAAGTAATGAGGTATATCTTACTATGAACTTGAATGATTTGATTGGATTCAATGTTTACATGTTCAATGACCTTGGCAGAAGTTGAGCTGCTATAAACATTGATCCTCAATTTCTGCCTATTCCCTATCTTTTATAATTTTATTGAGGATTAGATTATTTAAATGTTTAGCATTATGCAAAGTAATTTCTAGAACATGAAAGCATTCAAGAAAAGTAAAATAAGATGAAACTCAAAGAAGTTTAGGATGTTGCATTCTGATTATCAGTGCTTAATATAAAGTAACTTTACCAGCAACAAACAAGGAGAAAATATCCAAAATAGCAGAGCAACTAATCAGGAACATTTTTTAAAAGAATTGTAATGTAGATGACACTTTTGAACCTTCCATGAGCCCTGAACACGGCGTATTTGGAAAAGGCTTCTCCACAAAGCCCCTCCTCTGCATGATTGAGCTGTGGCCTTTCTCATAGCACTGGTATATCTCACAGATGATTCCCTTGTTTACCTGTGATAGCCCCCAAAGCAGGCCTATTCCCTTTTGCTTGAACCTCCAACTTGGTTTTCTTGACTCATGAGGAATTGGTTGAAATTAGAACACTGTGTCTCCTTGAAACTAGGGAGGTCCAGGGATAAACAAATTTCTGTTCAGCTAACTCACTTAGACATTTCTGATTGCAAAAATAATCCCAAATGCAAAGCCTCATCTTTAACATGTCTCTTTCTTCCTGTAAAATCAAAGGCAAAAACGACACTACCAAGCCTTTGATTTCAGGTCTCTCTGTTGCAATAGCCTGAAATCAATCTCCTTCCTTGTTTGCTTTTATTCAAAAGTATTCACTTACCAATTAACCAGATATTTATAGAATCCCTACTATGTGTGAAGTCCTCTCACATGTTCTTAGAATTCCATAGTAAAAAAAAAAAAAAAAAAAAAAAAAAAAAAAAAAAAAGAGAGAGAGAACAATCTCTTGGGCTCACCGAGTCTATTATTTGAGGTGAGATAAGATAATAAAAATGGAAGCACATAAATATTTTTGCCAGGATATGGCAAGAGTTATAAACAGTATAGCAGGAATAACAGCTGCAAAACCAGAAATGCTAACTGAAGGGGCCAGCAGGCAGGATGGTCACAAAGGTGACTTGAAAAACTGCAGAGGCTGCCATCATGTGGCTAACTGGGAAATTGCATTCTAGGAAGGAGGAAAGGTAAGTGCAGAGATGGGAGTGTGATTGGTACAGAAAGTGGGGACAGTGTGGCTGGAGCTGCAGAAGCCCAGAAGAGATTTCAAGAAATAAAAGGAATTGGGCCTAACTTATTTATTTGGGTTATTATTCCAGTTTCTCCCAGAATAATAAAATAATAGCAGAGTTAGACATTCTTATAATTTTATTTTTAAATAACTTGGAATGGTATTGTCAAGTTAATATCAATGTTGAGATCTGTCTGACTGTGGAGAATTAGGAACTCTGTGGAGTAAGCAAGTTCAATCTTCACATCCAACCTGGGTCTGGTGGCTACTTTGTGACTCATAAAATTCTACCAAAGAATCACTCAATAGGATCTCCATCAATCTTGTTAAAAACAAAGATTGATAAGACCTGGCATTGCCCCAATTGGAAAAACTAACAGTTGTCATCTTTCCTTTTCTCATCATCGAAATAGGCATCTGTGTGGCTTTCTAGCATTTTTAAGGCAGGGCACTATAGTGGGTTAAGGAAAGGCATTTCTTCCCTTTATAAGGTGAGAGAAAGGGAGGAAAGAAAGGAGAATTAGTGTGAATTAGTCTCTGGCAAGAATAGGATGGAGAGAGTGAATCTCCCTAAAACTATTTGCTATTGCATCTCCTGAAGAGTCTGCATAACCCAACGTGTAACATATCAATTTGAAAACTCACTGCTCTGGAGTAAAATGTTCCATAAAAAATAAAAGATATCCAGTAAAACAATTGGAGAAAGAGTTTAAAGAAGAGGATGTGATCAGGTGTGTTAAATGACAGCTTGATTCAGCAAGATGAAGACTAAGGATTAAGTACTAAAGTATTGAACAATATGTTGGCTGTTGATGAGGCTGGACAGCATTCGATGTTGTTGTTTAAGAAAAAAAACAGATACAAGTTATTGGAGTCAATGAGACTGTACAAGGTTTCGAGGGAAACTGGTAGAAAATAATAAATTGCAGATAAAACTTTTATTTTGTTATTTTTCAACCACAGCATATATCCCTATGTAGTATATATTTTTTTAAATTACAACCATGCAATTGCAGCATATGTACACACACAGAATATATACATGCATATACATGTATGTATGTATTTATAGAATGTATTTATACATACTATCAATATTCATGTATTATGGATTATATATCTACAAATTTACCTGCTTTCCAAAAATCAATATATGTAGAGTGTTCCCAGTTATTCAGAGATGTACACACAGCAGTGAAACATTTGAATTACCTGACATACACATTCCCAATTGAATTCAAACACAGCAAGGCTTACCTTCTTGTTCTTACCTTCTCTCATATTGTGAGTCTTCTTTTCATTGTCTACTTAGTTCCATAGCTTTGTATTTTGTGCTTCAAGTTGATACTTTTGCTGTTTAAAATATTCACCAAGTGGAATGCTTAAGTGCTGCTGTCCAGAGTTCCAAAGCATTAGAAGGCTGTGTTGTGCCTTCTAATTATATGTATAATAATCTATATTATATGTATAATATACATACTAGGGATTGAACCCAGAGGCACTCCAACTCAGCTATGTTCCCAAATCCTTCTTTTACTTTTTATTTTAAAACGGTATCTTGCTAAGTTGGTGAGACTGACCTCAAACTTGCAATCATCCTGCCTCAGCTTTCTGAGATTACAGGTGTGTGCAACTGTGCCCAGAAGGATAAAGTTTTATTCAGGTGTGCATTACAGTAATGGTGGCCATGATATGTACACCAAGAAAAATGAAGAAAAAATTCAACAGTTTTTAAATGAATCTAATATATGCTCAAGTGTCGCGTCTACCCGCCGGCAGGAAAGACGACAACAGCAGGATTCTTCTTTAACACACTTTATTGGAAGCTTCCATGAGGTATAGATGAGAGAAAAAGGGCCCCGGGCCCGAAAAAACCACCCCTTATATACTTCAGCTGCAGCCCTGCTCGTACACCATTGGACAAAGAGTGCATAGCAACACAGCAGCAGCCAATAGAATGATAGACCCAGCACTTGCACATAATGCAAGAGACACCCAGCTCCAGCTTGTGCAAAGCAACAAGCACTTCTTGAAAACAGTTTGTTCCAGGAGCTGGACAATTGATACATTGTATTCTAGGGAGTGGCTGAAAACAAAGAACTGGGTCTCAGCCCAAGAATTAGGCTCACGCCCACACAAGGCAGCACAGCAAAATGGCTCTCTACAGTTCCCCCCTTTTGTTTTCTAAAAACAATACAGGCAAGAGTAGAGGTGAATTGCCATTACTCATACTAAGCCTTCAACCAGGAACCTTATCAGACCCAAGCAGGTCAGGACGTTCCCGCATGACCGGTATTGGCTGAATATGAAAACAGACACCACAGATCTTACAAGGCCTTGTGAGCTGGCCTCCTTGACGTGCATAAACTTCAGGGCTGGATCCAAGCCCTGGGGGCCGGGGGGAATCCACTGCCAGCAGTGTTTTCCTTTTGTTTGTTGCACGTCAAAGGGAATCAAGTAGCCCCTGTCTTAGGTCGTTCACTGCCCTTACATTGCTTACCCGTCCTTGGGGAGGCCCCATTCCCCTGTCTTAGGTTGCAGTGCAAGCGTGAAAGTTGCCCGTCTCTGGGTACTACAAGATCAGCTCGTTGTTGCCAAGGCGTTTAATGGTATCTACTCAGCCAGTCATTATTAGGTCTCTGAGGCTGAACTGTGGCTATAAAAATACAACGACAAACAAGTTGGCAACACCCTAAAAGAAAGGCACGGGTTGCGCAAGCCAAACTTGAGGTGAGTTGCCATTTTCTAAAGCTGCAAGAGCTTGTGTGAGCATAGCCTTATCATGAGCATTGCGGGCCTTAAGGCGACAGAGAAACCACAAGCAGAGAACCATACCGAAGCAACACATTGCACCAATCTCTGTAAAGTGCTATGCTTCACTTTCAGGCCCTTGGAGCGTAACAGACCATCTAGGGCCGAGAAAAGCGAACTTGAAGGTGTGGCACCCCTGACACAACAACAAGAAAAACACAGAAAACAAAAGACACAGACGACAAAAAGAACACAGAAAACAAAAGTAAAAGCACACATTGCAGCTGCAATAAAATATGAGGCCTACGGGGTCCCGCTCTCGGGGACGAGGGGTCCGCTCACGGACGAGGGGTCCACTCAGGGACGAGGGGTCCACTCACGGGACGAGGGGTCCACTCCGGGACGAGGGGTCCACTCACGGGACGAGGGGTCCACTCCGGGACGAGGGGTCCACTCCGGGACGAGGGGTCCACTCACGGACGATCGGTGCACCACTCCTGTCGACTGAAAGTTCTGATTTTCCCGGGTCTCGGCACCACTTGTCGCGTCTACCCGCCGGCAGGAAAGACGACAACAGCAGGATTCTTCTTTAACACACTTTATTGGAAGCTTCCATGAGGTATAGATGAGAGAAAAAGGGCCCCGGGCCCCAAAAAACCACCCCTTATATACTTCAGCTGCAGCCCTGCTCGTACACCATTGGACAAAGAGTGCATAGCAACACAGCAGCAGCCAATAGAATGATAGACCCAGCACTTGCACATAATGCAAGAGACACCCAGCTCCAGCTTGTGCAAAGCAACAAGCACTTCTTGAAAACAGTTTGTTCCAGGAGCTGGACAATTGATACATTGTATTCTAGGGAGTGGCTGAAAACAAAGAACTGGGTCTCAGCCCAAGAATTAGGCTCACGCCCACACAAGGCAGCACAGCAAAATGGCTCTCTACACTCAAGTCACATCTATAATGCACAAAAAAAGCCATGAAAAAAAAGAAAAATGGTTAAATTTATAATCATAAGACAATGGCTGATTTTTTGAAAAAGGCATAGTAGACTACATTGTTTAGAGGTCAAAACCAAAAATTTTGCAAATACATTACTTGGAATCATGAAAATATTAAACCATCCCCACTCTTGTTTGCCTCTCACATTTCAAAAGTTTCCGTGCAAAAACCTTAAATTCGAAGACAAATCTTGAAAATCAGGAAGCTGTAGAAGAATTTTAAAATACCTGCTAAGTGTTATACAGGAAGAGGTTATGTGAAAAAGCACATTTCAACACTGACTTGGTTACAAGAATATTGGCAAGTTAATCTGTATAATACAAATGGCCTCTAAAGCTTACAACTATAAATCCCTCAAAACCATTCAATTAATCATTTATCAGAAATATATATTGTGTCTTTAAACATAATATAAATAATAATATAAAGTGTCTTTAAACAGAGAGATATCAAACAAAACACTGGGCTCCAAGGGTTACAGGAACCTAACCTTATATGCCCCTAGAAGAAATGGCTGCATACAGAGCTCAGGCCGGGTTCCTGGTGAACACTGTCAAGAAAACCAAGAAATATATTGCTACAGACAGAAAATGTATGTCCCTCCAGAACTCGTACCTTGAAAACTAATCCCCAGTGTAATAGTATGTGGAGGAGGTTTTACAGAAGTGGTTAGGTTATGAGGACAGAACCCTCATGAATGAGATTTTTATGAGACAGAATCCTCATAAAAGAGGCTCTACAGAGCTACACAGCCCTCTGTCATGTGATGACACATCCAGCTACCTACAAGCCACTAAAGAGGTCCTTCCCAGATGTTGAATCTATCTGTGCCTTGACTGTAGCATCTACCCTTAAAAACTGTGAGAAATAATGTTTTGTTGTTTATATATTATCCATGTGTCTATGTGTCTATGCATATATATACATATATACACATTTCTTGAAATATTTCAATAGATTTGAAAAAATAACTAATGATAATTGGGTGATGAGACATTATTTGAGGAAGAAAGTCTGTAAACTAATGAAGTGTTGGAATCCAAAACACAAATTGAAGTGCTATCCTTAGACTATGGCAATCAGTCATGCACTGTAACATAAGGAAGACAAAATCCATATGTATAGATACATCTGAATAAGTAGACATGTAAATAGATGCATCTAGATGTTTTCCAATCCCTTTATTAATGAAATGTGTGGTTACTAGCTGTGAGTGAAGGGAGAAGAGGAGGTGGTCTATGTTTCAGAAAGGGGAACAGATGAGAGTGTTGAGTGACAGAGTAAGTTTACCAGGAAAATATAGTGTAGGATTGCCTGGCAGGACCACGGTCCCTCTGAGGTTTTTAATCATGAATTTAAAATGAATCCAGTCAGCATTTTTGTGGTGTTTCTTAATCCACTTTCATTGTTTCAGGCACAGGTAAGGAAAATGGGTGGAGTTGCAGTTAAACATTTTGAAGTTTTGCTAGAAGAAAAATTGTTAGTGCTGTGACATAAATGTATTTTTTACAATTTTAGAATCTAAAGAAACTTTGGAAGTTTTTTTTTTTAAATTACCTTTGGGGGAAAAATTCAGAACACAGATTTTGAAAGTGGATGAATTTGCTTTCATACGCCAGGCGCATTTATTTTTAGCATAGCACATTACTTTTTTCTTAACAGTATACTGGAAATAATAACATATTTCTTTCAAAGTATAAAGATTAAAATAATACAAAAAAGAAATATTTACAGAAAGCATCAATTATAGGGCCAGATTTATAATTGGTGTTCAAGACATGGATTTTCCTCTGCCTTTGTTCTCATTTAAAAATGATTGACTGAGGATGTTTAGAAACATTTTTAAAGCCTCAAAAATATTTACAGCTTTTCTCTCCACTACTTCTCACTGTTTTAAAATTCTCCAGTGACCTACACAACAGGGAAATTTTGGTAGACAAACTATTGTTTGGCTGTCTTGAATCTTAAGGAATTTGTCTTTCCTTTTAGTTAGTGGGCTCAAATCATTGAGAATAACTTCTCTTTAGTAACTTGTCTTTTTGCATTTGGTTCATTATGTTTATCTTGATCAATATTTAATACAGGACAAAATGCTTTCTCTCCAAACAGTTTATCATCAACAGGGAAATTGGTAACTCTGAAGCTCTTCCTGAAAAGAGTAGCACCCTCCAAAAATCTTTTTATAATACTTCATATATCTTTGAAATAATTTTTTTTGTTATCACAGAACTTGGTCTTATTTAGCAAATCTCCTTTTGGTGATTATCCTTTGCTATGGGTAAATCCAGTGCTTCTCAGTAGAGACACAAGTACACTGACAGTTCCAAGGGTCAAAGATTGAGACCTCAAATTTAAGGTTTAAAATTCCTTCATTCAATATTCTCATTACAGTCACCCACCCTTTGTTTCCTTTTGGCTAGATAGCTCATTTATTTTCATGGATTCCTCCTCAGGGTTCTGTATTTTAGCAAGCACTCACTGGGTACAAATCACCCCAACTGAGCACTTTTCCTGCATCATATATTTATTCCACATCATAGAGGCTCCTATTATAAAAAATTTATAAAGGGAGACATGAAAACAAAATTAAACAGACCTTCATCTTTTGAAGCTACATTTTAGACACACAGACAATTCTAGGTAAAATACTTATTATTAGGGACAGAGACAGGGACAGGTATGAGGCAGGATCGTGAGGGTAGAAGAAGGGTGGTTGGATAAAATCAACATATGCTTTATGAATGCATGCAATTATGACACTGAATCTGATAACTGTCCATAATTAGTATGCATTTATTTTTCAATTATTCATTTCAAAATAAAATTGCAATAGTTATAAGCATTACAACAAAGAACCCTGTATACCAGAAATGTATTATCATATGCTGTATAGCTCACTATTTGTGGGGAATGGGGCAAGTCGGGGAGTTTTCTTGCAGAAGTGTTATTTGAGCTGAATTCTAAAAGATGAGCTGAGTTAACTCTGAGGATGGAGGAGGAAAAGAAGGATGAGCATTTCAGAAGAAGAAACATCCCTTCTGAAAACACTTCAGAAAGGATTAAGATAAATGTAGAGTCCTTGGAATGCACATGAGGAAAGGAAGAATGATATAAGATGAGACTGAGGGTCAGAAGCGAGGGTGTGCAGAACACTGAGGCAGCCATAAGACTTTTAATTCATCCTGAGAAGAGAGGAAAAATCTCATAGTGCCATGGGAGGATGACAGGATGTAGCTCAAGTAAAAGCAGGGAGACTTGTTTGGATAACATTGAGGTACTCCCAAATGATGAAAGATGATGACTATGTGGACTATTAAGTTTGCAGATAGGAGGGAATAAACAAAGGAGTGCAAGAGAAATATGATAGAGGAAATCAGTTGGATTTGACTGAATTAGCTGCAGGGGTGAGTGATGCGTGGATATTAGGCGTCTAACAGGAGTACTATAACCTTAATAGACAAGAATAAGCATCATTTACAGTATTTTAAAATATTCTTACCCAAGAATGTTTCAGAGATTGGGAATGTTTCTTTCCATGGTCATCTCTGCTGGGTGGAATTAGAACACAGTGAATGCCTAGGATGGCAGGTTCAGCTTTAGTGAGGATCCTGCTAGCAGGTGCAGAAGATCAAAAACAAGGGGTAAGTAGTTGACAATGTTGCCTTAGGCACTGGTCAATTTATTTAGAACTCTGTATTACTGTTATTTTTGGATAACATATATTATTTATAAGCATTTTTTTAAAAACATAATTACCGTTTATTGAATATCTACTTTCTACAAAGTATGCATATTACCTGATTTTTATCAACCCAATTCTAACTCTCTCAGGTAATGTTCTCCACTCATTCAAAGTTGGAAAGACTTTATATGGCAGAGCAAATGTGACCCAAATCCACACTGCTCCTGGGCCTACGCTTGAAGTCAATACACTGCCAAGCAAACCCGTCATGGAGCAAAGTGTTACTTTTGCCTCCCACTGCTGCCTCTTTTAACAGAAAACTTAAGTCTCAGTTGTGACCCAAGTCTAGCTAAATACAGTGACAAGGTTTTCCAGAGATTCTAAAACCTCTTCTTTCCCTTTTGATTAGAGATTCACATTCTGATTTGCTTTAGAGAAAATGGGTTAGGTGAGTCCATTTCTTTCTTTTATCAAACGCCCTATACAGTATGGAGTGTGAGTAAGTGGAAGATAGATTTGAAATAAATGTGGTTGAAAAAGCCAGGTGCATTTCGAGGTCTTAGATGGGACCTATGGAAGTGTAAAGTTCTCTATAAAAAGTACTCAGAACTGTTATAACACTTTCCAAAGAACCAAATGGAAGCATAGTTATGATTTGTTTTATGGTTACTCTCTTAAAATAAATCTTTTGTTCATTTTAAAAGAAAAATCTTTAATTTCTTTTAAGATAGGGAAAACTGAGGTTCTCTCCCCATATGGCATGAGTACTCAGAAGTCCATATCTCCCAAATCGCTTTTAGTGTTTCTAAATGAAAAATTTCTCCCTCCTACATGATTGGTTGGGTATCTCTAGTTTGGAAGGTTACTTTAGTTCTGGAAATTCTAACAAGTCAGAAATGTTTGCCAAGCTATAATTTACTATGTATTATATGTTTTTTTATAGTTTGCTGTTTTGGTGTGAATACTACAGTCTGATCCTGTCTTCCGGTTCAAGTCTATTGAAACTGCTTGTGTATATGCGAGTGCCCCTGTGATTTGAGGTGTCTAGAAGATTGATACGAAAGAGGCTGTTCATGAGAACTTCTTTTAGGCCATGTGGTTCTGTGGTAATGAGTCTCCTCTGTGTATTTTACCTGCAAAAATGTAGCACCAAACTATTCTTAGTCAAGAAGTACATTAAATAGACAAATATATATACATGTAGCTAATGTAAATAAATTAATAAATAGATCATTTTTGAAGTCCAGGAGAGCTCTTCATTTACTCTCAGCTGTTCTTTTTCCACTAAACAAAGCCTTTCCAAGGATCTAACATGGAAAGCCATCCAACTAAAGACTTCATCATCAACACCTTAAGGTGATTTCCTGCAACTTACCTTTATTTTGTACGCCACTGGGTCAGAGATTTTTATGAAGAGGATATTAAATTCACATAGAACTTTCATATTTACCATTAAAAATCAAACACTTTCGAAGCTGGAAGAACAAAGCTGATTAAAGGATTAAGATTAAGTTGCTCTCTTAATATGTGCAAATCATCAGTAGAGAGCTGTTGGTGTACTTAAGAGGTCACAACCAGGGTTGAAAAGCAGGAAGAGAGTCATGTCATAAGACTACAGATGCAAGATGGCCACCATTAGGAAGAAAAATACTGAGCCACAACATTAAAAAGGACTGTGTTGCAAATAAGCTGTGGCAAACTGATTCTCCATAATACAGCTCAGGGGGAAATTTATTTAAATGGAAGAACAACAACAACTTGCCATGTGAGTATGTGGCATGGGACTTTCATAACCTGGAGTCTGAATATGTTTTATAGATTGCCTGGTGCATCTGTTCAACATTCTAATGAGTAAGCAGAAACTACCCTTGCGTTACAGAGGGGGAAACCAAAGCACACGGAATTGTTTTGACTTCCCAGGTATCATAAAGGCTTTTACAGAATCCCAGAACTAGAACCCAAGTATCTAGGATTTTAGTTTAACAATCTCAGTCATAAGATAACAATGTTTCCTGACCTCAGGCCTTATGTAATATCTGCATAAATTATTAAAGTGTTCTGTAAAATCTTCCCTGAGGATTCTCAAGAACAACCCACACTGTTGTTTTGCTTTTGATACAATCCTACTTAGAAGGTGGAAAAGCAGTCTTTTTTTGTTAAAAGCTGAATTTTGCTATCTCAAAGTAGGTCAAAAAGGAGTATGGAAAGCATTTCAAATCACCCACAATGGACTTGAACTTTGAATTCTGGAATAACAATTTTATATTGGCCTAGTTCAATTTTATTTTCTCAAATGGCTACAAGACCCATTGTGTAAAATTGGATTTATATGTTGCCTGGATAAAAGGTTCTGTAGCAAACAATGCAAATTCTTTTAATCCAATTGTTCAGGCACCATATAAATCTTAGAGCTGTGGTTATTTTGTGTGTATTGCATCTTATAGGGAAAGAAGCACAGACAGGTCGTATTAATTAAAATAAGAAATTCACTGAATCTCAGGAGTGAAAAAGAAGTTAAAGGTCAACTGTATCAATGTTATCCCCAATTCTGGCGATGTAATATAAGCACCCAGGGAGTTTTTAAAAACTGTAAGTTCAAGGTCTCATTCATTGTATGCAAACTGAATTTGGTCTAAGTTAGAGGTGTCACATAGGTACCTTTTTATTTTAAGCCCCCCCAGTTGATTTAATATGCAGACATATTTGAAAGCCACACATCTAGAAGAACTCTGCAGAGGTAAGAGAAAAAAAAGCACAATTTAATATCTAGAAATATCACTACTGTATGGGCTGAAAAAAAATATAAACTGACTTTTCAATAACCTGCCACTCCTAGAGGGACAGACTAGAGAGATCTCAGATGATCAGAGTTTGGAGATTATTTTCTCAATTCCTGATCCTAGAGTATGAAAATAGAACAGTCTGATTAAAATTAAAGTATCTACTGTTCCAGTAGGAAAAAAATGTTGTTTTTAACCATTTATGAACCAATGAGACATTATTTAAAATAGTTTTATCAAAGTGTCAAAATGGGCCTCTAGAATACACAATTTTGGACATAATTATACTGACCTAGAAGTTGAAAAAGAAGTTCTTACATCAGTGAAAACTGATGTTTAACTTAGAACAATACATGTAGAAATTTTAATAGGAAAGCACATGTGTGTATGCACACACACACACACACACACAAACACACACACACACACACACACACACACACACATCTTCCTCTTTGTCAGCTGAAAAGACCTGGAAGCAATGACACCCCAGTTGGGGTGAGCATAACTACACCAAATTCTTGGTTTATAATACCATTCTGCAATAAAAGAAACCATTATTCCTTAAAGAAATAGCTAATTCTAAGACTAAAGTTGTAGATATACAATATGACCTTGGGTTATCTTGCAGTGCCAGAAAGTAAGTGTTAAAAAGAAGATCAAAATAATACAATGATGGAGCATGTTAAAGGCAACAGATAATGCTATCCATGATCAAAGTTATGCCAATAAAGTAAGTAAAAGAGTGTTAAATTCTAACCCCAAATACAAAGCATATCCATGAACACACCCATTATAAAGAAGTGATTGAATGAATGAATAAATAAATAAATAATGAAGGAAAAGAGACAAATCACCATTGCAGAATTTCAAATTAACTGGTGTAGATGCATCCCCTAAGGAGGAAAATCATGAACCCACTCTGTATGGGTAGGCTACACATAGTGACACTGTGTCAAATAGTATAGTATAGAAAAAGAGAGGAAAACAGTAACTTAATAATGAAGAAAATGAACAAACACTACCTCAATTCAGGTGATGAAGGCTAATATCAGCAGTGAAAGTTATATTGACAAGGTGCCCCTTAGTACAACGTGAGGACAATGACATTTTGTCTTTTTAGTCTTCCCCCTCAAAATGTATCACCTTGGTCTACTGAATGGATTGTATCATCTAAATCTCAACTGAAGGGGATTCAACACAACACCTGACCAGTATTCAGAAACTGTTATAATCAAGAAGAGACCAAGGGATGTGATCAATAAACAAATTGTATCCTGGATGAGATCTGGGGACAGAAAAAAGGACATCAGGTGGTAAATAAACAAAGATGAAGAAAGTACAAATATTATCCAAAATAAATATCAACTAGCTGCTCATAAATGGTGAAAACTGTACCATACTAAGGTAAGATCTACTTAGTAATAAACACTGAGTGTGGGGTAAATGTGAACCCTCTTTACTGTTTTCATAATAATCCTGTAGATCTAAAACTGTTCTAAATTGTTACATTTATTAAAAAAAGAAAAACAGTTCTTCCCCTCTTAGGAAAAGACAGAATAATATTCAACCTGACCTTTGTCCTCACACAGTCATATCTGATCCTTATCAAATAGAAAAAGCAACTGTCATCATGGTCTCTGTTCTGAATTGCCTAGGTATTTTCAGTAATTTCAAAACCCAATCAGGGAGAGATTTTTCTATAGTCAGCCATTACAAATAGTATCCATGCCATAATAGGAACTAGTTCCATATTCTACAAAGAATAATTTAGGTTTTCGAGATAGAAGCTTCCATGTGTAAATTTCCTAGCTTTTTTCCTCCCACTAGTAATGAAGCCTATATTTTGTCATGGTCACTAGCCTTGCCAAACTATCTTTCTCTTGGATATTCTCATACGTTTTTTTTTTTCCCCTAGCAGTGACTGCTGTTCAAACTTACATAATAGAATTGTCACACTTTATAAACTGTGTTGAATATTCTGATCCCTTTCATTTGAAGAGGTCCTCTATTTCATGCCCAACTAGCTTTGAGGTCCTTCTGAGATAATCAAGTAGTCATTGGCACCTTGCATGTAATAGCCACTGCTGCGTGAAGAGTCCATAAATTCAATTCTCTGTGCAAAAACCATGGAAAACAGAACCTTTCAGCTTAAATCACTGGCAAGCTACTCCATTAGATTTCTGAGGCTGACCCTGATAAACAAAACTTTTGGAGGAAATTTTCTATTATGGATTGCACAATATCAGGTGGTTTAGATGTAAATTTCAGCAACTCCTTTCTCCACAGAGTAATATTATACTCGGGCTTCTGAGGCTACTTTGTATTATATTAATGCTATTTTAGTGGCTCTGTCCCTCAGTGATTTGTGATCCCAATCCCTGCAGCCTCAGATAGACCATTGTCCTGATTCAGTGTGATAATGTGATCTATCCTGAGAATTCTGTCCACGCTATTATTCTTGCTACACATCAGATGGTGAGTTGCGGTTGTACATCCTAAACTAGTTACAAATTAGAACTCCATCTAACTAGTATGGATTGCCATTTATTTATGGCTGACCTGATGCTGTTTCAGACACAGGTGACTGTCTTTAACTTGATCTAATTGAACTCTTTCCATGTTCTTTTGAAAAGCACTATTGCAGACTCTAGTTCTCCATTACCATGACCATTAGCTATAAATCTCACCCTAAAGCCTGTGGTGTTCCTCCAAAATGCATCAGTTAGGTATATCTTTTAAATATATATATTTCTACTTTATCAGAGCCATATATCTTCCCTTATCAGTACTGAAACTTAGCAAGAGAAAAAAAGATGTCCTCAGTCTCATGTTTTTTTGTTTCAACAAGAAAAATATCGCTTCATAACAATAACCTAAGAAAACAATAAACAGAAAAAAACATAAACCTCAAAATGTCCAAGGAGTAATGAAAACAAATATAGATAATGCACATACATGCACATTCATAGCAAATACGGACACAAATATATGTAAAAATGAACCATCAAAAAACTCACATAAAATAAACATTTAATTTTCACTTTTTATTTTCAACAAATCCAATCATAAAAAATTTACATTCTAGCTCAAGGGTGGAGAGGAAATTCTAAATTAAAAAATAAAGGATATATATATATATATATATATAATTCTCATTTTTAAAACAATTATTGGTTTTACTCTGATTGCAGCAGAATTTCTAACCAACATTTTTCAATAATGTTATATTACTCTGCCATCCTCAGAATCAGTTCTATTCCCTGTCACTAGCAAAAAAGAAAAAAGAAAAAAAAAGAATAGAGTAAATAAAAAGCTACTCTCCTTTATACTTGAGACTCCATTTTTATGAGTCATAACTATTTGCTTAAATAAATAACAGTAAATGTATTTTTATAAACCACAACAACTCATCTCAAGTCTCTAAATTTTCAATAAATTCCAATGATTTTTTTTCTAACTGTGGATAACTAACACCCATAATAGCCATACCACCCAGATTTGTCAATGACCTAATTCACAATTCACCTAAATAAATACCAAATATCTTTGTATCTTTCAACATCTATCTGGAATTAAGTAAAAATGCCCAATTATTACTTGGAAATATTCCCCAAGCACATTTAGTATCTGTTATATATATTTTATTGTGTATATAATATATATATATATATGTTTCGTATATAAAACTGACACTATATATAGAAAACATATATATGCTTATAGACATGTAACATAGATACTATAGATATAAAAATATATACGTATATATTATGATAGAGTAAACAGTTGTACAGGTTTTAATATAGGAAAGCATAGTGTAAATATCAGGCCTTTGCTCATACTGGATGTGGGGCAAAATAAGTTATTAATCTTGCTTAACTCAGTTTTTAATTTGCAATACAAAAGAACAATAGTATTCCTTTAAGAAAAAAAGTTTACTTAAAAGGATAAAATCAAAAAATAGATACAAAACACAAGCAGGGTGCCTTAACTCAAGGAATAATAAGTATACTATGCATTAAATTTTCCTTTTCTCATCAGTTTGTAAACTTCTATCCCTTCCTTGCTACAGATGGATCACCTCACCCATGCCAGGTACTATGATAGTGGTAGACAAGAGGAGACACAATTGTGTTTCACTCAAACTTGCATTGGAATGAAGAACTTTCTTTTATTTGTGAGATTTTAAGCAAGTGTTTCCTTCCCTGATGCTCTTTTATTTCTATTTCTTCATCTGCTAAATAAGAATAATGACTTAAATATCACAAGGTTAAAATTAGATGAGATACCAAATGTACAAGTAATTTGTAAACTGCTAAATGCCTCTATTTACTATGTATAATTAATACTATACATATTGTGCATTTTAAAAGAATAATATTTATAGGCACTATGATATTGAAGTGATAGGAAGAGAAGAAACTTGATTTTGTTTTACAAAATCACTAAGGCAGATAATAAATAATTGATGAAAATTATAAAATAAAAATACTTTTCATCTACTTAGATTTATGTGATAGAATATTCTTTCAAGACAGAACACACAGAGCTGTAAGCATCATAAATATTGGAATTGGGTCTGTTCTGCCTTCCTTGAAAGCCTTAGCTTCTCCATGCTGGGCACAAGGTGATCACTCTGGAAATCTTTCCTGAATGCAGGAAAATTCATTTATTTAAGGTCAACACACACACTCACACAATCATTTTTTAAGAAAAAGTTAAAAACTCATAAATGACAAACTTTACAAAACATTTCATGCCCTCTCTTTAAAGTTTATTAAGTGAGGAATAGAGATGTCCAGCTGTTTTGCTTTGATTTACTGCTACCATGTTGCCTTGGTTCTTTATCTACGCAGCATAAATCCCAGAAATGATTCCTTAGCACGAGAACCCTCAGATTGATCTAAGATTGTGAAAAGGTAATATACTTCTCAAGAGCATTTTCATCTCTCATAGGCTCATAAACATAGAGCAGTATGGGTTTAAGAAATGGTCATTACTGTAATCCAATACAAAAAGGTACAAAGATATCATAGAGAAAATGTAGAATTAGGGAGAACATAAATATGCAATCATTTTAATGCAATTAAGTTAACATTTGAAAAAGTACTATTCAAAAGCAATTCTGTAACTGTGTCAGGATGAAATGTATTTGCTATATTCTCTATAGCATTTTTGTTAGTTTCTTGTATTAATTCTTTACTATGCATTATTTTTGATCTTTTTAAGTAGGACACAAAATGAAAGAATATTTTCTCAGTGAGTAGCAGAGATATTTATCATGTTCCATGAAATCCATGTAATTTACATTTTACAAGCTGAACATTTTTAATATTTTGTAACCTAAATGAACACAACTATTTTCCAGAACTGGTATAAATTACAGCATTTTCGCTTTAATCATAATTACTAGAAATAAATAACTATGGAAACAATTGTATCTCCATGAATATTTATAAAATAAATTATTTTTTCATATCCAAAATTATCCTATGCAGTTCAAGGACTTTTGTTTTCCAAATTAAAACTGTTGAACTAATGTGTTCTCTTTTATCATTATTTTAAATATTACTATTGATTTTTAAAGAGAACACCAGTCAGTTGATAGCCTTCTCTCTGTAATATATTTTTTTGAAATATAAATATTTCAACTTGATTAAATGTCTTTAACATTGATTAAAAAATAATATCAGTAATGGTATGACCATATAACATATATATGTATATATACATATATATACATATATACATATAGAGATAGATTTTATTATATATCAGTCAAGTTCAAATTTTAAATAATTTATTCTATTTATTTATTTATTTATTTTTGATGCTGGGAATTGAACCCTGGGGTACTTTCCCACTGGGCTCCACTCCCAGCCATTTTTATTTTTATTTTGAGACAGGGCCTCCTGTTGCTTAGGGCCTCATTAAATTTCTGAGACTGGCCTGGAACTTGTAAACTTCCCACCTCAGAAGCCCCATTCAGTGGGATTACAGAAATGTGCCACCATGACCAGCCTTCCTAATAGTTCTTTAAATAGGTATTCTGATCTTGATTCCACAGACAAAACTGTTAAACTAAGAACATACTCACAATAAAAGAGTTAGCAATGGATGAATCAGCATTCAGATAGAATGACAACAGATTGAGGTTTTTGTTTGCTTCTCTATTTCTATATTGAGGAGTGAACCCTGGGCCTTATGCATGCCAAGAAAATGCCAAGTATTTGCAGTAAGGAGCAGGAGAGGATCTGTCCACAATGTGAAGAACCAGTTGACTGACCCTGATTTCATTGATACTGCCAAGAGTGCTTAGTGTGTACCTTCATTACAGTTGGAAAAAATAATGCTGTCATTGGCCACTCTATTGCAATAATATTAATTAGATCTGTAGGTTTTTATAGTATTCTATTAGATAAGTTTTAAATAAAAAAATCATTAGACATTATGGTCCTTTTGCACGGGGTCAAAAGCATCAACTATCCCATGGAGTTGAAGGACTTTTGTTTTCCAAATTAAAGCCAATAAAACTTTTCCTCAAGGACATACTGCCTCAATTAAGCTATTGCTATACTTTTAAAATAAGTTACATTTATCTTCACTCATTTACTAGTAAGATAAGAGGATGAGAGGATTCCTTCTTAATACAATTTGCACCTTAATGAGTGTTGTCCACCCAAGTAATATATCTTAAGTCAAGAACTTGAGAGACTTCTATAATGTTTGGAATTAATTTAGGAATTAGTAAGCCATAGGGATAATAGTTTTACAGGATATCTAATATTCTGTTAATGGGAAATTTTATGCTTTTTCCATATTTCTAGAAAACTCTGGACATCATCAAGACAGTTTTAAAAAATAGATACAATTTAAACAGAGACAGATTAATTGACAAGAAGGATGAAGAGTCAATTCAACTATATAAAATAATTTTGGTCAATACTCAACTGCTTGTGTGAAGGCCTGGGGCTGAAGTTGAGGTGTAGTTGACAGATAAAGAAGATACAGATTTTTACCAAATTTGTATGTTTTATTTCTACTCAGTGCCATTCACATATAGTCAAATAGCTCAGGTGATAGGCAAGAAATTTTATTCAAAACCTAATGAATGCAGAAGGGGAGTTCATACTCTAAGGAAACCTTCTTTCTGAGTAGATTTTTACTGGGGCTGGATGATGATGGAGTGTGGTATGCATGCTGCCATCAGAGATATTCATGGAGAGGAGCAGAGATTTCCAGGGATTAGTATACCCCAATTCATTTCATCCCTAATTTGGGCAAGATCAGATCTGTCTTCATCCTGAAGGTTGTGTTTTTATCATTATAAAAATATTATAATGAGCTCAAATTCTCTGTAATATTAACATGTTTTCCAGACAAGATTGGGGTAATCCATATCCTTCCTCTACCCTCCTTCCCCACACATACACACTTGGCATTTGGAACATGTGATAACTTGTCTGTCTGCAACTAGAAGAATGTGGTTATCAGAATCATGGCTTTTAACTTTTACAAGCAAGTAGCATAGCTGGCAGGGGAAGGAAGTATCTGTAATTTGGGGATTCAGATAAATGACAAAATCACCTACCAAGAGACTATAATCATATTAACATCAGAATCCTCAACCACAATACTGGATTTATGAATACAGTAGAGTAATAATATGTTCAAAACAATAAAAAGAACCATTATACTAAAAGTTCACATTTGTGTAAAATAGTATTTAAATTTGAAGGAGAATTAAAGAAATTCTCAGGCCATGCCAAATCTCCTTAAATAACTTTTAGAAAATGTAGCCATGGAAGAAGGAAAGGAAATACAGAAGGGAACAATGAGCTATGGCCAATAATTTGGTTATATAGAGAATTGTATTTTGTTTAATGAGAAAATAAAATTATATTATGAGCCTAGTATGGTAGCACACACCTATAATCCCATTGGCATGGGAGGCTGAGACAGGAGGATCACGAGTTCAAAGCCAGCCTCAGCAAAAGCAAGGTGTTAAGCAACTCAGTGAGACCCTGTCTCTAAATAAATTACCGAATAGGGCTGGGGATGTGGCTCAGTGGTCAAGTGCCCCTGAGTTCAATCAGCAGTACCCTTCCCCCCCAAAAGAAGTATATTATGAGAAGCAGTAACTAGTATTCCATAATATACCAACATGGCAGTGGAGTTGGGGAACAATAAGATATTGATGTTTCTTGTGTTTGGGGATAAGAGGCAATAACGTGGAGAAGCTATATTTCACTTATGGTTAGTGTGGAATAGGTTGTATTAAATTTTTTTCCTGCTTATTATAAATACTAACTATAACTGACTATAAAAAGCAACATTTTGAAGGCACTAGAGAATGACCCAAGCAGTCAGAAATGGAGAGGATATGACTTTTAAGAAAAGAGAAGGCCATTTGGTAAGACGAGTTCTTCACCTGAGAGAACTTTCAAGGTGCTTATGCCTAAAGCAAATCTCAAGCAGAAAGCAACAGTTTCACGGGGCTGAAGAGGCTGAGATTGAGTGAAGGGATGCAAGACTTCGTGGAAAATAACAAGGACAATCCTGAAAAGAACAGAGACCAAAAGCCTGCACCAAATCACCCCATACTTGATTGACTCCTAAATTACACAGGCCAGGGAGAGTCTCCAAATCCTAAATGGAAAGCAAAAGCCAAAAGGCTGAAAGAGCTGCTCAACTGGATCTGGGAAATAAAGATTGTAATTTAAGACTTGAGAAGTTAGAGAAGTCCCAGAAGCATCATACCTTATCAGAAAGACAATACCCCAGGAAAAGCAGTCATGCCCCAACATAAAGGGCAGAACTAAAATAAATCTGCTGTGAAAAGCCTTAAACAAGTTTCTAAGGGGACAAGCAAATCTGAAGAAATTTAATACCTGAGCCTCAGAGGAAGAAAACAGAATTTAGAGTATCTAATACATCTTCTGCAAGAGCTAGTGTATAAGGTTTTTTTTTTTTTTTGAGTTGTTGGTCTGAACCTTATTTATTCATGATTATTATTATTAATGATCATGTGTGCTTTTTATGTACAGTATATTTGATTTTCACATCAGAAAGACTACAGCTTATCTACTTGAAATAATCACGCTACCATAAAATCAAGTGTTCCCATATGATTATTGCTTTTAATGTAAATTCTAGAACATTTGTCCTAATTTAGTTAGCTGATGATCTGCATGGAAGTCTTTCTATCTGGTTCTCAAGCATAAGTGAAAAGATATACCTCTAACAATACAAAAGTACACATACACACATTGTTCACTGTTGCACTATTTGTAATTGCAGTATGCGGGAGTAGATGATATAGCTATAACAAGATAATCATTACTATTTTATTCCTCATGCTTTATTTTGGTTCATATTTTTCAAAATCTCTTTAGCAGCAAATATAATTCATCTATTTTGGTTATTTTACTTTTACTGCTAGGTGTTGGAGGTTATGAAGTTTTTCCTTATTATACTTTAAATGTATTCCATGGTTTCTTTTTTCCACATATGTTTTTCTTGGTCCATTATACTTGTACCTATTGATAAGATTTACTGTTGAATATTTGCACATGCACACAATGTAACAATATAATTGGGGCCAATATCATACCCCAGAACTTTCTCTCTCCCTCTCGCTTTCCCACCCCTTGGTCCTTTTCCTCTACTGATTTTCCTTTAATTTTTTTAGAAAATCAACATCCACATTTGTTTTTCTTTTTCCTCTCTAGCTTCTGCCTAACAGAACATACAATTGTTAGCTTTCTGTGTTTGATTAATTTTGCTTAAAATGATGGTCTCTAGTTCCATTCATTTTCCTGCAAATACCACAGTTTCATTTTTCTTTGGGGCTGAATAAAACTCCATTGTGTATATACACCACATTTTCTTTATGCATTAATTCTTTGAAGGATACCTAGACTGATTCCACAGTGTGGCTATTGTCAATTGTACTGCTACAAACAGGGGTATGCATGTATTACTGAGTAAGATGACTTTAATTTTTCAGGATAAATAAATACCTACAAGTGATATAGCCAGGTCATATGGTGGTTCCATGCCAAGTTTTTTGAGAAGCCTCTATACTGATTTCCATAATGGTTGTACTAATTTACAGTCCCACCATCAGTGTAAAAATGTTTATTTTCTCTACACCCTCTTCATCATATATTATTATTTGTATTCTTGATGACTGCCATTCTGACTGTGTGACATGAACTCTTAGTGAAGCTTTGATTTGCATTTCCCTAATTGCTAATGATGTTGAACACTTTTTTTTTCACATATTTGTTGGCCATTTGTATTTCTTCTTTTGAGAAGTGTCTGTTTAATTTATTTCTCATTTATTAATTGGGTTACTTGATTTTGTGGTATTTTGAGCTCTTTATATATTCTAGATATTAATGTTTGCAGATAGCAAAGATTTTTTTCCCATTCTGTGTATTCTCTCTTTATATTCATAATTGTTTACTTTGCTGTGTAGAAGATTTTTAATTTGATGCTGTCCCATCTATTAACTTTTGGCATGATTTCCTGAGCTTTTTGGGTTCTATTGACAAAATCATTTCCTATGTTTAAAAGTTGGAGTGTTCACCTACATTTTCTTCTAAGAGTTGCATATTTTCTGGTCTTATCCATTTTGAGTTGACTATTGGGCAGGGTGAGAGAATAGCATTCATTTTTTTTCTTCTACATATGAATAACCAGTTTTTTCACCATCTTTTGTTAAAAAGACTATCTTTTCTGCAAAATAAGTTTTTGGCACCTTTTTCAAGTATCAAATGACTGTATCTGTGTGGGTTTTTTCTCTGTGTCTTCTATTCTGTAACATTGGCCTAGGGGTCTATTTTTATGCCAGTACTATGCAGTCTTTGTACAGTTCTGTAATATAATTTTAAGTCAAGTATTGTGATGCTTCTGGCATTATTACCCTTTTGGCTTAAAATTGTTTTAGCTATTCTGGGTCTTTAATTATTCCAAGTGAATTTTAAGGATGTTTGTGTTCTAGTTTTATGAAGAATGTCATTGGTATTTTGATGGGGATTGTATTGAATCAGTATATTGCTTTTGGTAGTATGCCATTTTAACAATATTAATTCTGTATATCCATGAACATAGAAGGTTTTTCCATCATCTAAGGTCTTGTTAAATTTCCTTTTTCAATGTTCTCCAGATTTCAATGTAGAGGTCTTTCTCCTCTTTGGTTAGATTTTATTCCTCTGTGTGGTTTTGTTTTTTGTTTTTTGTTTGTTTGTGGTTTTGTTTTTGTTTTTTTTAAGTGTGAATGGAATTGGCATTCTGATTTCTTTCTCAACAGATTCATTATTGGTATATGCAAAAACTATAGATTTTTGTATGTTGATTTTCCAACCTTCTACTTTGCCAAATTTGTTTATTAGCTCTAATAGTCATTTGGTGGAGTTCTTAGGATCTTCTAGGTACAGGTTCATATCATCTGCAAACAGTGATAATTTGACTTCTGCTTTTCCTATTTTTATCCCTTTTATTTTCTTCTCTTGCCTAATTTCTCTAGCTAGAATTTCTAGCACTATGTTAAATAAGAGTGGTGAGAATGGACATCTTGTCTTAACCCAAATTTTAAAGGAAATTCTCTTTGTTTTTCCCTTACTATAAGGTTGACTTTGGGTTTTTCATTTGTAGCCTTTATGATATTGAGATAGTTTTCTTCTGTACTTAGTTTCTTCAGTATTTTTATCATGATGGACACTGAATTTTGGTGAAGGTCTTCTCTGCATATATTGAGATTACTAAGAGATTTTTGTCATTAATTATGTTAACATGATGCATTTTATATATATAGATTTGGGTATATTAAACCAAATTGCATCTCTAGAATGAAACCAACTTGGTTGTGATGTACGATCTTCTTAATACATTGTTGAATAGAATTTGCTAATATTTTATTTAGTATTTTTGCATCTAAGTTCATTGGGGAAATTTGTCTGTAGTTTTCTTTTCTTGATATTGATATTTCCTTATCTGGTTTTAGTACAAGTGTGATACTAGTTTCAGAGTATGAATTCAGAAGTGTTCCATCCCTTTCAATTTCATGGAATAATTGGGGGAATATTGCCATTAGTTCATCTTTAAAGGTTTAGTAGGATTCAACTTAGAATACATCTGGTCCTGGGCTTTTCTTTATTGGAAGGCTTTTTATTACTGCTTGTATCTCATTACAAGTTTTTTGTCTGTTTAGGTTTTCTATGTGCTCTTGATTCAGTTGTGAAAGATTGTATTTGTCTAAAAATTTATCCTTTTCTTCCAAAACCTTCTAGGTTTGCCAATTTATTGGAGTATAAATTTCAAAATAGTCCCTAATGATCTCTTGGATTTCTGAGATGTCTGTGGTGATTTCTCAGTTTTTCTCCCTTTTCCTTTTTGTTAATTTGGCTTAGTGCTTATTGTTCTTATTTATCTTTTCAAAGAAACAACTCTTTGTTTCATCATTCTTTGAATTCTTTATTATTATTATTATTATTATTATTATTATTATTGTAGAGTTCATTGATTTGGGCTCTAATCTTAAATATTTCCTCCCTTCTACTGATTTTGGAATTGTTTTTTTCTCTTTTTCAAGGGCCTTAAAATGCATCATTAGGTTATTTATTTGGGATCTTTCTGATTTTCTTATGCAAGCACTCATAGCTATAAACCTTCTTCTAGAACTGCCTTCATAGTGTTCAGAGGTTCATTCAAAGAGTATTGTTCAATCTCCAGGTGTTTATTAACTTCTGTAAGGTTTGGTCATGTTAATTTCTAATTTCATTCCATTATGATCTGATAAGATGCAAGGAATTATATATCACTGTTTTTGGTATTTGCTAAGTGTTGCTTTATGACCTAAAAATGTAGTCTATTTTGAAGAAGTTTCCATGATGCACTGAGAAGAAAGTGTATTCAGCTCTTATTGGATGAAATATTCGAAGGATATCTGTTTGGACCTTTGAATTTATAATATTTTTCAGGTCTAATGATTCTTTACTGAGTTTATGTCTGGATGACCTGTTTAATGGTGAGAGAAGTGTGTTGAAATCACCCAATATTATTGTACTTGGATCTATCTGAGATTTCAATTAGAGTAGTGTCTCTTTTATGTAATTTGTTGCACCCATATTTATGACATAAATATTTATTAGACCACATCTTAGAGCTCTCATCAGTTCCAAGAATTCTTTAATTAGTCTCATATCCTAGAGCTCACAATTTTAAAGAGTAAATAGAATGCAGAAGAGATGCAGCATGTGATGGTTATAAGGAAGGAGGAGAAGACAAATGAAGTAACAAAGTAAATGCAGAGTGAAATAGAGAGCAATAGAATTTGGATTTATTAGAAGAAAAGAGAGAAAGAGACAATATAAAACTAAACCAAAATATAGTAATCAAAAATCCTAACCCTCAACAGGTTAAAAAGAAATACATTTAAAAATTCCAAAAATGAGAAAAAAGAAACAAATGATTTGTGTGTGTGTGTGTGTGTGTGTGCGCGCGTGTCTGTTTCCTTTACCAATACAAAGTGACCTTCCTTGTCTTCTGATTAATTTGGGGGTGAAATCTGCTTTGTCAGCTATGAGAGTAACTACTCCTGCTTATTTTCATGATTCATTCACATGGTATATTAATTTTCATCATTTCACTTTCAGCCTGTGGCTATCTTTGCCTATAAGGTGCATCTCTTGAAAACAACATATAGTCAGGTCTTGTTTTTTAAACTATTCTGCCAGCCTATGTCAAAGTCCACTCTCTTTGGAAAAGTCTGTCTCTATCACTTTCTTAAATAAAACTTAATCTCTGTACTTGCCTGGGCATCCCTTGGGTTTTTAATCTTCAAGACAGGGGAGCAAGAACCTGTTCCTGATCTCCAAGGGACCAGTATCAATATTCTGAAACTACAAAGTTAATATCTGAAAATTTTTACTTCTCACCATTAAGATAATTTGTATCAGGTTATATTTCTGCCAAATACACAGGTACAAAATGAATTTTCTTCAGGTTTTACAGAAATGTGCACCAGAAGACAAACAATGGAACGAAATGTGAGCACTAAATATTTCCATTTTTCTATCTAGAGATCATTTCTAGATTACGTTGCTTGCCTAGTATTCTAACAGCACAGGAGTCTCTCTCTGAGTTGAGGAAAAAAAAGAGCTGACTTCAAAGAGGCTAAGTGAACATTATCAATAATATAAAATAAAAAAATAAAGTTTTATTGTTGTGGGCTGGGGATGTGGCTCAAGTGGTAGCACGCTCACCTGGCATGCGTGCGGCCCGGGTTTGATCCTCAGCACCACATACAAACAAAGATGTTGTGTCTGCCGAAAACTAAAAAATAAATATTAAAAATTCTTTCTCTCTCTTTAAAAAAAAAGAACTCCTTTTAAAAAAAAGTTTTACTGTTATTTCAAGACAGATTTTTTAATATTTACATATTCATTTTATTGGCCAATGGTAACAACAAAAAAATAAATAAATGAAAGATACAGTACCGACAATTCATTAATGGAGGTAAAGGGAACATTAATAAATACACAATTTAATCAAGTTATATCAATAATTATTTTAATCATTGGTGGCTTAAACATGTCCATTAAAAGACAAAGATGAAGTAGGTCATTAAAGAAGACCCAACTCTGTGTTGTCTGTAAGAAACTCACTTTAAAGATAAAGACATATAAATACAAAATAAGCAAATAAAAATAAGATATATTGTGCTAATACTAATGAAATTAAAGCAGGAAAGCTATATGTATTTCAGACAGAGAAGATTTTGGACCCAGGAAAGTTATCCAGAGTAAAGTAGTGCATTGCATAAACATAAAGGGATCAATAATCCTAGAAGGCAGAAAGATTCCTTGATATGTATATACACAATAAGAAACTATCAGAAAAAGAATAGAATAATATGGAAAATGAATAAATCCATCATAATTATAATTGAAGAATTTAGCACTCTCTATAAGACCTGGAAAGATCCAGCAGGCAAAAATTAGTATAGAAATAATTGAACTCAATAACACCATCAATCAAATGAATATAATGAATATATATATAGACTACTTTATTCAACAGCAGCAGAATACACATTGTTCTCAAGCTTACATGGAACATTCACCAAGATAGATAATGTTCTGGACCATAAAGACACATTCACAAGTTAGAAAGATGAGAAATTATACAATGACCCTTCTCAGTTTGCAATGGATTAAACTAGAAACTAATAGCAGATGTCTGGAAAAACCCCAGATACTTGGAGTTTAAGCATTACAGTTCTAAATAACACATGGGTCAAAGATAAAATCTAAGAGAAGTTTACAAATATTTTAACTAAATAAAAGTGGAACAACAATTTATCAAAATTTATGGAATGCAATAAAAGCTGTGCTTTCCAGAAAATTTATTACAGTCAATTTATATATTAAAAGATGAAGTACCATTGGGCACAGTGGCTCATACCTATAACCGCAGCAACCAGGGAGAATGAAGGAGTACCATAAGTTTGAGGTCAGCTTTGGCAATTTAATGAGATTCTATCTCAAAATAAAAAATAAAAATAAAAAGATCTGAGTGTGCAACTCAGTGGTGGAGTATCCCTGGGTACAATCCCAATTACAACCAAAAAAAAAAAAACAGAGATGAAGTAGTATCTAAAATCAAGAATGTAAGATTCCATCTTAACGGAGTAGCAAAAGAAAAGCAAATTAATTCTAAAGAATGTAGAAGAAAATTTTTAAAATAAAATAAAAATTAGAGCAGATATACCAAAATTTGAAAACAGGAAATCTATCGAACCGAAACCACAAGATATGTCTTTGAAAAGATCAATAGAATCCATAAACCTATAGCCAGGATACTTGAGAAAATACAGCAAAGACACAACTTATTAATATCAGAAATGAGAGAGAAAACATCACTACAGATCTCACGGAAATTAAAAGGGTAATAAGAAATATTGCCTACAAATCTGAAAACTCTTATGGTTTGTATCTGGAATCTCCCCCAAAGGTTCATGTGCTTAACATTTAGTCCTCATCTTGTAGAATTATTGGGAGGTGGTAGGACTAGCTGGTGAAATTAGGTCAGTGGGGGTGTGCCTTTGGAGGATATATTAGAACCCTGGCCCCTTCCTCCTTCTTTAACTCTGCTTCTCTGCTACAACAAAGTGAGCATTTCTGCTCCACCACATGCTACCAGTCATGATGTTCTGCTTCGCCATAGGCTGAAAGTGAGAAGGCCAAGAGACCATGAACTCAAACCTTTAAAACTATGAGCCACAATGAATCTTTCTTCATTTACGTTGATTTTCTCAGCAACAAAAAGCTACTAATACAATATTTTAGAAACTATGGACAAATTTCTTCAAAAACATAATTTGTCAAATCTTACTTAAGAAAAAAACAGACGATCTGAACAGACATATCTATCAAATTAAAATAGGATCAGTAATTACTAAAATTCTAAAGCAGAAAGCAACAGGTCCAGACAACTTTCTTGGTAAATTTTACCAAATGGTTAATGAAGAAATTATACCAATCCTCTATAATTTCTTCCAGAAGATGGATGCTCCAACCTGTGCAACCTTTAATCAGTTTCCTGAACAGGACACTGAGAGGATTGGAAATAAGACAAAACAAACACAAATATAGAGCAAGCGGGACTCAGTGAACCAACCAAACTCCTGGTGAGAGAGACTGGCCAATGAGCAGGCTCGTACGTTTATTACACAGGTTTAAACATCAAAAGGATTTATTGTGAGCAAGCTTCTTCAAGATAAAATTAAAGTTTTTGAATGAAACAGCCTAATTGGGGCTTATCAGCTTGTGCCTCTATCTCTTCAGGCAGCTAGTGTTGGAACTCAAGGCTATTAAACATATAAATTCCATGACAGGCACAGAATTTTTCCGCTTAGGACAGGTGCTACCTCAGATGGGCAGTTTTCTCAGCACCTTTGTACCAGAAATTCCCAAGGTAAGTGTCACCGCTGTCCAGGAAAGTTCAAAGCAATGATTCATTTACCACTTCTGATGGATAGAAGCAGGAGGAATACTTTCTAAATCATTTATAAAGCCAGCATTACCCTAATAACAAAATCAGAAAAAGATATTACAAGAAAACTCTAAATCAATATTTCTAATGAACATAGATGCAAATATCCTCAAAAAAAAAAAAAAAAAGAAACCAAATCAATTCTGTGTAAACAGAGTTACAGAGTTACAGGACATAACCTAATAAGATTTATTCCCAGGTATACAAAGCTAAATATTGAAAGTGAACTAATGTAATTCATTATAAAAATGACCTAAAGGATAAATGTCACATGATTGTAGAAACTGATACAAAGCACTTCACTAAATCCAACTAAATACATGAGAAAAAAAATATTCTCAGAAAACTAAGAAGACAAAGAATAATAAAGACCAACTCCAAAAAAATCTACAGCCAATATTGTACTTAATGATGAGAAAATTGAAGCTTTCTGAATATGATGAAGAAGAAAGCAAGAAGTCTTTTCTTACCACTTTTTCCAACATTGTACTGAAAATCATAACCAATCAAATAAGATAATTAAAAAAATAAAAGATAGGACGATTTGGAATGAAACAGTACAACTCTCTTTGCAGATGAAATGGTAATTTTTGTAGAAAAATCTGTGAATGTAAACAACAAAAGCAACAAAATTCCTGTAACTAATAAGTGATTATATAGCAAGGTTTCAGGAAATAAGAATGATGTATAAAAATTAATCAATGTCTTATACAGTGTCAATGAACAAATGGAATTTGATAGAAAATCACTTTTCATTTATATTTGCACCTCCAAAAACGAAATACTTTGGCATAAAACTAACAAACTATATGCAAGATTAATATGTAGAAAATTATAAAGCTCTAATGAAAGAAAGAAACATAAATAAATGGAAAGACATCATATGTTCATAATTAAAAAGATAGTGTTGTTGAAATATCAGTTCTTCCCAACTTGGTTTATGAAAACAACACAAACCCAATAAAAACACTAAGTTTATATGGAGCTGGAAAAGATCCAAAAGATTCCATTAAGTTCTAAGGATGCATTATCTGAGTTTAAGAATTACTGTAAATTTATAATAATCATAACATTGTGCTACTGGATAAAGAAGAGATAAATATATCAGTGGAATGATTTGAAGAAACCAGAAATTGACCAATATAAATATAGTTCACTGATCTTTGACAAAGGAGCAAAGGACTTACAGAGGAGCACAGACCATCTTTTCAAAAATCTGGAACAAGACAGGGATGCCCTCTATCACCACTTCTATTCAATTTAGTTCTCGAAGTACTAGCCAGAGCAATTAGACAGACAAAAGAAATTAAAGGCATAAAAAAAGGAAAAGAAGAAATTAAACTATCGCTATTTGCGGATGACATGATAATATACTTAACAGACCCAAAAGAGTCTACAAAGAAGCTGCTAGAGTTAATAAATGAATTCAGCAAAGTGGCAGGTTATAAAATCAGCACGCATAAATCAAAGGCATTCCTGTATATCAGCAACAAAACCTCTGAAATGGAAATAAGGAAAACCACTCCATTCACAATATCCTCAAAGAAAATAAGATACTTGGGAATCAACCTAACAAAAGAGGTGAAAGATTTATACAATGAAAACTACAGAACCCTAAAGAGAGAGATAGAAGAAGATCTCAGAAGATGGAAAAATGTACCCTGTTCATGGATAGGCAGAACTAACATCATCAAAATGGCGATATTACCCAAAGTTCTCTACAGGTTTAATGCGATGCCAATCAAAATCCCAACGGCATTTCTTGTAGAAATAGACAAAGCAATCATGAAATTCATATGGAAAAACAAAAGACCCAGAATAGCAAAAGCAATTCTAAGCAGGAAGTGTGAATCTGGAGGTATAGCGATACCAGAGGTCAAACTGTACTACAAAGCAATAGTAACAAAAACAGCATGGTACTGGTATCAAAACAGGCAGGTGGACCAATGGTACAGAATAGAAGACACAGAGACTAATCCACAAAGTTACAACTATCTTATATTTGATAAAGGGGCTAAAAGCATGCAATGGAGGAAGGATAGCATCTTCAACAAATGGTGCTGGGAAAATTGGAAATCCATATGCAACAAAATGAAATTGAATCCCTTTCTCTCGCCATCCACAAAAATTAACTCCAAATGGATCAGGGAGCTAGATATCAAATCAGAGACACTGCGTCTGATAGAAGAAAAAGTTGGCTACGATCTACATATTGTGGGGTCGGGCTCCGAATTCCTTAATAGGACACCCATAGCCCAAGAGTTAACAACAAGAATAAACAAATGGGACTTACTTAAACTAAAAAGTTCTTTCTCAGCAAGAGAAACAATAAAAGAGGTAAATAGAGAGCCTACATCCTGGGAACAAATTTTTACCCCCCACACCTCCGATAGAGACCTAATATCCAGAAGGTACAAAGAACTCAAAAAATTAAACAATAACATAACAAATAACCCAATTAACAAATGGGCCAAGGACCTGAATAGACACTTCTCAGAGGAGGACATACAATCAATCAACAAGTACATGAAAAAATGCTCACCATCTCTAGCAATCAGAGAAATGCAAATCAAAACCACCCTAAGATACCATCTCACTCCAGTAAGATTGGCAGCCATTATGAAGTCAAACAACAATAAGTGTTGGCGGGGATGTGGGGAAAAGGGTACACTTGTACACTGCTGGTGGGGCTGCAAAATGGTGAGGCCAATTTGGAGATTCCTGGGAAAGCTGGGAATGGATCCACCATTTGACCCAGCTATCGCACTTCTCGGACTATTCCCTGAGGACCTTAAAAAAGCGCTCTATAGGGATACGGCTGCATCAATGATTATAGCGGCACAATTAACAATAGCTAGACTGTGGAACCAATCTAGATGCCCCTCAATAGATGAATGGATAAAAAAAATGTGGCATCTATACACAATGGAGTATTATGCAGCACTAAGAAATGACAAAATCATAGAATTTGCAGGGAAATGGATGGCATTAGAGCAGATTATGCTAAGCGAAGCTAGCCAAGCCCTAAAAAACAAATGCCAAATGTCTGCTTTGATATAAAGAGAACAACTAAGAACAGAACAGGAAGGAAGAGCATGAGGAAAAGACTACAGTAAATAAAGACGAATGGGGGGAGAAAAACGGAGAGAGAAGGGAAAGCACATGGAAATAGTAGGAGACCTTCAATGATACATAGAATTATAAGAGGTTATGAGGGGCAAGGGGGAGGGGAAAAAAGGGAGAGAATTGAACAACAGCAGGGGAGGTAGAGAGGGAAGATGGGAGGGGAGGGGAGGGGAGGGGGGATAGTAGGGGATAGGAAAGGTAGCAGAATACAACAGTCACTAATATGGCATTATGTAAAAATGTGAATATGTAACAGATGTGATTCTGCAATCTGTATCTGGGGTGAAAATGGGAGTTCAAAACACAATTTGAGTCAAATGTATGAAAGATGATATATCATGAGCTATGTAATGCTTTAAATAATCAATAAAAAAAAGAAATGGTACTGAAAAAACTAGACATTCACATTAAAGAAAAACAGAAATGGACCTTCTACCTTTCACAAAAATTAACCCCAAATGGATCATAGACCTAAATATAAAATGAAAAACTATAACTACAAAGTAATATAGTAGATAATATAGACAACATTAAGTATGGCAATGATGTTTTAGATACAACACCAAAGACATGATCCATGAAGTAAATAATTTCAAAGGTGAATTTCATTAAAATTAAAAACTGCTTTGTAAAAGTCAGTGTCAAGAGAATGAGCAGACAAAGTACATACTGGGAGAAAATCTTTGCAAAGATATGCCTTATAAAAGTATATATTCCAAAATATATAAATAACTTTTAAGACTCAACAATAAGTAAACAACCTAATAATAAAATGTGAAAGAAATCTTAACAAATATCTCACCAAAAAAGATATACGGGTGGCCAATAGGCATGTGAAAATACATCAGATGTCATTAGAAACTTGTATATCAAAACACAGGCTATGAATAAACACTGCTCACAATGAATAATTCCAAAGTGTTGACCTCAAATACTAGTGAGAATGTGCAGCAGGAAGGACTCTCATTTATTGCTAGTGGGAATGTAAAATATGCAGCCTCTTTGGAAGATGGTTTGTGTCCCTGGTGTCTAGCCTACTCATAGGGAGTACTGAGCAGAGAGCTATTGATTGAATGAATAAATGAATGAATGGAATCACATGGATGGCAGATACCATTTATAAGCATACCATAACATGGTTAGGAAAAATGTTATTATTTAAAGATGTCTATTAAAATGAGATTCTAACACTCTTATGAGACAAAGGATTGTTACATTGATGAATGAATAGAGTATTATGTTTGCAATTGTGTGCGAACAGTTTAGGGAATCAGAGTCTGATGTTTAGGTGTATTTTCCCCCCTCCCCATAGCTTGATTTTTGTTTTGTTTATTTTGGTACTGGAGATTGAATCCAGGATTGCTTTACCATTTATATCCCCAGTCATTTTTATTTTTTATTTTGAGACAGTTTTTTTTTTCTTAAGTTGCTGAGAGTCTCCCTAAGTTATTGGGGCTGACCTCAATCTTGTGATGCTTCTGACTCAGTTTCCCCAATCACTGGGATTAAAGGTGTGCACCACTGAGCCTGAATTTCCCCTGGATAATTAACAAGGCATTAGCCTACGTTTCCAGATCAACATGTCTTCAACAAATTGAAATAAAGGTCAGATGTAAGGTATTCTTAGCTATCCAGATCCATTAAATTCCAAAACCCAATCATCTGAAACAGAACGTTTCTATATATGAAAGAAACTAATCAGAGAAGTTTTGGATGGCTAGAGAGCAGAAGTATACTGCATGGATTCAGCAGTTCAATTAATTGAGTTCTGAGTATGTCCTGCTGTTTGCTTTGCCAAAAGTAAGCCTCCATCTTAATCAGAAACATTATTTGGTCAGGTGGGTGAGTGAGCATGGTTAGTCTTTTTATGTGAAGTAAATGAAATGTAGCAGAAGTCGTTCAAGTTCAGATAGATGTTTTCTTTCGTCTATAGTTCAGTCTCTTCTTTTAAAAGACATAAAGTAAAATATCATGAAGTGATGTCCATCTTTGAAAGCAGTTTTATCACATTCTATCCTCATTTTACATAATATAAATAGGGTATTGGTATTTTCAGAATTGTACAAAGTTTTCAAAATAATAAAGATTGGGATATAGCCTTTGGTGAAACTCACTTCAGTTTCCTAAACCCTTTAACTTGGTTAAACATAGCTACAATTATAATTTTGACAGGAGGATTCAAAGAAACTTGAAAACATTACAGCTATTATAACTCCATGAACATAATGTGTACAATCACAGAATGCATGGTTTTGGCATTCAATCATTGTAAGTTAAAACCATGTTCACTAAGTCCAAGACACTTTGGTCTCATTTTCTTTAAAATTTTACTGCTTTATTTATGATTATGTTTTGGTCATAATCTATTTTTTCCATTGTTCACTCTATTTTTTCCAGAATAGAATTTCTAGAATTTTATGAAAGTTTTAACTTTGAAGAAGTATATTATTTTGGAGACCTTGAAATTCAGAAAAGAGCAAAAGCAAGAATTAGATAAATTTGACTACCTGGGAAGCTTATAAACGTGCGTTTGAAGAAAAGGAAGTTTTTTCAGTCATAGAGCATAGAGCAGATTTTAACCTGAGAACCCTTCACTGACAAAAATTGAGGAGAGAGAATGTGGTAGTTCAGGAAAGTGAGCTAAGGAGTTTCTATAAAAGGATGATGTTTTAGATTTTGAGTCTAGAGGTATAGGATTCACAGTCTGCAGTACATCTGGTTAAAACCAATAAAATTCAGGCAAGGTTTCTGGCTACTGTAAGCTATGTTTAAGTAAAGTTGTTTAAGTAGAGAAGAATCAATCAGAATTTATCCATGCTTGGCTACGGGAAACCTCAGCAACAGTAAATAAAACCAGGTTCCTAGAAGTTTGCCGCAAAATTTTCTAATAACACAAACATCTGTGAACCAAAGTGCATGGGCTAGTGCCTTTATTTATAGGGAACACTTTCTAGAAAGTTTTTACTCACGTCCTATGCTCTTTACTTTAAATGAAAAAGAAAATTGCTACCTGTGGTTATCTTAAATCCAATAACGTAAAAGCAGCAAAAGAACTGTAAAATCGAGTATACTACTTAGGTTTCATAAAATCACTAATAGATAAATACAGCTTTTTTTTTTACCAATATCTAAGTATACAAACTTAATAGTGTGGGGCCATTCAGTGTAAGGTTAATCAGACTCAGTCTTAGCTAAACTGTTTTGTCTAGAAGTTCATCTTTATAGTAAAAATAGACCCAAATAATCATCAAATGTTAGATCATGCTGATTATACTCCATTCCAAAGTCCATAAAAAAATCAATGTTAATATTTTAAGAAATTTGTATAGTTTTTAATTGATACATAATAATTTCACATAGTTATTGGGTAGAGTGTAGTGTTTCATTACATGTATACCCTGTGTACTAATCAAATCAGGTTTTCTCTCTTCAACAATGGTACGGGAAAAACTGGGTATCAACGCATAGAAGACTGAAATTAGGCTCTCTCACCCTTTATACAAATCCAACTCAATGGATCAAAGAACTTAGGTAAGACTTGAAACTTTGAAACTGATGGAAGAAAACACAGGGGAACTCCTTAAAGCTTCAGGCACAGGCACTAATTTCCTGGAGAGGACCCCCGTAGCCCAGGTAACAGAAACATGAATTGACAAATGGGGTGGCAACAAATTAAAAAGCTTTTGCACAGCTATGGAAACAATCAACAGAGTGAAGAAACACCTACAGAACGAGAGAATTTGTTTTTATTTTTGTTTTTGTTTTTGTTTTTGTTTGCCGCCTATTGACCTGAGGATTAACACACAGAATATAAACTCAAAAAAACTTAACATCAACAACAACAAAAAATTCCAGTCAAAAACATAGGCCAACAATCTGAATAGAAACTTCTAAACCAAAGTACAAATTACCAATAAATATATGAAAAAATACTCAGTATCGTTAGGTATCAGTGAAAAGCAAATCAAAACTACATTGGGATTCTACCTCCACCACCCCAGTCACAAAAGCTAATGTCAAATAAAAAATAACAAATTCTGGCAAGGATGTGGAAAAGAAGGCCCTTATATTCATATTGGGAATGGAAATTCATACATCCAGTGTGGAAAACTGTCTGGAGATTCCCTCCAGATCACATGGTAACACGGTCCAGTTGTATCACTCCTGGATATATATGCAAAGAAAATAAACTCAGCCTACAAAAAAAAAAAAAAATGGAACTTGCATTATCATGATGCTTGTGGCATTATTTAAAAATACCCAAGTTATGGGATCAGCCTAGGTACCCAGAAAGAGAAGAGGGCATAAAGAAAATATGGTACATATACACAAAGGGGCATTATTCATCTATGAAGAATAAATTCCTCTCAATTTCAAGAAAATGGATGAGACTGGATTGGACTTTGTGCTGGGGGAAATAAGTCATACACAGAAAGACAAGTACCAAATGTCTTCTTTCATGTACAAATTCCAAATAAATAAATAAACAAAAAGATAACTTAAAAGTGGAAGAGAAACTGGGAAATGGTCTGGGGAGGGAGGGAAAGAAGAGGGGGTCAAAGAGCACAGAAGAGAGGATGGACATGATTCATGCATAATACATGCATTCGTGGAAATGTCACAGTTAAACCCATTTGCTAGAACAATTAATACATTTTAATAAAAAAATCAGGTTTTTATCATATCCATCGCCTCAAATGTTTATCATTTTTTTTTATGCTGAGAACATTCAAAATCACCTTTCCCACCTATTTGAAATACTCATTACAATATTGTTAACCACAGACATCCCAACCTGCAAAAGAACACCATAACCTATTCCTCATATCTAACTATAACTTCATACCTATTAAACCAATTCTCCTCATTCCTTCCTCCCCTACCCTCCTCAGTCTCTGGTCACCACTATTATTCTCTCCATGACTATGAAATCAGCTTCTTTAATTTCTGAATATGATGAGATCATGCATTTTACATCCAGCTTCTTTCATATAATCTACTATTTCCAGGTTTATCTATTGCTGCAAATTACAGGATTTCATTTTCTATGACTGAGTAATATTTCAGTGTGTCTATATGCTGTGTTTTTCTATCTACTTACCCATTGATTGACCCAGCTTTATTCTATATATTGGCTATTGTGAATGGATCCTGTAAATATAGGAATGCAGATGAAAACTGATTCAACATATAATTAGGGAAATGCAAATCAAAACTATAATGAAATATCACTTTAACACAATTAGAATGGCTAAAATAAAAAGGACACAAAAATGACAACTCTTACACACTTTGGTGGGAATGTAAGGTAGTACAGACATTATGGAAAAATATTATGGTGGTTCTTCAATAAATGAGAAAGAACTACCATGTAATTGAACAATCCTAATTCTGGATATATATCAAAGGAAATTAAATCAATATGTAAGCATTATATTTTTAAACTTTACTATATAACTTTTGAAATGTAGAATGTAAAAATAAATAAGAATTGTCAGTTAATATGAAAAACTTTATTTCTACATATTTCAGAGAAGAAACTATTATCTCACTTCATAGCAAACTAAATTGGTTAAAAATACTTTAGTGGACAAAGAATATAAAACTTGATTTAAAATACTAATTATTACTTATTGAATTTCTACAGTATGCTAGATAATTTATCTATCCATCTATTTATCTATCTAGCCAATCTAATTTCCACAACATTTCCCTATTAGTTCAATGATGCAAAAAAAATCATAAAATTGATGAGTTAAGCAATATAAATAAATAGTTCTGTAAGAAGAAGTTTGACATAAATCACCAGATTAAAATCAACATTTTGTCAGGACTATACTCTTTTTGGAAATTCTAAGGTAAAATTTGTTTCTGAGGTCCTGCCTCAGGGATGCTACCCAAAATCCTTGGATTGATGCAATTCCTTCCTTGAAATAATTTTATAATAAGACATTATGAACTACCTCGCTGGGTGATTCATGGACTGAAGCTATCTACCACAACAATTCACACAGTCATTATTATGTACTCACATCTTGAACTTCAGCATTTTGGTACATCTCGACCAGTACTTCTAATTTGGGGATTTGCTATTTGTCAGCTATAGGTCCTAGAATAAGCCACTTTACTTCTGTGATTCTGTGTATGTGTAAAAAAAGACTTTAAAAGGAATGTTTTGTCCTGAGAATTAAATGGGATTCCAAATACGAAAGTACTCATAAACTGTTTAAAGCCTGCTTTAATAAATTACTCTGGGGCCACAGATTGGTGCCAAGTTCAGGAATTCTTAAATCTAAAATGGTTATCAGTGTTCCACATATCAGAATACCAAGGGCCAATAAGCTGTCTCATTTTCAATCCCAACATTGCAGAACTGTTGAAGCAAAGCCCCAGAAGCATTTCTGAGCCAAAAACTCAGTAGTTTTTTTTTTTTCCCCCCCTAGGCTTCTCACACCAATTGTCCTTCTATGTAATACACTCTAACAAAAAAAAAATTCTAGGAACTGTTCTCCAAGTGCATGTCTGCAATTTCAAACAGACTCATGCTGCCATCTGTTCCTTCTGATAAGAGGCTCATCTGTCTGCTAAGGAGGTAGGGAAAGGCTTGCTAAGAAAGAATAATGCCTCTCTGTGAGCCCTAAGGCCTCACTGGGTGGTTCATGGACATGCAGCAACTAATTAGGGGTCAAACCAACATTTTTAGGATGTATTTGGATGAGATTTGATTTAATTGTGACTGCACTCCACACAGCACTACATATAGTAATTTGGACAATGAGCCCAGCATCTGCTACCTTTCAGCAACAAAGCATACCAGAAGAGAAATGTGATTAGGGAATTCACATACTTCAATGGTTTTTATGATTTTAAAAAACTGAAATGAGAGTTGTTCCTGCACAGACAAGGGAATATGTGTATGTGATTTTATGTATATGATGCAAGAATACCTATAGCAATGTAGCTTTCTTATATTAATAATAACCTTAAAATTAAACTTATGTGAAACAAATCAAAACCAAAAGTCTTCTTTACAACAATGTTCTCTTAAATTTAAAAGAATTAGCTGGAGTTTAGTCATGAACATGACCATTAAACCATATAACTTACACAATTTGTACTGTCAAACACTGGATTTGTTATTAGAAATTGTTAAGAATATCAATACATGTAGATATGCGCAGAAAATTCCTAAAGGTATGCATGCAAAAAAATGTTAATAACAAATAAATCTAGGGAATAGAATAAAATTTTGACTGATAGATAAGGTAGCACAGAAGAAATTTTAACTATCACTGTTTTACTAATTACTTTCCTGTACTCTGTTTTAGAATCCTAAAAATATATTACTTCATATAATTAAAGAACATATACCTAATTAACAAAAGAGAATCAAAGATTAAATTTCATTTTGATCTAATCAACTTAATTTTAATGTGAGTTGAGCTCAGAATCCGTAAACAAATCAGTACTCTCTTCTACTGACAGTATTCCATAGTATTGTGTTAATTCATCCACATGATCTTCCTTTCTCATCAATTAAATTGGAATAATATAATCAAGTCTAGTTCATCTTTATCAGTTACTTATGGACAAAATTAGATTAACTATTATACTGTATTATTAGTGTCAAGATGCTACTAAACGACATCTAGTTGACAAATGATAGAGATGATTTTGTATATATTTAAATAAAATTTTCCATTGGCTTGAATAATCCTGATAATGCTACCAACAAAAACCAACTGTTTGTTCAAAATTTTAAATGAATTCTGTGTGCTGATAACATTGCATAATGCTATTACATAATTCATAAAGGCTATTTCATAAGTTTTTTTGGACAATAGTGGGACGAGAAAGTACTGGGTTTTTGATATAATCATTCAAGATCCCCTATTTAGCACTTCTTTCACGTAGCACTCATTTTAACTAATTGGAAAAGTCTAACAAAGATTAAAAATAAGAATAGACATCAATTCTCTTTGACTTTTGTCTATTTTTTTGCTCTTTTTTTTTCCCATGGAGAAAATACTCAATTCTTGATTTGCATTGTTGCAAATACTACGAAATGGCTTCCTAAGTTAAATGGGAAAGTCATCTATAGAAGGCTACAGTTCCTCATTTTGTCCTTTACTTCCTTCTCAATTCTTTTCTTTAGCTAATTTTAAGTCTTTCTAGAGTGAAAATCAACAAGAATAAATAAATGAAGAAATCAGAATCAACAAATACTGTGACAACCTGGGCTTCATGGCTTCAGCTAAACGCATAAAGTGGGTATTTATTTATTCCAAAATAGAGAAAGACACAGGTTAGATGTGATTAATAAGGGAAATCCTTACAATCCTTTCAGGACCTGGGCTCATCTGAGCATAAATCTTATAGATATCATAATACCTTCTGCTGTAGCAGTGGGTAAATATAGGGGAGTGTGAATATATATAAATATATATGTATAAAAACATATATATACAAATATATATATATATATATATATATATATATATATATAATTTCTTTAGTTCTCTGTCACAGTAAGTATTTTACAAAGCTAAAGCTGATTCTGTGTATCCTATAGTTGGAATGTTCTTAGCCTCAATAGAAAATGTCAAAATGGAATAATGGAAACAATGACAAAAATAATATTCTATATAACAGAAAGACTTCCTCTTCTTTGCACAGGTTTTTAGAATCTTGAAGGAACACTCTATACTTCCTTTCCAATCGAACATGCTTAACTTCCAGCCAATGACAATTTAATAGCAATATAATAACTAATATATTTCTAGATATTATCTCATAAATATGCAGATTTCTGTGAGCTTTGGTACAACTATGTATTAGTGCATTCAGTTTCCTTAGCAAAATCAAGACACAAAGAGAGAATTTTGAATCCTAAGGAAAAGACTGAGATGACTAAAGGGATTACATTTCATCTCAAGAAGTCCAATTTCTCTTGGCTAGAATTTGTTTTCACACAATGACCAAATAGACTATTTTTATTGTCCTAAGCTCTTTGGACCAACAACATCAGCATTACCTGGGAATCTGTTAGACCTCAGACTCTGAATCAAATATGAGTTGCAATCTGCATTTTCTCCAAATGTCCAAATGCTTACTGAAGTAAGAAACTCTTTTATTTAAAAAAGCCTAATGATTAATACAAACAAACAAACAAACTTCCTATTTACCCACATGTGTGGAATATGTAGGGTCGCTCTTTTCCTAACTCATTTCTCTTTCTTTCTGAGCACACCGAGAGGTTACATCTCTCCTGTGTAGTTAAATGCAGCCCTCCCATGGGGGTTGGACCAATTATAATGGTGGAGTTGATAAATGCTCCTTTCTGTCCTGGCCCAGAACTCTCTATGGTCTTCCTTTCTTTTATTTTTATCTTACTTTAAGAGTGAGTGAGGAAGTAGTGCCCTGATTTTAACAAACCCTTCAACAGATTGGATCCTAAAATGACTATGTGGTGTATAGGCCTTCCTCATGCCCACCCAGCAGCCTGAACCTATGTATGAGAAAAGAATACTAAATAAATACTATTGAGCTAGCTTTGATCTTTTTAGCTGAATGAAGTCCTCTTAAATTTCTTTGGTCTCATTTCAGGTTAAGTTTCTCTTCATAACTTCCTTACTCATCTCTTCATAAAATCTATTATTCATAGCCTCATAGATTATAGAATTCTTTACACTATTTAATTATTCTCATTTTGAAAATCAGAAAAAAAATTTAGAGAAAAATCACTAATTGTGGTTCCATATTTAGAGATCCTCAGTGACCCCTGATCTATGTTATGACTTATGAATGACACCAGGAGACCACAGCAATTGATAAGCATATTAACATCCTTTACTCATTTTTTCTTTTTCAAAATATATTTAATAATTCATGTATCTATTCATAATGTTTGTTTATTTGGTCTTTGTTATCAGGAAGCCTTTTCCACTTGAGGAAAACATAGGAATTACCACTGGTTAAAAAAAAATTACCTCTTCTGATTGACAGAGCTTTAATAAATGATTTATAATTAGCTCTCTGATTTCTTGCTATGACTGCTCTCCTCAAACACACCACACTTGCAGACAAAGATACAAACACAGTTTCTATTTCTAATAGAACTCTCCATTCACATGAAGAAAATGATAAAAAATGAAGGATCATTACCCATCCTTTTACAAATATGTCCCTGTAGAATGAAACTATCAAATGGGCATCTGATTATACACTAGACAATTCAAAACATTTGAAAAACATTCTCTAGTAGTGACATTTTATTTGCACATTTAAGGGCTTAGTACCAAGTAGAGAAATGAGATCTTAGTAGGAAAAAATGTCAGGGTTTCCAAAGAAAAATTAGGGGTAAATTTTTTTTCTAGGAAAATAGCAAAATTGAAAGCTAAATTCTATCTTTTGTCAATTTTACTGAATAGAATTCACAAATTAAAACATATAAAACAACTATCATATTATGAATAGCCATAATTAGCATAAATTGATCTGCTTATGCTACTTAAGCTAAATTAATTTGATACTAATAAGTTTAGAGTATTTTGAAGATTTTCAGGTGAGTTTTTTCATGCTGTATGTATGGTTTGCTTCATTTTTTTCCTTGAATTTTTAACATAATTTTCATTCCTATTTCAAGCTTTTAATTCTATGTTTCCTTAATTTTCTACATCACAGGAAAACAAACATGCAATGTTACAAGGATAAATGAGGTCTTTCATTTCACATGGAGTTTACAGGAAATAATGAGTATATTGTTGGTCAGTCATTATGAAACATTTCTCAAAAAGCTTTACCCTGGTACAATTATTTTTAGCAACGGGCTAGTTAATCCACAACTAAAGTCTGTCCTGTGTAAAGTAAAATTTTAATCGTGATCACCCATTTTAGACATTTGTTGTAAAACTTAACTTACTAAATGTATTCCACTTTGGGACTTCAGGGTCAGATTATTTGTGATTACATTAAAAAATTGGGGACTAAAAAAATTGTATATTTCTATAATTTAGAGAATTAAGTCTCCCTGAAAATGTGGTATAAAATTTACTAGAATTTACTTTTGAACCAAATTGCCAAAAACTATCCAATGCTACTGTTTGTCATAGTATCACCTTCTTCATTTGCATATTTTCATTTATCCTGTTTCCTCATATCTTCGAATATGTAAACACATTAAAACATCTAGCTTCTCTCTCTTCCTTTCTGCAGTCCTTTCAAAGTTTTGAAAAAGGTCAGTCACAAATTAAACCATTATTTTCAGATTCTGGACTAGGAGTCTATTTCTTCTCTGCTGCTAGCACTTTCTGGTGATCCACTGTTAAAGAATGGCTACTGCTCAGGATGATCTGTCCAGTGCAAGAGTTTTTCACTATCCTTTACTTCATCCTACCAAAGCTTATTAATCTTATCCTATTCAAAAATCATTTTTGAAATTTGATTGAGAGAACTTTCACTAGGGAAAGTTTATATTTATAAAAATATAAAAATTTTGGATAATTTTAGCTGGCCTACAAACTACTTAGAATATTTTTATTGACCTCTGGTTAAAACCCTCTGTTTTCAGTCGTTTGACAAGATTGCTTAATTAAGTCCTGTTTTTAGCTTCCTTCTTGGATTGCAATGAACATTCATCATATTTGTCTACCTTTCTCCAATATACACACTCAAATGTTTGGATAGGACTTGGATGGAGCATTACCACCCAAAGATGCAGGAGATTTAAAAATCATCTCCGACTCCAAATTACAATAGAAAGAATTACACTGTGTATTTAAACCATGCAACCCCACAAAGCTGATCAGATACATTCACTTCTGTTGGAACCTTATTTCTTCCTAAGATTGAGCTAACCAAATCTCTAGAAAGCTTTCGTAGGTGCTTTTTTCCCTTTCTATGCATTCTTTTCCGTTGATAAGTTTAAGGTAGAGGGAAGCAGGAGAAAAAAATAAACACTTTTGAAAGACCAATACATTCTGCTGATACTGTGTTTATCTTTCAATATTCTTAGAACAAAATAGTCTGCTTGGAAGAAAATGTGAGAAACCTTAATCAGGGTTTTGGACTTAAAACCAATGCCACATAGTTATTGATAACATTCCACTAAAGGCTTGATTTTGTTGTTGTTTTTCCCCTTAAGCAAACTTTACAAGTAAATCCCTCCATTTATTTTTAAACTGTGAAGACATAACAGGAAAAAATTAAAGAAGAAAGTACCATTTCTTTCTCAGGGAACCGGAATGGGTATTTGTGTTTGTAATGCCTGAAATTTGGCAGAACTATACTCAAGTAAGAAAAATAAATACGTATGGGTCTCTAAAGGAGAACTATTTGTAGTAACTATCCAAACTCATTTGTCTGAGATGAAACTATTAAAAAATGGAAGACATCCATTCATGATGGAGAGTCAAAAAACAAAGCAAAACAAAATAAGAAGAAAAAAAAATGCTGGATCCTAAAAAGGAAATTTTGGAAGAAAGGTGGAATGGATCTAAGCATAGATGTAGCCTGATTTCTAAACTCTATTCAAATCTAGTTTACAGGCTTGGTTTGTGACCAGAAGGAGCCAGTAGATGGAGAAAATCGTTTTTAGGAGGAGCACCATTGGATTTTCCACATTTGAGGACACCTCCAGTTTGCCTCATTATGTAAGGAGGTTTGTCAATATCTCCTCATTGTATTGTCACCACTCAAACATTTTATCACCATATTAGAATAATTTCTGAAAATTATTTCATTATGTTTTAAAGCCTAGAGGATTCCTGAACACAGAGGTTAGGGGAATACATATGTGTCTAGATTTTATAGACAAAGTTGATAAATTAATACACCATAGTCTGGCAATAAAGAGAACAAGATATATTTTGCCAATGTCTATGCTTGGCACAGAATCACGAGCCACCACACAGCTTTGTAGATTCAAACAGCAATTCTTTATTCCCGAACTCACACCGGCCTCCACACACGTTCTCTCGCAATCCCAGTTCTGCTGGCACCCAATTCACCTACTCCACGAGGCTTTTTTCCCAAAATGCTCTCTGAATCTCACGAGAACTCAACGGGAGCTCAGGCAGCAGGAACGCCCTAATTCCAGCAGCAATAATCCTCAATATCGAACTTCCCTAAAACCCAAGGTCTTAAACTGGGAACGCCCTAAACCCAAGGAGCTAGATACTTCCTCAAACTGCAGGATACACCCTAATCCTGGATCCACCCTGGTCATAGAGCAGGGTCACCTTTCTCAAACACACATGCAAGGTCAACAGCGAAATTCCAAGGCAAGTCCATTTAACATGGCAAGGAAATTCCGATGTGTCATTCCTACTTGGTAATGGCCCTCAGCAATATTTATTGTATATACTTTGTTTTAAGTGATAGTCCTAGAGTAAGTTCTACTATTTTTCCAATTCAAATAAATGTTTTGAATAAACATGTGTATTTGATAAGTAAAGTTATATGTGATAGATAGGTCCTATTTCTCATTCTAACAGCAATTCTTAGATAGATATTATTATCCTCATTTGATTATTGAGGAACTTGGGATTTTAAAGTTAATTAATATGTCCAAGGTCAAATAGCTATTAAATTAACTATTATTTAACTCAATGTACATGTAAAATGCATATTTTTATAAAATTATATGCTTATATGCCATTGTAATTTTTCATCTTTAGGTGAAGTATTTACTCAAGTTGTCTAAGATGGGATGATCATTTTTGATGGCTTCCCAACATTAAATTTTACCAGATATTATTAACACTGACCAGTTTGCATAACCTGCTATAATACTCTTCTTCCTTCAGCAGATTTATTACAAAAATATAGTCCTTATTTATTTCTTTCTCTGTTTGTAGTAAGGACTCTCAAAAATATTAAGGTGTTGTCAGAAAGCTACCATCATATGAGTGAAGGAATAGCATTAGGCAATCTCTTCCAGCAGAATTACAGTAGATGGCTGATGGTGATCTCCTGTGAAACAGAAGCTTCTTAGGAACATCATGAGCCCAAATACCAAAACTCACACACTTTTAACTGAGTGTTTAACTTCCAGTATTTACTCAGCCACAACTGATACCCACCCATTGCCCATGCCTGTGTCTTTCATGTCTTCAATGCCAGAATTAATGCACTGAAGGAATCTGACTACAGATATCCCTTTCCCTCATTTCAACTCCAGGTGCTTGACTACATCATTCTCAGTAGATTTGCTCATCAAACTCAGAAATTTTCAGTTTCAGGGTTGTCAGGATTTTATCCAAGTCTAATATACCCATGTGGCTCCTCTTTCTCTTTTCTATGTATTGAAAACTATGATTGAGCATTTGAAATATCCGGTCAACAATATCTTGCATTCTCTTCAAGCTTTATTATTTATTTACAGCTTTTCTACAGAATTGCACACATGGGTATTTTGAATCAACAATTTCCTTTTTTTTTTCACTGAAATATCCCATGTTACTGAATGCTACCCTGCAGCTATATTAGAACTAAACCAATATATAGATCAGCACCAATAAAATTGCCAAGTATTATAATTACAATCTTAACTGACCCCAATAGTTATTTTACTTATTTTTATTTTTCTCCCTCTTTCATTCCTTTCAACTATGCCAGAAATGTACCTCACCTCTCAAGCCATTTCAACCTCCACTAACTTCACTTTTAATATACAACCTCAAAACCATAGTCTCTTTGATGTTCGTTCTGTTTTAACTTAATTAATCTGTAATGTTTCCACCCTTACCCCATTACTCAGTTGAAAAGCTAAGAGAAAAATGTGATCTTTCTCATACATGATTGATTCATTAGAGCCTTTTATATCAAAATCTCCTCCCTACCCCACATAGCTTTGCTCCATCAGTATAGTCCCTTAGCTAGTTGTTCCTTTTGCAACCTATAATCACATGTAATTATCGATTTCATTGTCAAAAAAATGTCTCTTCTAACCATGTACCCTGAACAAGCTTTTTGCCTCCTCATACAAATATGTAAAAAAAAGAAAGGATGTTTGTCAATGCTACTGTCTCTCCTTATTTTCAGTCATTTAACTCTGGTCATTCTGCTTCTATCACTACTACCTTCCCAAAGCAGCATTTTTAAATTTGGTATGTTATAATTATATAAAATAGTGGGATTCATTATGACATAGCAGTATATGCTCATAACATAATTTGGTAATTTTATTGTCCATTCCTTCCCCTTATCTTCATATCTCCCCCTAAAGGTCTCCCTTCTGTTTCCAAGCAACACTTTCAAAGGATACTAGAGATGTCCTGATTTCCATAGCCTATGAACATATTTATCCTAATGCTACTGGCCATTGCTAACTGCATTGGCTATCTATTCACAAGCTTCTGCATGTTCCTTAGAGCTTTCACTTTTGTCATTCTTTTCTAGTCTTCCTGGCACTCCTCCAATAAATTGTATTATGTCACTAAAAAAAAATACACTGTGCCATCTGCATGAATGCCCTTTTCTCCCATGATCCAGTTATCACCTGCTCTGCTTCCTCTTCCTTCTCTTCTCTCGTGATTTTAACAATCTATATTGGCTGCTGTTGAATTTATATTCCACAGCCTGTCTTACCCTATTTTTGGATGTATAGGATTAAAACAATTTAACACGGTAGTTAAGAGAGAACATTGTTCAGTCAGATTGCCCAGGCCTACGTACCGACTCTATTACTTAGTAGCTGTGCAATTTGCAGCAAATTACTCAACATTCATGAGGCTCTATTTCCTCGTATTTAAAATGGAGGCAACAGTAGTATCTATTCTGATATTTAATATAAATCCAATGCTTAGAGTAGTAACCAATGAAGGACATTTGAGTGTGACTTTAAGTGGAACCAGTTCTCCCCCTTTTCATTCTTGCAGTTTTCAAGAATAAACTATAAAATGTGCTGAGAATGCAGCAGCCTGAGATAGGAAGGGACTGGCTAGAGAAGCCCAGGCTTTGCTTCTGTCTCCTTCTCAGAAGCACAGTGCCTTTCAGTGCATTAGCCTAGCATGTCACTTTCCCCTGAGGGATGTAACAGGAAGCCTGCTGCCTTTTAGGGTCTCTGGGCTGTGATGAAAGTAGGCCATGTGCAGTGAAGGCTCCACCCCTGTTGGGCAGCTTTCCTGAGACTTGCAGGACCATTCTGGATTTTCATTATGCCTTACCTGTGAGCAATAAACCTCGTCCATGTAACTTTCAACATGTATCAGCATTCTTGCTCTGCCTCAGTAGATTTTAAAAGTTGATAATTAGTTCACAACCTGTCTTAGAATGTGCTGGGAATGCAGCACATTGAAAGGGTCATTAACAAAAGCTGACCTTAGTTAAAGCATTTCCAGACATATATGCCTAAATGTGTCACAGTTGCCTCAAATCCCAAATGTTCAAATCTCAATCTCTTTCCTTCTTAAACATCATTTACACATTCATAGCCTTGATCTCTAGTTCATTCCACTTTTAATCAATTTCTGTATTCACTGCTCTTATGTCATAAATACTTCTTGGATCTGTGTTCATTACCCATGTCTTTTCTAACATGTCCTTCCCTGTCTGGTCAGCAATATCAGCATTTCTCAAGAATTGTTTGTTTTACTCAGCTTTTTCACTGCTGTGGCTAAGACCTGACCAGTACAATGTACAGGAGGAAGATTTATTTGGGGGCTTAAGTTTTCAGAGGTCTCAATCCACAGATAGCTGGTTCTATTCCTGGAGGCTTAAGATGAGGCAGAACATCATGGAGGAAGACTGTTGTGGAGGAAAGTGTCTCATATGATTATCAATAAGGAGAGAGAGAGAGAGAGAGAGAGAGAGAGAGAGAGAGAGAGAGAGAGAACAAACCTCACTTTCCAGATACAAAATATAAACACCAAAGGTATGCCCCAATGCCTACTTCCTCCACCAAATCCTACCTGCTAGCAGGTACCACTGAGTTAATCCCTTTCAGGGATTAATGCACTGATTGAGATAAGGCTCTCATAACCCAATCATTTCTCCTCTGAACCTTCTCACATTGCCTTACACATGAGGCTTTGGAGGACACCTCACATCTAAACCTTAAGATTGTCCTAGGCCGCCTTTTGTTCTCATTCTGAACTTCAGTAAATTTCAACTTCATATACAGCTTGAATCATTTTATTTATACTGAATTTTTCCAAATTTCTCTTTTAAGCCCATTCTGTTCTTCTGAGCACCAGAATTTATATGTCCACCTACCTAGTTGACATCATGATTTAGATATCTTCAAGGCATCTCAAGTTTCTATATTAAATCTGGTTCTTCCTACAGTCTCCTTGTCAATGACTGGCACCAACATTTATCTATTTCCACAAGATGAATGCTTGTGCATCGTTCTTGACACATTCTTTTTTAACTACTACAACTTCCCCAAAATCAAATTCATGACCAAAGCACCATCATTTTTCCTGCTACATACTAAGTATCTCTTGAATCTATGTCTGTCCATCTCCATTCCTGTAACTAGACCAAGCTACCATCCAGACCACTTGGATAACTTTGTAAATTTTTTCTTCTGTTCACACTTTCCTTTTTCCAAGCCATTTGTCTTAAGTGGGCTGCCAGGGTTAGCTGAAGTCCAAGGTATTTGAAACAAATGGTTACTCTCCAAAATCCAACTTATTTCAGATTTTTACTCTTAGTTATAACCCTCTGATGGTTTGATATTGGTTAGGTCTTAAGAACAAAGTTCCAGGGGCTGGGTTGTGGCTCAGTGGTAGAGTGCTTGCTTAGTACATGCAAGACCCTGGGTTCGATCATCAGCACTGCATAAAAATAAATAAATAAAACAAAGGTACTGGGTCCAACTACAACTAAAAAAAATATTTAAAAAAAGAACAAAGTTCTAGATATGATGCCCAAAAGATGATGTTCTTTGGCCTATACATCACTCTTCAGGCTCAGTTTGCCTCTAGCTAAATTTGTTCCTTCCATTCACGTTACCTTCTCTATTATATCTTTACGAACCCTTCTCACAACACATCATTTGTATCATGTCCATTCCAACTGCAATGCAAATACTTCTCATTCAATACATTGTGTCAGGCATCTCTTATGCATCACTTCATTTCTCATGGTCCACTGCAGTGGCCAGATCAACATGTCTTGATCAGTTTGCCATAGGTGTGTCTGATAGAACTTAGCCTTTTCCTGGTATCTCTTAATTTCTGTTTAGGATTTTCTCTGATGCCAGTCCAGTCTTTGAAGACTTGGGGAAAATTTTGAGATGTATTTTGGAATGTTATGGGAGTGTTACATACTAGTTGCCTCTTTTAAGCCTTCTCTCTGAAAGGCCTGGTGGAGAATCATTCCTTAGTTCTTCTAGTTTTTGGTGTTTGCCAGCAGTCATCTACATTCTTTACAGTATAGAACCATCTTTCCTATCACGCTCCATGTTTTACTTGCTCATGTTTTTCCCTCTGCGCTTGTCTGTTTTTCTGTTTAAATTTCCCTTTTTCATAAGGCCACCAGTTATGTTGGGTTAGGGCATAGCCTAATTGACTCTTTTTAATTTGATTACCTTTATAAAGGCCCTAGGTCCAAATGAGGTCACATTCTGAGGTACTAGAAATGAGGACTTCAACACCTCTTTTTTGAAGGACACAATTCAAACATAGCAAAGTCACAGGACTGACTTGGCCGAAGAACCCTAGTTTGCCACTTCCTGATTTGTGTGATTACTCTGTTAAAATCTTCCCTCACTATTCTGTATGAATCATGAGAGCAGGGAATATGTTTGAGTTTCTTAACTTTGTAATTTTAGGAGGTAGGCTATTGCTTGATGTGAAGGAAGTGCTCAAAAAGTTTAATTAACATGGCACACCATTCAGTCCCCCCAAACTCAAAATAGATGATTGCTGAAGGACCCTCAGTGTTCTCCTTAAATTCCAGTTTCTCTAAAACCCCTCCTCCATATAAAAGATAAAGTTACCTATCTTTAGTGGCAAATTAACAAATTTCAATTATTCTTTTTATCTGTACAGGTTAATTCTAAAATTCTTAAAGTCACATAGGAAGTTTTTCATTTTTTTGAATATTTGGCCACCAATTTAGCTTCTTCTTCCCTCATTATCTGACATCTTTGATGTGACAATATTATGATACTTGAAGTTGATGAAATATCCCAATCTGTTTTATATTTTTAAGCTTTTGGATTAGATTGCTGTCCTGGCCTAGAATTCCTGACTTAATCCCCTTATCCAATCACCAGTAACAATGGAGAGTCAACAACTATGATACTTTATATCCCAAGATTTTCTCCAGTTTTCTAAAGATGGTTAAAGTTAACTTTAGTGTTCTCATAAATACTTAATAAATATTTATCACCATACTTACTACAAAGTTTTAAAAATCATTTCTTTTTACTTGTATATTCACAAATTTCTTAGGATATTCTTTTTAGAATACAGGTGTTATTTATCTGTTTTCCCTGGTTATAATTCTTGACACATGGTGAGCATGTTTAGTAAACATTTACTGAGTAAATAAATAAGTTAATGAATGAAGAAAAAGTATTTTAAATCTATAAACACTTTCAGAACCTCCCATAATGTTCACATGACCACTTGAAGTGAGGACAAAGCATTAAAAGAAAAATATATTTTCTGAATTTTTTCAATGTGATATTCAAAATTACTTCTGTTAAACTGGAGTACTTGGGTAAAGACCTCAGACACAGAGATCCCAATGGACTGGGCTTGGCCATCTGTCCCAATGTAGTAATCAAAGAGATGAGCAGTGGTAAGGGGCAGGAAAGGAATTTTAATCTGAGTGGCTATGCCAAGAAGAACAGTGAGCAAAGATCTGTCTTCAAAGGACTGAGAGAAATTTTGAGGTTCTATAGAAAAGGTAAACAAAGGCAGGGTAAACAAAATGTTGGGGGATTGCACAGTTGGCAGAGTAGGTCATCTTGGGTCAGGCTTTGGCAGGGTTGAATTTTATCTCAGACCAAGTCTGAAAACTTGGTGAGGGTCATCATTGCCTGAGGGGAAAATTCAATTCCCATCCTGAGATGATTGCTCCTATTTAGAGGGGAAGCCTCAGTTCTCCTATGGGCAATTGCTCCTGCTTAAAGGACAGTTCTATTCTGGGGCAATCTGCTCTGTGTAGCCCTTCATCACTTGGCAGTAGTTTTATTCCCTTGTCATAATAAATATGCTTATCAACCAAGCCTCTTATTCCTGGAATCTGAGGTAATGACCAAAGGAAAGGGTTCAGAAAGAAAAAAGTTAAAAGAGGCAAATGGATTTGAAGGGGGACAAAACAGGTTGGTTGAGTCAGTGACTGGGCTGTTCTTCACTTTTTCCTACAAACCCCTTCTTACATGGCTGGTCAGTAGCAATAAAATAGAAGAAGCCAACTTACCCAAAATAGAAAGACCAGGGTAAAGATAATACATGGATAAGTAAAATAAGGTATGCTAATGACACACCTTCAAAATTCTTAAATGGACACCATTTCTCAACTCTGTCTCATGCTTGTTAACTTCTGAGATAATGCTCTTGGTCTCTGATCTACAGTAATAGAAATAAACAACATCAAGACAACTAACAAAAAGACATTTAAGCGTTCCTAATTTCCAAAGAATTTATTTTCATACTCCCTAAAGAATATAAAGGAGTATTCTTAGGGATAAATACAAAATGACAACGTTGGAAACTTAAGTAAAAAGAAAAGCAATGGGATTTGGACAACTCCAGCATGTTACCCCATCAGTTTGCATTTTGTTTTACATATAGTGATATTTTTAACAATTTCAACATTATAATAGAAAAACCACTGACCAATATGTCAAGAAGTAATCATGAAACAGAGAGGAAATTCAGTGTTATACAAAGCAGAAAGAAATATGCTGAAAGGACCTCATTTTGAAGTTAGAATGCAGTCTTGAAAGGAAGAATATAAAAGCAGATCTTTTGCAAAGGAAATACATTTATTAGGGAGGAAAATACTTCACTTACAATATAAATACATTTTCATCCAACCAATAAAGATACTTTGGATAAACGAAAGAAAAACAAATGCCAGGGTCACATTTTCTTTTTAGGAAATTCACTTTTTTCAACAATGGGAGTGGGGGTGGGGTTAAAGATCAAGTTTAAACGTCTAATTCTGTCCAAAGTATACAATTTTATATGCCAAAAATACGCCTTTATAGAACATTTTCTTTGTAGTTATTTGACTGTTCTATAAAAGAAACAAGTATTTGGTTGGCTCTTTATCTTCTTTTATAATAACCTGGGAAATTGTTCAGAGATAAAAATGATGAAAGCATCTAAAGCCAAGAAAACATTATTTTTAAATAGTTTATGCATCCGTTTCTACATAGCCATGCAAATGTTCCTTTGCCAACATAATCTTTTACCCACATGCAGAGACTTGCAATAAGAATCCTCATGACCATTCTTCAAAATTAAAAATTAATTTATGTGTTGCATCCATTAGAAACATTGTATTAATATATACTTTACAAAATTGGATTAGAATATCATTTAACTTTACTCATGTAAGTAAAATTAAGCAGAATCCTGACTTTCAATTTCCCAAGGCTATGTTTACCATTTATTTTGGCATATTTTTAGTTATGCTACAACTAGTTGCTAAATTGCTAGATGTTGAAGTCACATGACATCGGTGATGGCATTACTGTCTGATGTGCTTCATCTGCCTACATTATCCAAAGCAAATATTAATGAAGCTTAAAGTGACCGAGTGCTTGCCTTATGTGTGTGAGTTTATGAGTTCAAACCTCAGTACCACAAAAAGCAAATATATAAAAATTTAGATTGTATGTAGCTTTCATTAGTTCTATAAATTTGTTGTTTTGGATATGTTTCATTCTTCAAAAGCTCATGTGTAAGACAATGTAAGAATTTTCAGAGGTGAAATTAATAGATTATGAGAGATACAACCTAATCAGTGGATTAATCCACTATTATGAATTAACTTGAAATAACTCTGGGCAGGTAGGATGTGGCTGGGAAAGTAGGTCACTAGAGGTGTTTTTTTGGAGTTCATATTTTGTCACTGATGAGCAGTGTGCTCACTCTCTCCCTTTTCCTCTCCCTTTCCTTTTCTTGGTTGCCATATTATCAAATGCTTTCCTCTCCCATGCCATATGCCATAATATTTTACCCTACCATGAGTCTAAAGCTATGGAGTAGGCTAACCATTACTGAAATTCTGAAATTATGACCCAAAATAAACTTTTTTTTTCTCTGTGTTGCTTTTGTCAGGTACTTTAGCAATGATAAAGCTGACTAAAAGTTTATATAAATGGTAATTGGTTATATATATGTTGGAAATGCTAATGTTATAAATGTATACCCATACACATCTTCACTTGAAATTTTTAGCAAAACATGAGATTATGAAGGGTGATATAGATAACACAACTTGTTTTAGTTGTGTGGTTCAGAAACTTGAAAAGCTAACATGGCATTAGATTGGAAAGTTGAGCTAACTTCTACATTAGGGAGGTGAAAATACTTGGCTTCTGAGTAGAAAAGTGTTGGGTCCAATTCCAAGAAACATCTATAAGAAGAAAACAAAGAAAATTTAGAATACCAAGAAGAGAAATACCAAAATGAAAAAAAGAAGTCACAATCTTGTTTCTTCAGAAGGATTAAAAATATTAATCTGGCTGGGTTTGATGGCACATGCATGTAATTCCAGTGGCTCAGAGGCTGAGGTAGGAGGATCAAGAGTTTAAAGCTAGACTCAGCAAAAGCGAGGCACTAAGTAACTCAGTGAGACCCTGTCTCTAAATAAAATACAAAATAGGGCTGGGGATGTGGCTCAGTGGCCCAGTGAGTGAATGCCCCTGAGTTCATTCCCCAGTACCAAAAAAAAAAAATTAATCTGGATAATGAGACATAAAATTATTCTCAAATATTGAAAATATATTAATGGACTTCAGATTAAATATATTCTTTATAGTTGGAGGTGGTGGAACCAGGACCAATAGAAAAAAATTTAGGATAACATAGCTTCAGTCATTCATTTTTGAATATTTATATTCTAAATAAATTAGAGGATAGCTGTGGGGTTAATGGGATAATTTATGGATAAAATGAATTGCAGTACTGGATCGTTCCAAAGAATTATTCCCAAATGTTTAGGAGGATTAGAGTAAATTATACAAGTAAAGTTGTTTAGCAACATAGTACTGTATGGTTTAAATGCATAGTAATGATTCAATAAATGTTTTTCATTATTACTACTACTAGTATTAGTAGCAGCAGTTGGAAAAATAAAATACTCCAATTCAGAAATTCTATGATTTACACATTGACAAAAGGGAGTGAATTTAACACTGTGACACAATCTAAACATCATGAACAGACATGATTTTTCTCATTTATTATAACATTAAGTTTGACAGTATATAATGTCACAAATCATAAAATTAGTGGAAAAGGCTGTCATTATCCAAATATAATTGAAAGCAAATATGGTTCTAAAGTGCTTCCATTCTTGACATGCGATTTCAAAATGTCTTAAAAGATCGGGCTTCAGAACTTTCCTTCATAGGTCGGAAGCAGTAAAATTTTGACTGGAGATATTGATACTTCAGAATCTTTTGTGTTTAGAATGTCAAGGATAAAGTTGAAAATGCTTGCCTGTGGATTCTGACACATATCCATTCCCTCTACTAACTGGTGAGAATAATTTATTTAAATACTAATAAAATCAGAAAAAAAATATCTTTCCAGAAGAAAAGTAGAATCAAGAACTGAATTCATTACAAATTGTTTTATATGAATTTCTGACTTAGAACAATTAAAACTTCTGCTTTTACAATTCATATTGTTAGAACATTTTCTTTTTTTTTTTTTTTTCGTGTGGTGCTGGGGATTGAACCCAGGGCCTTGTGCATGTGAGGTGAGCACTCTACCAAGTAAGCTATCTCCCCAGCCCAGGAACATTGTTTTTTATGTTTCTTTGACAGAGAAAGGAAAACCAATAGTGATTATTTGCATCATGCTCAGCACTGTGCTTTATGTGTCCAACTGTCCCAATATTACATGCAGATTCTGTTTTTTAGGAGGTAGGTAGCACTGTCCCCATTCTACAGATGAATATACAGATTCTCAGTGATTAATTCTCCTAAGATCTTACACTTAATATATAGCAGATTGGTATCCAAGCCTGGGTCAGCCTGGCTATACAGCTAACTTCGCAACACCTGCCTGCTCAGCATATATGGAATTCAAAAGAAACAGAATTCAAAAGAAACAGATTTCAAGTGTGTTTTTTAAATAACTTCATAGAACTTATAAAAGTCTGAATTGCAGAACAAAATTCATTAGCACCAGTGTTACTTCACGGAAATCTTCCGAAAGAATTGATGTGTCTTTTAAGATAATCATTCACAGTAAATTTTTATGGAAAAGATAGTTCCCATTGTTTTTGAATTTATAACAGAAGCTCTTTATGGTTTCGAAAGTTGGAGTCCCTGTCAGGTTACTCAAGAAATTAAGCAAATGACAAATAATTATAAACAAAGGTCAATATTGTCCTAGAATTTTCACTGAATGCAAAATAATCTTAATCCAAGAAACGGTACTAATTAGCAGATAAGAGTTTCATTAAATGAATATGTCATGTCGTGATGCTGCAATTGGGCATTGATCACTGTTAGCTTTACAGGTTCTCCTCTCACCTAGAAATTCTGACACCACATTTATCACTTGCTCTATTTTTAGAATTTTAATGAGCATATCACCAAGCCTTACCTCATTAACTTAGGTTCTGAGAAAACACTATTTATAAAGATAATAGTAGGTTAAAATAGTCACTACTTCCAAATTTGTTAGGAAATAATACCTGCAGACCAAGCTAACATGTTGTCTTTATAGAGGGCAAGTTTGACGTTAACAGGTAAGAATTTTTTACGTTTGTTTTTCTAGAATTAATCCATCTTAATTCATTATACACACAAACACACACACATATGTATATTTAAGGACAAATGAAATATTTATTTAATTTTATTCTCCTATGAATCAAAATCATTTAAAGCAATATATATTTTCTGTACTTTTAGATAAATAGTTATTACTATTCCTAAGGTCTGTGCTATTTTAAAGAAATATTTAAAATATTTTTTGTCTGACTTTATTTAGCTACAATAATATGGATTATAACATAACTGCTTCATATATTTTTTAGACTTTGAGGTATAAAAATCATTAACTTGATGCACACCTTCCACAAATGCTACAAAAATAGTAGAAAATTAAAAATAATAGTACAGACTCATAGGGACAATGAAAAAGAAAAGGGTAATAGAAAGTATACATTATTGTCAGTGTTTTTGTTGAAAAGCAGGTTAATAGCAATGATGACTGACAGGGCAGGCCAGGGGATACTGCAGAAGGAAGAGGACCAATGAAAATCAGTTTGATCACCTGCAGGAGTGAGACCAAAGATGAAACCCTAAAGATAGTGGTATGATGGCACATAATTATAAGTAGCAGTTATTATACTCAAGATTCTTTTCTTGAGACAGACTCAGTGATACAGGCCTTCGATCTGAGCTACGTGGGAAGCTGAGACAAGAAGATCACAAGTTCAAAGCCAACCTGGGAACTTAGCAAGACCTGGTTTCAAAAGAAAATAAAAAGGGCTGGGGATATAGCTCAGAGTTAGAACGCTCCTGGGTTTAATCCCTAGTAAAAACAAGCAAACAAAACTTTTCTTGTGACCCTTAAGTCACAGAATTATCTCTTTTTCCCAGATGGCTAAATTTTTCACTATAAAGATAGATTCACAAGAGAAAACATGAAGTCTATGACATAATCCAGAGCTAGGAGTGGTGTTAAGGGGCCAGAGGATGGTGGGAACCTACCAAACACAAAGGGATTCATGAAAGTATGGAAATTAAGTCCTGAGATTCTCAAGTCTACTCTTCTGGATTGCCACAAAGTATTACCTTCCCAATTTATAATTTCCAATCACAAAATTAAAGAACTTTTCACTAGGAGAAAAAACCAACTAGAGAAAAACAGTAATTAGGTATAAAGAACTGTAAGACCAGCAGGGAGTCAGTCTGGTCCTGAACCTGACACTCTTTAGGAAAGAGGTAAATAAGCAAGATCTACTTGTATTTTCAGTGATCCATTGCTTCCTAGTATGTGAGTCTAAATATGAATGAACACTTAAGGATCATCAAAGTGGAAGAATGCCTCTACCAGGAAACGCAGAGGCTTCAGAAAATACAAAGTAATGAAGGAAACAGTGAGAAAGAAATCAGTGGAAGGAGTAAAACATTTTAAAGACTTATCAGTATCCTCAGAGAACTAGAAGGAGTGAAGTATCTATTAAGAGCAGAGTGTTTTAAAAAGAAATATTGAGAAAATAAGAAAAAGCCTATAGATATGTAATATAATATAGCAGAAATAACTTTAGATCCAGTGGAGAAACTGAAATATAAAGTTGAAAATTCTCCCAGAAAATGAAATTTAAAAAGAAAACTGAAAGGAAAATAAAGAATAAATCCAGAAGGTCTAATGTTAAAACTCAGGGTTCTAGAGGGAGAAAACCGAGGAAGAAAAATTATTAAAGGAATAATGTAAAAAAAATGGTTTTGAAAATCATCATCTTTCAAATAGTAGCAATCAATGTATTTTAGTTAGTTTTTCATTGCTGAACAATTTTAGAAAAGGAACAGTTTATTTGGTCTTATGGTTTCTGAGGTCTCAGTCTATAAGTGGCTGACTCTATTTCTCAGGGTCTGAGATATAGCAAAACATCATGGTGGAAGAAAGTGGGTCAGAAAGGAGAGATAGAGAGACACTGTCCTCACCAAGGACAAAATATAAACCCCAAAGGCACCCCCAATACCCTGAAATGATCCCCTTCCACTTGCCATACCCCACCTGCCTATGGTTACAACCCATCAGGGAATTAATTTGCTGATTAGGTTAAGGCTCTCATTAGTCAATCATTTCACCTCTAAACTTTCTTGCATTATCTCACATGTGACCTTTTGGGGGAGACCTCATATCTAAACCATGACACAATATTTCATAAGATGAATAAAATAAAACTGATACCAAGGCATATGGCATGAAATTTTAAACAAAAATAAAAAGTAAGAAAGGCTTTAGAAAAGTGAAAAAAAAAATATAAAAACTAGTTGAATGTCTTCATATTCCTTCACGATGACTTTGGAAGTAAGTTATTTTTGTTGGTTTTTTGGTTTTTGGGGGTACCTGGGATTGAACTCAGGAGCACTCAACCACTGAGCCACTTTCCCAACCTTATTTTGTATTTTATTAGAGACAGGGTCTCACTGACATGCTTAGCCCCTTGCTGTCACTGAGGCTGGCTTTGAACTCAAGATCCTCCTGTCTCAGCCTGTGGAGCCACTGGGATTACAAGTGTGTGCCACAGTGCCCAGCTTGAAGATTCTTAATAATCACATTAAAGCTGCAACATTTTACTTGATCGAATTAGAAACCATATATAAATGAGAAAAAAAAATCCAGTATTTGCAGGTTGAATAAGTCTCATGAGATTGGCACCCATATAAAGCAATTTCTTAAGATGGTCCTGAAGGATGAGCTCTACTAAAAGGAAGAAGGAACCCAAAACACAAAATTAGGGACCCGGAGCAAAGAATCTTTCAAGTAGAAGATATGCAAAGGGAATTTTCAAAATGGTAAAAGGGCATCTCAGAGCAATAGGGATAATATCTCTGCAGCAGGTTAAGAGTCATTAATCAAGACTGGAATAAAACTGAGTGCAGCAGAAGGAATATCACTACACCTGATTAAATATGGTTGAGTAAAGACCACTTCTCACCTTAATTACTTAAAAAATACATATATTGCTTCTTACATGGTTATGCATCAGTTGAGCACTTCTGCATATCTGGTAAATTTGGTTAGACTTGCTCAGGCATGCAGTCACCCAGTAGTAGACTGGGATCTGACAGCTATCATGATCTTGTACAGCCAACAAAGCTCTCCCAATGAATAGAAGAAAAAATACACAAGCATTCATTCAAGCTATTCCTAGTATCCAGTTTGCTCTCCTCCCTGGCTAGTGCAAAATCATATGGCCAAGCTCGGAGTAAGTGTGAGAGAGTTCAATCAAAGGGGAAAGATGTGGAAACTTGAGCCAATTCATGCAGAATTGCTGAGAAAACTATAGGAGGGAATGATAGCTTTTTTAACTGACAGGTCAAGAGGAGTTTTGCAGTTCTATGTGAAAGCAGAGGTATAAATTCCTAATTAACACAGAATATCAAGCACAAAAACACATGTAACAAAACTTAAAGACAGAAAAAAATAAAGCATGGTAAGATAAAAAACAATCATTGTATTTTATGTGGCTTGCTTGTGAACAATATTTACAAAATCGAAATAATGTAGTAACCCTATATTGATCTAAACTAATCTATATAAGGGTATTGGAAGGATACAGGAAATGAAGCATGTGTGGGGAGAGGAAGTGGCAGTGGGGGGGAATCATCAGTTCTAATAATAGCAAATCCATAATAATGTCAAGACCTGAAAATAATCAAGAATCAATATAAGCATGTGATTAAAAATCCCAAAAATCCTCTGGAGAATTAAGAGATGTGAAGAGCAGATTCTGAGTCTTTTATAAGCCTTACAATGTCATTTTAGTTGTAAATGAAATTTACAAATAAGACAAAAAGAAACCAAAAAAAATAATAATGTGTTTGTTCATAAAGAACAATCTACAAAGGTTCATGCAGATAATGACCTTGAGTTTCCTTATCTTCATTGTTTTTCTAAGGAAAAAATGGAGTGGGAGAAGAAGTAATGAATCTCTATTATTTTTTTTTTATTTTAAAATCCCCAGATGCATGACTCTAATCAATTTCATTACTCCTTCTCACCACCACCATCACTGTCTCAAGAGACACATTAATGTGTTTTTAATTTTATTTTTTAAATAGTAACTTAATCTCTCTTCATCTAATGTCTTTTTTCTTTTATTCCCATGTTCTGTATGTTTGACTTCTATCAATTAAACCTCAAATTCTTCTGGTGAGAGAGTTACTACTTGTTTCAGAGGACCTCTGTCCTTGTGCCCTGGGTGTCTAAACCAAAATTGCTCTATTTATTTCTGGAACTAAAATAGTATCCAGGAGGACTAAAGAGTGATCTAAGCACCTCAGGCTGGAAGGTAATTTAGAGTTCCTTCAAACTGATATTCTTTTAAGTATGGGTTCAACAACTATATAGTAAAGTATGGCCAGCCAGAAACATTTTATTTGTTCTTTAAAATTCTACTGAAGGGCATTATCTACTACAGGAAGAAGAGGTCCATTCCACATTTCAACTGTGATATGAGAAGTCGCATGTGGTTATGCAAACTGGCACCATTTCTAATCCATTTCACTGATATTTCATGCTTCTATAAATTGATGCTTCAAGCAATACTCCCTGAGTGGCCCACCTAACACAGAGCTCTGGTCTCAATTATCACTACACACGAGCCTATCTACAATTAGCAGCAACATCAATATGATTCTTCATCCTAGCCTTCGCCTCATTTTTCCATATATACAGTTTACAAGTATAAATGTTGGGGCTGTTTCATCACTATTCTTGCTTTTTCTAGACTGATGATATAGAATACAAACCATTTCTTCTGGCTAAAGAGACAGCAGGCATTTCCGGTTTAATCAGCTACCTCTTCTCCCCCTTCACCATCACCATCTCAGAAGACACATTGGTCTATGTCTCAATGCCAAGAAAGATTTTTATCAGGCAGAATCAGTGAGTAGAGGAAACCCATGATAAGGGCTGAAGGTGGGGGAGGAAAGTCTCAGCCAAGGGTAAATTAAATCAATCTGCATGAAAAGACCAGGATTTAGATGTCTTAGAGATGGGCAGAGTTGAAGCATAGGAAAAAAATACTAGAGAGGGGTGGTTTTATTTTTGTGGTTGCTTCAGTTTACAGTGTTGGCAAACCCACGGCCAAGTGCATGCTAGGTGAGAATTCTACCACTAATCTAACCACACCCCCCACCCGTCCCTGGTGGGAGAATTTTTAGAGGCTATTTGATGCACACACAGTCTGAATTCTGTGGGTATGCTAGAAAATGGGAAAGGGAAAAGAATGGGAGAATCTGGGGTTGAGGGCTGGGGCTGGCTCAGTAGCAGAGCGCATGCCTAGCATGGGTGAGGCACTGGGTTCCATCCTTAGTACCACATACAAAAATAAGCAAATAAAGGCATGCTGTCCATCTACAACCACAATTTTTTTAAAAATGGAGAATGTATGAATTTCACTTTCTTTAATTAAACTAATCCAGGACATAGGAGAGGACAAAATATTCCTGTTTAATTATTTTTAACCTCTCTAAACTGTGTTTCTCTAAATTCTGTTCTGTTCTAGAATTGAGCTTCAAGATCACAATCAAGTCACAATAGGAACAGACTTGCATCACAAGCTATGCCAATGACATAGAAGAAACACAGTAATGTCTTTCCACAAATTCAAAATTTATTGAATAACAATAAATTCACAGGCTGCACCACTTCCACTGATGGAAGTTCATGGGTCACCTGATAGCCATAAGCCTGGTGATCACAGGTTATTATAATCCAATCTTAACTACTAATATCTGTAACACTTAATACTTCACACAAATATATATATACACATATATGTATATATTTTATATATAATGTGTATATATGTACATATTATGATTACATTGGATTACATATAAATTATCATAATTATTTCATTATATTATCAAATTATTGTATTATATATTATGCATATTTATACATACATGTATATATACTATATACATGTATATACTATATATATATATATATATATATATATGCACTTATTTACATACTTCAAACAAATACATACACACATTTACAGAAAGGCTAAGAAAGTTAAAGTAGTCTCAGGGCTTTAGGAGACTGAATTGAGAGCAGAGATAGAAAGCAAATACAAATGCAAAGAGTACTTGTAGATGATGAGATGAAATCATGGATTAGGAACCAGCATAGGAAATTGTTTAGGGCACAGAACTTTCAAAGTACAGGAATTTATTCTAGGCCAGGATCCAGATGGATGGCTATTTCAGAGTGTCAGCTTTTAGTGGGTCCCAGTAGTCTGTGAAAGCCTGAGGAGAGAGATTCAAAGGTTTATCTCTGTTTCTTGGGCAAGGCTCCTGTAGAGCCACCAGATGACAAAAGCAGGGTGCCACCATGTCTAGTCTCAAGGTGTTCTTCCTTTTATGGAACTTGGATGAGGGGCTTGATTGATTTACTGGTCTGGATGTCCAGCAATCTCATGGACTTGCTTTTTCCAATATAAGTTGGATACACTCATGCATCCACATGCTTCTGATTAATTCACAGACATTCATTTTTATTAGCACAATTAATTTATCAGTTTGTGCTTTAGGGCTGTGCTAGACATATGGTGGTGTAGAGTCATTCTGCCTCAGCATTGAAACTCATTGCCATCTACTGTTCAGTACCTCATAGAGTAACTCAGCAGGGCACAGCCTGCTCTTTACAACCTGTTCTTTCCAGGCTCTGCTTCCTGATACCCCAAAGAAATTACCCTTACATGGAGAGGATAGGAAAATTGGCTGACCTTTCAGATCATGCCACACTTTGTCAATAGGACCCTTAGTTTCTTTGCTTATATCCAATGTCTTGTGAGTTCTCTCCTAGATTATTATATTTTTCACTCATACCCCATGATAAGGGACATAAAGTTCAACAAGACCAACCACAAACAGTTTTCTGATATGTTTTTGTATTCGATTCACCAGAATTTTATTGAGAATTTTTGCATCCAAGTTCATTAGAGATATTGGTCTGTAGTTTTCTTTCTTTGAAGTATCTTTGTCTGGTTTTGGGATCAAAGTGATGTTGGCCTCATAGAATGAATTTGGAAGAGCTCCTTCTTTTTCTATTTCTTGACATAGCTTGAAAAGTATTGGTATTAATTCTTCTTTGAAGGTTTTGTAGAACTCCGCTGTATACCCATCCGGTCCAGGGCTTTTCTTGGTTGGTAGTCTTTTGATGGCTTCTTCTATTTCTTCTTTTGTCATTGGTCTGTTTAAATTGTGTGTGTCTTCCTGTCTCAATCTGGGCAAATCATATGCCTTAAGAAATTTATCGATATCTTCATTATCTTCTATTTTATTGGAATATAGGGTTTCAAAATACTTTCTAATTATCTTCTGTATTTCTGTAGTGTCTGTTGTGATATTGCCTTTTTCATCCCGTATGTTAGTAATTTGAGTTCTCTCTCTTCTTCTTTTCGTTAGTATGGCTAAGGGCTTGTCTATCTTATTGATTTTTTCAAAGAACCAACTTTTAGTTTTATCAATTTTTTCAATGGTTTCTTTTGTTTCAATTTTGTTGATTTCTGCTCTAATTTTAATTATTTCTTGTCTTCTACTACATTTGCTGTTGTTTTGCTCTTCCTTTTCTAGGTTTTTGAGGTGTTGCGTGAGTTCATTTATTTGTTGGTTTTTTCTTTTTTTGAGGTAAGAACTCCAAGAAATGAATTTCCCTCTTAAAACTGCTTTCATTGTGTCCCATAGATTCCGGTATGTTGTGTCTGTGTTATCATTTGATTCTAAGAATTTTTTCATCTCCTCCTTTATGTCTTCTATAACCCATTGATCATTCAATAACATATTGTTCATTTTCCATGTGATGTAGGATTTTTCCTTCCTTCTTTTTTCATTGATTTCCAATTTCATTCCATTATGATCAGATATGGTGCATGGTATTATCTCCACGCCTTTATATTTACTAAGAGTTGCCTTATGGCATAATATATGGTCTATCTTTGAGTAGGATCCATGTGCTGCTGAGAAGAACGTGTATCCACTTGATGATGGTTGATATATTCTATATATGTCGGTTAAGTCTAGGTTATTGATTGTGCTGTTGAGTTCTATAGTTTCTTTATTCAGCTTTTGTCTAGAGGATCTGTCTAATGGCGAGAGCGGTGTGTTGAAGTCACCCATAATTATTGTGTTGTGGTCTATTTGACTCTTGAACTTGAGGAGAGTTTGTTTTATGAACGTTGCAGCTCCATTGTTTGGTGCATACAAATTGATGATTGTTATGTCTTGTTGGTGGATGGTTCCTTTTAACAGTATATAGTGACCTTCTTTATCCTTCTTGATTAACTTAGGTTTGAAGTTGATTTTATTCGATATGAGTATGGCCACTCCTGCTTGCTTCCGAGGGCCATGTGAGTGGTATGATTTTTCCCAACCTTTTACCTTCAGCCTGTGCATGTCTTTTCCTATCATATGAGTCTCCTGAAGGCAGCATATTGTTGGATTTGTTTTTTTGATCCAGGTTACTAACCTATGTCTCTTGATTGGTGAGTTTAGGCCATTAACATTTAAGGTTACAACTGAGATATGATTTGTACTTCCAGTCATGCTTCTTTATTTATTTATTTTAGTTTGGCTAGTTTTGCCTTTTGGTTATTTTCCTCCCCCTTTACTGAGATACCTCCTGCTGTTAGTTTTGGGCACTATTTTTCAATTCCTCTTCTTGTAGTGTTTTGTTCAAAATGCTTTGCAGAGCTGGTTTTCTTGCTGCAAATTCTTTTAGCTTTTGTTTATCGTGGAAGATTTTAATTTCATTGTCAAATTTGAAGCTCAATTTTGCTGGATATAGTATTCTTGGTTGGAATCCATTATTTTTCAGCGTTTGAAATACATTATTCCAGGATCTTCTCGCTTTCAACGTTTGTGATGAGAAATCGGTCGTTAACCTAATTGGTTTACCCCTGAATGTAATCTGCCTCTTTTCTCTCGTAGCTTTTAATATTCTCTCCTTGTTCTGTACGTTGGCTATCTTCATAATTATATGTCTTGGAGTTGGTCTATTATGGTTTTGGATGTTTGGGGTCCTGTAGGCTTCCAGGATTTGGCAATCCATTCCATCTTTCATCTCTGGGAAGTTTTCTAGAATTATTTCATTTAATATGCTGTCCATTCCTTTGGTTTGAATCTCTGTGCCTTCTTCTATCCCTATGACTCTCATATTTGGTTTTTTTATGACATCCCATATCTCTTGAATAGATTGCTCGTGGGATTTAAGCATCTTTTCTGTGTTGACTATATTCTTTTCAAGTTGATAAACCTTGTCTTCATTATCTGATGTTCTGACTTCTACTTGATCAAGTCTATTTGTAAGATTCTCGTTTGAGTTTTTAATTTGGTTTATAGTTTCCTGCAATTCTAGGATTATTGTTTGATTTTTTTTTTAAGATCTCTATCTCCTGGTAGAGCTCGTTCTTTGCCATTTGAATTTGTTTGTTTAATTCATTTTCAAAATATACTTTTATTTCTTGGACTTGCTGTCTCATGTCTTCTCTAATATTCCTTTCCATTCGAGTTAGGTATGCCTTGAGTTCTTTCCCTATCCCTGTTTCTGATGTTTCTATGTCCTCCTGTAGAATTGAGTTGTCTTGCATTGTTTGTAATCCTTTTTTCCCTTGTTTTCTCATGTTGTCCATGTTACTTTCCAGCTCTTTTTGATTGTCGTGTTTCTGCTCTCTTCTATAGATTTGTTTTGTTTCTGTATTACTCTGATGTCTCTCCTTTGTGTTGTTAAACTATGCCTGCTAACGTGGATTCCGCTGGGAAGGAATTCCGACGTCCGAGCTCCAGTGACAACACTACTCTGCTATGACGGGCCCCAGTCTCCTTGCCGGGGTGCCCTAATGGGGGGGTGTGACTGGACTGTCTCTGTTTGGTTTCAGCTCCCGGTCGCGGCAGGGGGGGCAGTCTCCAGCCGCCCAGTATCACAGGCCGCGGGCAGGTGATGCCTCGCCAGCAGGTGGGCGTTCTCTTACGGCCCAGTTACACAGGCAGTGGGTGAACTCTCACCGGCGGGCCTGCAGTTTACAGCTGTCCAGTCGTGAGGGCCTTGCCTCTAGTCTCCTGGTTTCTCCTGCTAGTCTTGGTTTCTCCTGTTTTGTTGTTGCAATCTGTGGGAGAGTGGCGGTGGATACTTCAGCTCTCCAAGATGGTGGCCGCTGGTTGCCTTAGTGGAGTGTCCCTTGTGGGGGATGGGACTGTACCGCTTCCTTCCCCGTCTGCAATCCCGAACTCAGCCCGGGGGTCAGTGCGAGCTTGGCTGGTGGGATACCACCGTGTCGCAGCCACTTATCTCCCTGCTTACTAGTTAATCCCTTCTCTGCGGCGCCACGCCTTCTGTAGCCGCGGGGCAGGCCGCAGGCATCAGACAGCCTGGATCTCCGGGGTCACACCGTTGGCTTTTGGGATCCCTGGCACTCTATCCCAACCACAAACAGAGTGAATATCAACTTTAGCTATTCTTCAAAATTCGTCCAACCCCTTCCCAGTTAGAAAAAATAAATAATAAAATCTCACATAAGGAAGGGGAAATATGTATGATTGGTATGAGTGTTATCACTCTTAAGAGTAGTTAGAAAATGTCTCCATATGTATTAACAAATTCTATATTTCTAATCTTTGAGAACTATGATTAAATAAAGTTGAGATATTCAAATGAGCAATTTGTTGCTCAACAAATATGAGGTCTAAGAGTAAATATCAAAGAGATATGAAAAAATCCATATAATGATGTTAAATAGGCTACAGATTTAAGTTAAAGCATGAATTTAAATTCTTTCATGCTCACCCCTTTTCAATTCTGAGCAAATTATATAACTATTCTGAGTTTCAGTTTCCCAATTTGTAATAGAAATAGTGACATATGCAGAATTATGCAAATTGCAATTAACAGAAAAAGACCAAAAAAATTGAATACTCATGTATTCATGTAATTAAATATTTAAGGAGAAGATATCACATACAGCCTATTGATATTAAATGGATAAGTTAAATATAACTCTGATCCTACAGGAATCAACAGTTTAGTATAGGGGATAAAATAGAAGAATAAAATCAACAATTAAGAACAAAGAAAATTACATTTATTTAGGATTAATTAAGATTGGAATCAGGAAAACACAGATTCAAGGAAGTCTTGAAAATGTGCCACAAGGTTTACAAAACAGCAGCTATATTCATAACTTTAAACCTGAAAGGAGCTAGACACTACCTACTCGTTAGCCAGGAATTAGGAGTGGTGGTAGCTCAAGATATCTTGCAAGAAAATGCAGCCTCATTGCTTGGATAGTTTTGACGAAGAAGTTCAGCAGAGGTTTAGGAAATTATGTTTCCAGAAAATATGATTTGGCCCAGTCCAAAGATCAGCTCACATCTTGGGCAGGCATCTCTACAGCTCAGTTCAGCTCAGTTCAAATCCTAGCTGAGGTCACATCTGAAATCTGAATAACAATGGCCTCTCCATTCCTTTCAAGTGCCCTGATCCAGTGTTATTCCATTTTGATCTTTTCTCTCTTGACCAATACTGATTTCTCCATACATGGAAAAATGTCATTAGTGTCATCATAGCATCATAGAGAAGAACAAAGGTACTAGAGAGAAGTTCAATGAAGGACAAATAACACTTAGACAGAGAGAAGGTTCAAGACCAGGCAATGGAATTTAAAACCCCTCCTAGATGCAAACATTGCAAAAGATAAACATCGCTTCTTTGAAACTAATAAGATTAGAGAAAGAGTAAATTAAAAATTAAAACAATATGTTGAGGTGAAGAGAAAAACGTTTGTAGATATTTGTCAATTGCTAGAAAAAAATAATCCTTTTCAATAACGTCAGAAGTAAATCATCACTCAAGTAGAAGAACAGAAAGGGAAAGTACTATAAAAGGATCAATAGAATTTTGTGAAACAGTGAATGTATTAACTGTCCTGGATTGCTGTCTAGCCTGCCTGCTCTCTAAGCAATAAAAGTTTAAGTTAACCTTTAGCAATAAATCTGTCTTGACTCCTTGAAGAACTCTCATACCTGTCTTTTGCCTCTTTTCTGTGATTGTTTTCCTTATATGTTCTTACCTTGTATAATCCTCTCTGATAATACCAAATATTGTTATATACATATCTGACTCTTTTATCTAAATATTTCATAAATAAGACTAGAAACTCCTCAAGGCAAGAGATGAATGTTATGTACATCTTTCACTATTTTGAGTTCTGGGAACACTCAGAATCACCTCCTTATATAACTTATGCAAAGACTTAAGGAATTAATGTTGTGAAAAGGTAAAGAACAAAAATTGTGTTTTCCAAGCTGGCATTGTAGCTCAGTGGTACAGAGCTTGCATGGTGTGAGGAAGGCACTGAGTAAGATCCTCAGCACCACATAAAAAAATAAATAGATAAAATAAAGGTATTGTTTCCATCTACATCTAAAACAATTTTTAATGTGTTTTCTTACTATTCCAGAAGCTATTCTATTTTTGCAAGACAAGAATAAATAAACATCATTAAATCAGTGGATCATACTGTGGGTATGTTTGTGTGTATGTGTGTGTGAGAGAGAGTGTGTGTGTGTATAAAAATTATACCAGAATAAATAATGGGATTTTATACAATGACTTTGCATTTAAATAAAATTCTTACCTAAATAGTGAAAAGGATTTTATGAACGTTCTCAGTGAGGTAGAAAATGATCTGACCTAATTAGATTGTTAATGTCAAAAAAGGCCAAGTGGTTTATTGCACAACAATGTCAAATTCTGTATCTACCTTTAAGGAAGCATAATCACTGAGCCTACATAAAAGACAAGTAAAAATTATATGAAATTAATATCCATGAAGGACAGAGACTAAGTTGATAAAGTTGTCTTCGTAAAACAACTGGCACTGTTAGGAAGATCATTTATTATTTCGAAAAATTAATATAAGATACTTTTTATAATTTTAAAATTAATGCATAATAATCATGGAGACTTGGAAAATGCAGAAAAGTATAAAATAATTTAAAGTATCAAATAATTAAAACAATTCATAATGTTTCATACAGAAATAGTGTTAAAAATTTGGTATTTTTAACTATTTCTGCATGGGACATTTATGGATATAATATAATATATTTTAGTGTTTCAATGCACATAAAAAGAAAAACTCAAGACCACAGTTATCTTGCAGGAAAATTGAAGAAGCAGAAGAAAAAAGATGAAAAGAGGACAATATTCTCAAAGGCAACTCAGAAGATAAAACATTTTCTGCTCTTCCACAATTCATTCTAAGAGCATTGAAGAAATGAAAGCTGTAAAAAAAAAAAAAAAGACCCATTAGTAAATATTTATTGAGTTCTCACCCAATTCCAAATAATTGGGTCAGGCAGTATGGGGATAGAACTAAACAAACAAACAAACAAACAAACAATTCTGCCCCTGTATTTAAAGATCATAATCTGTTTGCAAAAACAAGATAAATAGAAATAAACAGGTGAAAAGTTAAACATCAATAAATTATTTAATTAATAATTCAAAACCACCACCAATGGGAGTGATATAAGATTACATGTAATTAATTACCAAATGAAGCCCACAGATGATAATTTTCATTTGAACTCACAGGCACTTGAATAGGATTTATAGTAAGGCACACTTATACACCAACTCTACTATAGTCCTTAAACTTCCTAAAAGAATTCTGTGTTTAAATGACATGTGTGGATATACTTGCAAATGTGCACTAACAAATTAACACTATTCTTTCCTGGCTGGTTTATCATATTTTTCCCCATCTTAATGCCTCTTCAAGGGTAGCTTCAACACATGTGCCCTCACCTGTGTGTGCGCACACATGTATAATATTGTATATAGTAGTTTTAACCATCTTCTATAAGAAAGAACTATGAGCAGAGACACAGGACAATTCAAGCAATAGCAGTCTTTATTATTGTGTCGTTTTCCACATACACCTACCTCAGACTAAGTGGAAATCTCTTCCTAAATTAGCAGGAAGACTAAGTGACCGTCTTCTCTTTAGGAAAGGCCACTGTTCCTTACAGATATCATTAATACCCAGAAGAAAATGAATTATGGGAAACATTCTAAAGAATCAGAAATGAGTCAGTATCTCTTTCTAACTGCTCCTGCGATGTTCACTTCATGCAACTCAGCAAGCTTGCATGAACATGAGCAGCCCCAGTGACATCTCACCACAAGGTTTTGGAAGGAAATGAATGATTCTTTTAAATACCTGACAGTGTCTCTTTGGATTTTTCAGAAGACCTGAAATCAACTTCATAGGCTTGAGAGGATGCTGAAGGTGATTCATACTCATTCAGCCAAAATTTTTAGAAGCTTTGGAATTTAGGGATACAATGCCCTTTTGTTGCCAAATTGCATTCTTGAAGTCAACCAAACTACACAAACTAATCTTGTGCATGGACGAATAGTAGGTGAAGGTTTGAGAAGCAGCTGAAGATGAAGGTTTTTAGTTACCCATAACCAACAATATGGGGTGGTAGAAAACATTATAAAGAACATTACTTTATCATTTTGGAATTCTGTCATTATTTCTTCTAGCATGTGAGATCCCAGAGGAAACAATTGGACATAGTTAAATTGATTTCTATAGGATCAGAAAAAAAAATAAGAGTGAACAGATATTGTAAGTTGTCTCACTCAACACTCTTCATCTTCCATCTTGCACGCCCACACTATGGAGGCTATTGAGGAAATGACATTTCCCAGTCTCCCCTCAGCCCACATTAATTCACATGATCTCATGTTCCATCAGTCAGGTAATGCCATGATCAGACTGAGATGGGGAGTCAGTGTTAAAAATTTGGTATTTGGGGAGACTAAACTTTTTAAGAACCACTGTAGCAGAGGCCCCTGGTTCCTCTATGGTGGACATCAGGCCTCTGGGCAACAGGAGGACTGATACTTCAACTAGGCTGAACTGACATGTGTTTGGGCTTTTTCATTTTATTAGTTTTACATAGGTAACAGAGAAAGTGGACTGTTATTATCCCTATTAAGAATCATGACCCATATGGAAAATGTTTATGATTAATTATGAGATGTTTATACTGTCATTCTGAAATGATATTTTAACTAAAGGGTATAGATCAAAACAAATTATTCTCCAATTGAAATTCCTTCCATCATGCATGGGCATTTAATGAGTACCTAGTATATGTCAGGTTACAGGTTAAGTAGAAAAGAATGTAAAAATGAATGAGATATAGTCCTCATTTTAAGAAAACTACTATTGAGGGAAACAAACAGCTCTCTGTAATAAGGGCAATGATAGAGGGAAACACCAGATGCCTTATAACAGGGAAAATATCAATTCAGTAAAGGGCAAGGGCTCAAAACAGATTGACTTGAGAGGAGGAGGCACATTGAAACCTACAGCAGGTTGTTTGGGCAATTTCATCAGACCAGAGGATATGAAGGAAGCATGAAGTCAAGCAAGAGAAAGCTATATGTCCAATTTCCAAATGATGTATTTGATAGGGAAGACTATAGAATGAAGGTACACTGTGAAGGCCCAGGGAGTCAGATGACTGAGGTTACTGGAGGACATGACATGGAGTTTAATTATACCTGTTGGCACTATATGGGAAACAATTATGAATTTTCAAAATATTGCTACATTATAGGTATAAATTTCAGGCAGGTCATTTAATGGCAGTGTGAAGAAGCTGGAATTGCAATGTGAAGGCTATCTATGAAAAAACATGTAAAATAGAATATGCCAGGAATGCTTGAAAAAATATTTTAGAGGTAAATGATACAGGACTTATTAATAAAAGCACAAATAGACTCTCCCAAGACTCCCAAGTTTTTCTCTTGAGTGTATGGGTAGAAGGTAAGCAACAAAACTCATCATACTGACATGCTAGACCCTCAAAATGAGAAACTTTATCCCATTCTTTCTTTAATGCTTTAAACTCATTCTTTCCAATGAGTTTAAGCATTAGGCAACAGCACTTGGAGAAGATTCCATGAGAAAGTGACCCATTGTATTAAAGGAATGGTGATAAGGTAGAGGGTATAGAAGCTATTTTTTTCTAAATATTGCTATTACTTTTTAACATTCTTGAAACTCCATTCATTGATAATCTTTTCACTGAAGGATGCTGTTAATTATACAAGGGAGCCTGCATAAAAGAAGCTGAAATACCATACTCCTTCTCATGGGCAACAAGAAAACATAGTGGAAAATGAATAACAAATATTCAATGGCATCTTCAGAGTAAATATTTGCTTCAAAACAAATTACCCATATTAGTGATATGAGTATGAAGTAAATTTCACACCTCATTGGTAGATGGAAGTAGATATTATATTGCATTGTTAGAGAATTGTGAAATCATCCTTCTAATATATCAGTTTCATGCTTGCTACATACTGCTTAAATTTAAAAAGATTGCCTCTCACAAAATTCATGCTTAAGCAACTTTAATGTAATTTAGTGATTCTGTCAAGTGAATTCAACAATGAAAATATTAGGACAATCCCAATTAATATGACAGAATGGCAAGAGAAGCAAGTTAGTTGAACAGTATTTTCACCTTTAGATGTTGTCTTCAATTAAAATTTCTATCAAATGAGAAAATTGATTAGTCTCGTCAAGCAAGTCTTGCTTCCTACAAGTAAACAGAATTGTTTTCATTATAGCTTTCAATGCTTTTAAGAGGTTGTCATCCCTGGCTGGGAAAACAGTTTATGGCGTCCCAGTAGCTGCTCTCATTACTTGCACTTATTTGGCAATCAGTGGCATGCTGCAGGTTCAGCGGTGCAATCTGGAAAGGTCATAGTTGGACTGCTGAAAAACAGACTGAAAGGTCAGCTAGTTACTGCTGAGTTTTATGATGTGAATTCCTATGCTTTGATATGAGTTGTATATACACAATCTAATTAGTGTTGATGCTAGCTTTATAATGAAAACAATCCATTTTTTTACTTGATATCTAATTTTCTCATTTGCAACATCTTTGATTAAAAAGAGCACACCACACTGTCTTGTTGATTGCAGCAAGGATGATGCTCATTATTACATTATTAAGGCAATACACTGGGTGATAAAATGAATTTGTCCAGGAAAAAAAAATCACATTTAAAATAATTATGTTGAAATGGTTTTAATGGAGATAATCACACATTGATTTAAAAACATGCATAAGCTTCTAAAGCTTGGGGGGTAGACTTGAGCTGAGAGATTTTGGATATTGACTTTGTAAAAAAGATGTAAAAAATTAATAAAGATGAATTAGATAGTTTTCACTCAACATTGTACTTAAATATGATTTCATTCATGCTTTGACTATTCATGTGTCCTAATCATCATTTTTAAGCAAAGAAAAAGAATTTATGCTCACTGGAAATCATCAAGCAGTCTATGGTTACATACATTTACTTTCTTATATTTATTCAGGGTACAGTATTATAGTCATTCATACTTTGCATGGGGTATCTAATTAAAATGTAAAAGGTTTACTTTTATAAATTTTATGATGAGTATCTCATAGCTTACAGGGAATCTCTATTGTAAAAATTGCCATGCTTGCAAGATTTCTTTTCCTATGCTATTTATGATCATTTCAAAAAAACACAGTTCTATAATATCACAGATATTCAGATAATCAGAAGATTATCAGCATACTAAATTCTACTATTGAAGAAGGGTTTCAATTACAACTTCCATGCACATCTGTGCCAATGTATAAGCCATAGAAGGTAAGGAATATGAACATGCATTTTAAAATAAATAATAATATATACATAAAATCTATACAAATATAATGTTAACATATAAAGAAAATAGTGTTCTTACTTTAGAAACTTGTAGCAGTTATTGAATGCAGTTCCTCAAGATGAATTTATACACACTTACCAGATACCTATAATTTATGTTATGAAGGGTAATCACAAATAGAGTTCTAATATAAGTCTGAAACTATCATAGAAACTGAAAATTGTGTTATGAGGTAACTATTAAATATAAGCATTAGCTGCAAATATAACTGTCCTTTGATTTTATTCTTGCTTTGATTTTATTGTAATGATTTTTCCAGTGTTGTGTATTCCTTTAAATATGCTTTATCAAAGGGACACTGCCAGGTGTCTGCTCTATACTTCCTTGCATCTAGAAAAAATGCACCTCTTAGTTGTTTGATCCATAAAATATCTTATTTTTTTATTATAAAATCAATACACATCATTTAAAAAATGGGGAACACATAAATGGAGGGAGAAAATTACCATAGTTATAGTACCTAAACACATCTATTATCAAAATGTTGTTGTTTTGAATTTTTTCTAATATGTACATATTTTTGTTTTTAGATGGTTAGATACTACACATATAATTGTTATATTCTGACTTTTTTCCTACAATACCACAGACATTTTCAACAATCAATTGTTAAAATAATACATTTTATGTTTTAAAATAGTTTTAGATTTTCAGAAATGTGAAAATAGTACAGAGATCCCATATACCCAATACACAGCCACCCACTGTGAACATCTCACATTAATATATTTTTGTCACAATTGATACATTATTATTATATTATTTTATTATGTTCTTATTATTATTGTTATTATTTTGGTACAAGAGATTGAACACAGGGACGCTTAATCACTGAGCCACATCCCCAGCCCTATTTTGTATTTTATTTAGAGACAGGGTCTCACTGAGTTGCTTAGTGCCTCGCTAAATTGATGAAACTGCCTTTGAACTCTCCATTCTCCTGCCTTAACCTCTCAAGCTGCTAGAATTACAGGTATACACCACTACACCTGGCTGCATTATAATTCTTATAGTTTAGATATGAGGCACCCCTAAAAGCTCAAGTGAGAGATAATGCAAGAGTATTTAGGTTTATTTGTTTTTTTTTTTTTTAAGTGGTGCTGGGGATTGAACACAGGACCTTATGCATGTGAGGCAAACACTCTACCTACCAAGCTATATCCCCAGCCCCCATAATGCAATAATATTCAGAGATGAGCCAGCTCAGTGGTGCAGGCCTATAATCCCAGTGGCTCAGCTGGGGAGGCAGGAAGATTGAATTAAGAGTTCAAAGCCAGCCTCAGCAATTTAGTGAGGCCTTAAGCAACTCAGTGAGACCCTGTCTCTAAATAAAACATAAAATAGGTCTGGGGATGTAGCTTAGTGGTAGAGTGTCCCCGAGTTCAATCCCTGCTACCCCCCTCCAAAAAAAAAAAGAATATTCAGAGATGAAATTAGATTATGAGAGCCATTACCTAATCAGTGAATTAATCCACGGATACTGATTAACTGGGTGATAACTGTTTTGCAGGTAGGGTGTGACTGGAGGAAATGCCTTTGGGGTTTGTATTTTGTCCCAAGTGAGCAGAGCCCTTTCTGCTTCCCAGTTACCATGTTCTGAGCTGCTTTCCTCCGCCATGCCCCTTCTACCATGATGTTCTGCCTTCGCTTGGGCCAAGCACTATGGCATCAGCTGTCTATGGACTGAGCTCTCTGAAACTGTGGGCCCCAAATAAACTTCATCCTCTAAGTAGTTCTTGTTAGGTATTTTGGTCACAGCAATAAAATCTGACTACAAGATTAATTATACATCTATAATGGGATTCATTATACCACATCTGCACATACACATAATTTGAGCAATCATAATCCCTAGAATCTTCTCTTTCCCTTCCCTCCTCCCTTATAAGCTTGCTGTACTCTACTGACCTCTCTTTCTTCATCATCATCATCATCATCATCATCATCATCATTAGTTGTAGTATTTTAATTAGTGTATTATAATATATTTAAGAGCTGTATTCACTGTGATATAATTGTACATAGACATAGCATAATTTGGTAGATTTTGTTCCCCAATATTTTCCATTCCGCCCTCTCCCCTTCAGCCCATTCTTCTCCACCATTAGTCTCACTTTCTTTTTTAGTCTATTTATTTATTTTTTTGAGATCCCTTTGTTTCTTTATTCCTTTGGGTCTTTGCCCTCTGCTCCCTCTTGCTTGAAAATTCATTGTAGCATCCCTCTGCACATTTCTCATTGCTCCCTTCTTGCAAGAGGCATTGCTTAAACATGCACGTTCAGAGCCTAGTCAGAATCCCTAAATCGCCTGATACATCACTGATCTGTGCCAGAACTGCTCTTTTCTAGTGTTTCAGGGAAGTCTAATCACCTACAACCACACCTCATTTCTCAGTGTCCATGGGGATTTCAGGTTCCTCCAAACTTGAACTGTCCCAGGTCTCACTAACCTAGTTAACTACTAGCAAGCCTGAGTCACTTGGAACTTCTATAGACAAGATCCAAACAAATACAAACCTAAAAGGAGCTTCCAAGATATGTCTTAACATAAAGTTGTAGTTAAAAGGAACCAGGAGGCAAAAGGGACTCTTCATTGGATATATCTGTGTCTGCAGCTGGTGCAACATTGTGCATCTAGGGTATGCAGCAGCCTGACAATGTGGAACTAAGGATCAGGCACACAGTTAAATGACTCATGAAGCAGCATCCACTTGTCACCTTCAGCCACATTAAAACTGAAATATTTTCTCCTCTGCAGAGATTGCTTTTGACTGCACAGAGCTGGATCACATGTCTTAATAATGGCTTGTGGCCAGGTGTGGTGGTGCAAACCTGTAATCCCTGTGCCTTGGGAGGCTGAGGCAGGAGATATGCAATTTCAAGGCCAGCCTCAGGAACTTAGTGAAACTCTAAGCAACTTAGTGAGATCCTGTGTCAAAATTTTAAAAATAATAATAATATTGAGATTAGTTGGAGATATGGCTCAATGGTAAAGTGCCCTGAGTTCAAGCACCCATTAACCCCCCCAAAATGATTGGTTTATAACCAATGACTGATGGATATAGGTGCAAACAGATCTCCTTACCCATCTCTACAAGGCCATCTTAGACCCAAAGTTCTGAGCCTGAGGCCTTTGTTGTGACCACATTGCAGGTCAACTTCTTTTGGGGACTAATTCTGCTTCCTTCACACCTCCTCATGTGCTGGTTAACAAGCACCTCAATCGATTTCTTTCATGTTAATAGTGTTCTTCATATTTGCTTTCCATTGTTAGTTAACACCACCTGCAGCATATATGGGACACCTAGGTTTTTGTGCCAAAGATATCACTAAATACTAGTGTCAAAGATGGCATTCCCCACCTTGTTGGGCCTCAGGTTTCTAACTGGAGAATTGATGAATCTGGATTGGCTCTGTAAAACCTGTTTCCACCTTTATTACTAAAATGTAATGATGGAATGGAGGAGGGTTGGGAGAGACTTTGGCAGACTTAAATCCTAGCAAGCCACCTCCTTTTCCTGAATCAAAGCCTTGGTCCCACGTGGGTCAGAAATTCCCTACGATAATTCTTCACTGTCATTGATCAGCACCATCTATTATATATTTCATTGTTTTCTGGGTTTTTTCTTTTGCATTGTTTTTCAACATGTAGTTATGTATGCCATGTGTGAGATCATTTTTTTCCCTTTCAAATAAATCATGCAACTTCTGTGATTGTCAAGAAGCCCAAAGTAGAGAAATGTGAAATATGAATTGAGAAAAGTTCCGTTGACCGAGTTCCATTAATTCTCAGGAATGACGAATCAAGGTCAAGGGGAAAAGAATGAAAAATATCACAAAGTGATTTTTTTTTTAAGTGGGGGAAAATAAGCCTGAGGACTGTGTTTACCTTAGTTCTTTTGAAAATATTTTATAGTCTATAAATAAGATTTAGGAGTTTATAAAACCAAGTCCACAAAATCAATACCATATAGAAATAAAAAAATTGACAATTTGATATATTTCAACTATGTTTAACATGATTTAAAATGAAATCATTGTACTCTCACTCCAATGATACCAAAACTTCCTGAAAAAAAATTAAGTCATTTCTTTTAGGTTAAACTTCCATATTTCATTAAATATCCATATTTGACATCATTTAAGAAATCATTGAGTAAATCATATATTTTCAATCCAATTTTTTTAGCATCACATAAATAAATCAGTGCAGGAGCAAGGACAGAGGCAATAAAAGCATAAAATTCACCCAGTTAAATCTTGTAAGACACTGTCACTGAACTTTTTAATCTTTCTTCTTCTTCTTCTTCTTCTTCTTCTTCTTCTTCTTCTTCTTCTTCTTCTTCTTCTTCCTCCTCCTCCTCCTCCTCCTCCTCCTCCTCCTCCTCCTCCTCCTCCTCCTTCTTCTTCTTCTTCTTCTTCTTCTTCTTCTTCTTTTTTTCAAGGTCCTAGATGTCTCAATAAATGAAGCAGAAAATTGTGCTTATTAGTCCCATATGAATAAAGTTTCTTTAGAAATTAGCATTTCTGATATACTTGAACACATTGATCTTAATGCTGAAATCAGTCATTTACACCAATCTTTCTCCAGAGATCTATGAAAACGACACTGTATTATTCTTCTTAGATGATAGTCCATGTCTCCACACTGATTCCTCTTTTTCTTCTCTTCTTTCCATAATCTGTTTTCAAGAAAAGCATGCATATGATTATGCCACTCCTCTTCTTAAACTCCGCTAATAGGAATCTCATTAATTAATCTAATTAATACATAGAATTAAATATTTTTACTATAGCCTAGAAGCTCCCATATGGACAGGCTTCGGCCCCAGCACGTGTGTGCGCTCTCTCTCTCTCTCTCTCTCTCTCTCTCTCTCTCTCTCTCTCTCTCTCTCTTTCTCTCTCTAGAACCGCAAATCTTCCTCTGTTCCTTTAATACACCAAGCCACCAGGTCTTTGCAGTGGCTGTCCCATCAGCTTAAGCACTCTTCTTATCTTCACTGAACTAGGGGAATGAATTATAAACCATAGGTCTTAACATTTTCCTTAGATTTACATGCCCCAGATTTTACATGAAGGCTCCTTTCATTATTTTAAGTTTTTATTTCAGTTTCTATTCCAGAAATTTCCTCCCCCATCATTATTGAATCTAAGTCAACATCCTCCATCTCCAGCATTCTTTACCACCTAGTCAGAGAACTTTTCTCTATTGTTAAAATGTAAAACAATTCCTAGAAAGTAGCAGGAGCAATGATCTATGTTATAGTCATGTTAAATCCAAAAGAAAAAGCTTTGCCTCACAAACTTTCAACAACTTACTGTCCATCAAGGGAGTCAAAATAAATATATTGAATAATTACAAATTGGCTTTAATGAGTTCTCCAGTAAAGTCTAATATTCCCAACATTTATCTATGATATCTTTTCTCAAGCTCCATATAATCCCCTAAATTTATTTTTTACTCCATTGATGATGAAAGTATAGATAGACCTATATAAAGAACAATTAGGAATCAAGGTTATTGACTTAATTTTATTATGCAAGAATATAAGATAAAGGTAGTGATATAAAAAGCTGATAAATATGATAGAATTGATCTGTGATTCTATTACCTAATTTTGTTAAAAATTTGAGTACATTTTACCAGATTTTTAGTTTATTTGTATTGAATAGTAACAGGATTGGAATTTTGATCTACACTCTTGAAAAATCAATTCTGATACTTTAAGTGGAGTTTATGAGATTTTAAAAAGCAGTGAATAATAATAGTAGGCTTTGTAATATCAAAAGAGAAATTTTAACAAGGGTATGTTATTATTTAGATATGAGATGTTCCTCAAAAGCTCCTGGGTTAATTCAGGAATATTTGGATGTGAAATGATTAGACTATGAAACTGTAGCTTACTTACTAGGCCCTAGTTTGAATCGACTGGGTGGTTACTGCAGCCAGGTGGGGTGTGACTAGATGAGGTAGGTCACTGGGCATGAGTCCTGAAAGGGTGCATCGATGATAATGTGCCTTGATGTGGACTTCTTTAACTTCTTTGGGTTATCTTATTTGTGTCCTTTAGACTTCCTGGACCTAGATTTCTATTTCATACCCCAGATTTGAAAAGATTTTGGCCATTATATCTATACTATGCCAGATCCCATTCACACTATCCTACAGGTTAGACAGAAAATTGATCTCTTAGGCAGACCCCTGAGCAACCAGAATATTGGACATGCATTCTGCTCTTCTATTTTCTCCTGATGCAGGGGCTTCCAGGCTTCCTGGCCTCTGCTGTACTATAAGTGCTATGGATGAGCCACACTTCAGCCAGTTCTTTTGTCCTCAATGGTCTCCAAGCACATAGAGTATGTCAGGCCTTATCAGATCTCTCTGACAGATGAACCAGAAGCCAGTCCCTTAGGCAGCCCCTAAAAGAGTCAGAATATTGGACATACAGTCCAGCCTTCTCTTTCTTTCTTTAGGAAAATCTAAGAGCTGGGAATTTCTTTCTGATAATGTGGTACTCTGCTGGTGGAGGGACTATAGTAAAAAGACATCAAAAATTTTCCTAGCAACTTTGATGCAGCTATTTTTTGGCTTGCCTGGGGTGCAGAAGATCTTAAACTGATTTCTGGATATCTTACAAAGGTAATTGGTCCAAGTATTGTTGAATTGGTTTCTCTGTGAAAGGAAGGGACTAGGGACTTCCTATTCTGACACCTTGCTAATGTCACTCCTCTAAGTCACTAGTTTTTAAAGATGCTGTTTGAGATTTGTTGTAATTTCTGTTTTCTTTTAAATATCTAAATGTTCCCTTTCACTGAATCTGGTGATTATTTGGCATTCATCTTCTGTTAATCATCATCTTCTGGAAATTTTACATAAGGTAGTTAAATTTCTTTTAAGAAGAGGAAGCAGGAATCTGACAGAAGTAGCATTCCAACTTCTACCTTGCATTGTTCTAGTATGTGAGGATAATTCAATGGCTTGTTGCATATTGTTCTTCTAAACCCTGGGTCTGAGTTCATTTTTGTCCCATATAATGCATGTGTTATCATCATGGTATACACTAAAAATTACTCTCAGACTACGCACTAAATCTGAATAGTAAATTGATCCCAAACAAGTTTGTCTTCAACTTATGCTTTTGTGGGCTTTACCTCTGATAGTGATTAATATCTTACCACTATGTAAGGTTAGATCATTCAGTAATGTAGACATTAGACTTCAGAAGTCACACAGTAGAAAAATGCTTACTGTGCTGTGAAAATAGAATCTTCTGATTTTATGATTAATGAATATTTTTACATGGATTAAAGATGTAGATAACAAGTATTTGAAGTTAATATTGAAAACAGACACACATGTACTCTTACTAAAATAATAGGCAATGCAAAATACAGTTTTAGTAATGAAAAAGCAACAACTTATGAAAATAGACCCATTATCTTAAAGAAATTAAAAGGATGGCCTTTTCAGAGAAAAGGTCAAGGAGTAGGACTACGTAAAAGATGAGCCTGGTATTTTGAATACAGACCCATTGGGCAAAGACATTGCTAGCTTTAGATGGAGAGCCCATAGTATCTAAAAGGAACATGTTACCAAACAAACAGCCTTAAGAGAACTTAGAAAAATTAATAGCTGTAAGCTTTACTATAAACTTCAGGGAACAGCACTTCATCTAAGTCACATAATAAAGGAAAACATTGAATAAGATTTTTGTAATTGTTTTGAATTTGCTTATAGTTTTTATTCTTATTTTGATTCAAAAAATTTAATTACTTTTTTCTATACATTTTAATAAATACTGTCAGAAAAAAAAAAAAAACCCAAGTCATCGGAAACCCTCTGAATCTTAAACTGAGTTTCTCCTCTTTTGTCACTAACACTTTGAGACAATATTGCACCTTGTAACTAGCATTTAATACTTTTAACAAAATTGCATTGAATATTTTAGTGTAATTACATTTAATCCAATATGGAATGTAGGTCAACACTTTCTCTAATGTTCTGGATACAATGCAATCAAAACTTTGTCCGTGCCCTCAACAGAGAGAGATATTAGGAGAATAGATACATTTAAAGAGGTAAGTTCATCTAAATATTGTACAACATAGAGCGGGAAAAAGTAGTGATCAATAAAATTAGGGAGGAGACAAGTAAGTTAAGAAATTCCATATGCTTTGAGCTGCACCTTCAAATATTGAAATGTTTGCTTTCAAGAAAGGAGAGGTGGGGGTCAAGTGTATTTCAAGCCATGAAAACACAGTGAATGAAGACAGAGATGACGATGCAGCCTCTGCATTAGGACCACAAAATGTTCTGCTATCATTTCACCTTATTTATTCATTTTGTTCTTTTTAATTGGTGCATTATAATTATAAAAAGTGGAATTAATTATGCTATATTCATACACACACATAATTTGTTCATGCTCCTCCATTATCTTCCTTTCCCACCCTCTGCTCTCTTCCTGATCTTCTTGTTCTACTCTATTGATCTTCTATCACCATCATCATCATTCTATTTAAAATTGAGATTCATTGTAATACATCTGTACATAGACATAGCATCACTTTGTAGATTTTGTTCCCCAGGACTTTCCCATGACTTCCTCCTGCCCTCTTGATCCCCTTTCTCTACTCTCTTGGCTCCCTTCTCTTTTTGTAGAATATCATTTTTTTAAATCATTTCCTTCTTTCTCTCCATCTCTTTCTGAACTTTTCATCTGAGAGAAACCATGGCTCTTGACTTTCTGAGCCTGGCATAATTCACTTAGTATGATGTTCTCCAGTTCCATTCATTTACCAGCAAATAACTTAATTTAACTCTTCTTTATGGCTGAGTAAAACCTTATTGTGTATATATACCACTTTTTTTTACTCCTTTATTTTGATGTGGGGTGTGGAGGTACAGGGAGAGAAGTGAGAGAGAGAGGGAGGGAGGAAGGGAGAAATGAAGGGAGGGAGGAAGGGAGGGAGGAAGGGAGGGAGGGAGGGAGGAAAGGAGGGAGGGAGGGAGGAAGGAAGGAAGGAAGGAAGGAAGGAAGGAAGGAAGGAAGGAAGGAAGGAAGGAACAAAGGAAGGAACAAAGGAAAGAACAAAGGAAGGAAGGGGTAGGGAGGGAAGAAAAAAGGCAGGCAGGCAGAGAGATACACAGAAGCTTGATTGTGCTATGCCTTCTGTTTTCAATAATGAGTTTGGACTTCATCCAATAAGCAATGGAGGATTTCTAGTGAATTTGGAATTTTTGTTTGAAAAATTCATTGAAAAACAGAATAAGAAAATGTGTACCTCACAAAAAGGATTAAGTGAGAAAAATTGTATGAAAGAGTCTGTTCTTTAGATGCTTGTTGTGAAAGATTTATGTTAGTCATAAATGTAGTATTTATAGTATTTATAATGTAGTAGAAAGCAGCTTTGCAGTAGGACAGAAGAAATTCCTTCATATGAACATATATGATTACCTTTCCTTTGAATATAAATTTGTAAACTTCAGCATTTCCTAAATACTTAAAAAGCTGAATTAGGCCAAATGACTGTTCATTCACTTTAATTTTTTTTAACTTTACAATGTGCATAATAAGTAAAATTATTGAAATTAAATTTTCAATATTTTCTTGGCTCTTTGAAAATCTCCCATCAGTTCTATATATATTTTTAAGTACTAATGTTTATACAAATGATAGTGATGATTGTATCTAATAAATATTTACTCAATTGAATAATATTTCTTCTGATACTTTGAAAGTGGTATGAAACATGGATCTTACTTAGAACTAGAGACTGGAATCTTAAAATATTAAAAAATTAATTTTTAATAAAGTTGACAACTGATGAAACTGCATAGTTATTGTTAGCCTACTACTAGCTGTAATGGGATGAGAGGCAAATAATATTAAGTAAGATCCACAGAATGAAGATTTCAGCATGTACTAGAATGGCCACTTTCTTGTCCAATTCATTCAATCCATTTGGTCTTGACAATATGAGACAATCAGGTTAGTATTTGGCGACATTTTGAGCATGTTCTGAGTTTACAGCTCAATCAGCTACTATTTAGAATCCCCAAGTTCTGGACCTATGTGAGATGAGGATGTTGTAGCTTTCAGTGTTTATATAAAAAGGGGAACAATGAATTAATTTCTTGTAAAAGGAATTTTAAGACTTTATCAGCAAACGTTTTCCGTAGTCCATTGTCTTTTGCCTGCCACTCATTAGCAAAAGTGTTTCTGAAATCAGTGTGACATGGCTCAGTATTAGAATGTATTGTGCTGACAGCAGACATCTATAGTGCATAGAATGCTAACCAGTCAGAAATTAGCTGTTATTCATGGATGTATGCTTATGGTTATTTGGCAAGAGTTGAGATTAAATAAATATGAGAGTTGTCATTCGAATGGATTTTTTAAAATTTTCATTTGTCGTTTTCAAGAGAAGGGGGAGAATAGACTATTATAGGATTATATTTGTGTTTTATTCTAAGAGATTTCTGAATAAAATTTTCGTCCTCAGATTTGCAAAAAGAGTTGAAAGACTCCATGTATATATGAAGGTAGAAAATTTGTTTTTACTTAGTAATACTGTTTTTCTAAAACATGTAAAATTTATGTAATTTTAATGTAAAATTCATTCATCATAATTATTTAAATTTATCTGGGCTTTAGGTATTCCAAACTTATCTCCAAATGCATTTTTCATCAAATGACAAATGATATTTCTCAACATAAGGGTACTGACTCTCCCTGCTCTGTCACACCATAGATATGTAATATTTTCTAGCTACCTAAATTAAGAGATATTTCTTGGATTTTAGCTATGAATACTGCTACTGTCTTTTAGAAGATATTTGTACCAAACTTCATTTTTCTCATCTAAACTGAAGATAAGAATGTGCCTTACTTCATAGAGGCCTAGCATACACCTCATAACACCTATTACGTGTAACATTGAAGTAGTGCCTGTTTCAATGGGCCCCCAGCTTAATGAACAGATAAGTGTGCAATGTACAAGTTTTGTTATTTATAATTATTAAGGAGAAAAGTTAAACATGCACCAAAAGACTACAGCTAAGAAACATGTAGCATAAGAAGTTATATATATAGTTTACCCCAAAACACTCATTTCTCTTTAACAGCAAGGTAGCTTTTTGCATTAAGATATTAATATTAGTGTCTAGGTGTGATGAGGAACAACAGTAGTCCCAGAAACTTGGGGATATGAGCTAGGAGGACTGAAAGTTTGAGGACAGCTTCAGTAAATTAGCAAGACTCTGTCTCAAAATAAAAATAAAAAGTGCTGGGGATGTGACTCAATGGTAAATCTCCCCTGGGTTCAGTCCCCAGTACCAAAGAAAAGAGAGAGAAAATATATATTAATATTATTAATATAATTATACTATCCTTGACAATTATTCATTGCTCTAAAATTGCAAATCAAGCTGCATCTTCAATACATTAATTCCTAAGAATGTTTTCAGGTAGGAATAGAGATCCATCAGTGATGGGTAACCTAAATATACCTTTGTCTAATAAGTCCATATAATTTGGTCTGAGATTATGCTCAGCATATATTGTTTCTTTGGTTGACCTTCACATAATATCATTTTAATAAGCCATAAATCATAATCAGTTTGTGTATTTGACCACTTCCAAGTCTTCTTCCTTAAATTAGTTAGAAAGCTTTCAAGTTCTTTATAAAATGAAAGTGGATAGCTGTATTGGTCAGGCATCTCCAGAGAAACTAAACCAATAGCATCAATCAAACTATCCCTCTATCTGTAAATATAGATATATAAATTTTTATTATACACACACACACACACACACATAGGTTATTGACTCTTTTTCTCTAGATAATTATATGTACACATATATACAAATATATACATGTAAAAATATACTCATATAAAATATTAGTCATATACATATTAGGAAATTTATTATAAGTCATGGGTTCAAATGATCAGGTAGCCTGAGAAGCTCCACAATCTGTTATCTGCAATTAGAAGCCCAGGAAAGTCAGTTCAGAGGCCCACCTGCTCAAAGACCAATGATGTAATACCAGTGTGATGGGTAAAGAACCAGGAGCACATAAAACAGGAGAAGCATAATATCCGGGAAACAGAAGATGAATCCAATATTTCTCTACTTTTAATTGGATTTAGGTCCTCAGGAATTGTATGATGGCCAACCACTTTGGGAGGGGCCATTTGCTTTACTTAGTTTAACAATTGAAGTGGTCTTTAGCCTTTTCATCTGGCATTCGACATGTAGGGAATGGACCAGAATATAGCAGTGACATTAGGCAAAGGAGGTGGGGACTCCACTCCAAACCTTAGGAGACCATAAGATAGAAGCCATGTGTGTTTAAGTTTTGTGGCTATTTTGAAATTCACACACCCATCTTATGTCTTCTTCAGTTGGTTCATTGTTCCTTTTCATCAGAAAGAATGGTAACTCTAGAATCAGAAATGGCAATTTTATTTAATATTCGACTTTACATAAATGTTTGTGTGTGTGTATATTCTCAATAAAAATAGAAATGTAAAGAAGGGACTTATAAAACATATACCTGTAATGCGGAAACTTTTGTGCTTCTTTTTTCCCTTTATCTAAAATATGTTGCACTGTTTCATATTTGTTCATAAATTATATTTGAATGGATTAGGAACCGCTCAAGCAATATGCTACCTCTTTGTGACATAAAACAAAAAGAATAAGGTTATTTAACTTAATCTGTCAATCATTCCATTTATTTTTGTTGATATTTTTATTCAAGGTTTAAGTTGACTGGTAAAATGAATACATACATGATTTTAGGATATCATGTTTAACATGGGACAGAAATTTAATGCCTTAGAGAATACCTGGTATATATTGTTTGTTTGTTGACATTTTACCAGCCTATTTGTTTATTGACCCAGAATGCCACAATAATATGTTATGTACATTGAGTACTTTTCTTTTAGAAAAGTACCTGCAAACATTATTGTAATGGCCTAAAAGTACAGCACATTTCCCAAACTGTTTAATTAATTGAGTACCTGAACAATAGATTACATTAAATTGCAGAGTTATAGAATCCTAGATCCTGTGAGAACATAAGATGTCATCTATTCAGCACCCCCAGATGCAGCAATCGGAAGCAATGGCTTATTTTCAGAATGATTAACTAGCTCATTAGTTCTATAATTACCCCACATTCTTCATCTCACTTTTGGCTACATTAATCCATCCTTTTCAATCATATCCTTGTCACTTCCTCCAACAATATAATTTTAAAGTCAATTTGTGTATAAATATTCTTAGGTAATAAAAGTAGAGTGAAGTATTAAGATTGGGGTTCAAAGTATTTCAATGTCAAGGAGCTGTTTGTAATTTTTTGTTGTAGTTGATTTCTATTTTAGTTGACTTCTGAGTCTAGTACTGCAAAATGTTGGAAATAATGAAATAGAGATACAGTGTAGTTCTGATACAAGCAGATGATTCATTCTGTTCTCAAGAAATGAACAATTAACACTTTTCAACAATATGAGAATTTGTTGCCTCCTTCCTCAGTATTGATTTACTTTAGCTTTTAGATTATTATAGATTGAGTCATATTGAAGTAAAGATAACTTGTCCTTAGGAATTTTATACCAAGTTTCATACCATGTTCCCACCATATGTACTGTACTGCCACAGGCCCAAAGCAACATAACCAAACAACCAAGGATCGAAACCTTTGAAATCATGGACCAGAATAAACTTACCCTCCATTTCAGTTGTTTTATTTTCTATATATGTCACAGTGACAGAAAGTTAACTAGTGTATATATATATATATATATATATATATATATATATATATATATCAAAGTAAGAACTATCTGCAATGAGACTGTGAATTTAAAACAAGTATAATTATTCTTTTAATAAGTATTACTTTTATTCAACTGTAATATTCACATTATGTATCTAATATCACATCTTACATTTGAAAATTCATGTGTAATTATTTAAGAAACTATTCATTATCTCTTGATCATAATAGTACCATTTTTCAAAATAGAAATAAAACTACAATTCATTATCATAAAAAATATTTTATGGAATATGATATTCACCAAATAGCTCAATCCAATAGTGTCTCTCTCTCTCTCTCTCTCTCTCTCTCTCTCTCTCTCTCTCTCTCTCTCTCCCCCCCCCCCCCCCTCAGTCAGAACCAAGGACATTGATTAAACTCCTATGCATTTGTATACATCACACACATTGAACCAAACAAATAATGAATATCCTCCTTTAAAAGAGATGACCACCTGATCACTTTGATCACTTATAAAATCTCTTTGGTAATTTGAAAATCCTCTCATTAAAAGTTAATCTGAAGTTAGAAAACAGAAAACAGTGGAATTGCCCATGAGTTCATCTACAAGGCCTAGATTTTTTACTTAATTACTAGCAAGCCACTGATCAGAAGCATGTGTTGCTTATTAAATAAGTGAAATTTTAGCTGAAAAATTGGTCAGCATTTAGTGATTAATTATATTGAATAATTTTACAAAGGAAGATTTTTTTTTAAAGAGAAAGACAGAATTTTTCTTAATATTTATTTTTTAGTTTTCAGCTGACACAATATCTTTGTTTGTACCTGGTGCGAGGATCGAACCCAGGCCGCACGCATGCCAGGCGAGCGCGCTACCGCTTGAGCCACATCCCCAGCCCACAAAGGAAGATTTTATAGATGTAAAACAACATAGCAAATTTGTTTTGCCCCAACCACATTAATAACATTCTTCTTTTAATATTTCTTGAACTACAAAATAATTTTTTAAAAAGTAGGTCACTGACTGTGTCAAAGTGTTCAATATATTATTTCTCTTACCTTTTAATAACATCTTTCTGGTGCCGGAGGTGAAACTTCCCAGTATTTCACCACTGTGAAGAGGGAGGAAGATACAGAGGTAGAGAAGGTCAGGAGAAGCAAAGAAAAGACACAGTATCAAATAGTGCACTGTTTTTCTTAGCTGTCTTCTTTTTCTCCCAGTTATCATATTTGCAACTAGATGGTAATATCTGTTGGGGATACGTGTGGAGATTGAACTCTGAGGCATTCTACCACTGAGCCACATCCCCAGCCCTATTTTGTATTTTATTTAGAGACAGGGTCTCACTCAGTTACTTAACACCTAGGTTTTGCTGAGGCTGGCTTTGAGCTCTCCATGCTCCTGCCTCTGGGTGTGCACCACAACAATGGGCTGGTAATTTCCTAAAGAAAATAAAATAGTTCCATAAGTTTTGTTTTTCAGAAACATGAGTAAGGAAGAGAAAGAGAGAAAGAAAGAGAATCTCTTGAACAAAAATCAAAGAAGAAAGCATTGGTTTGTCCCTGCTTAGATTGTTTTTCAATCAATGCCATTCAATTGATTTGTTATGGCCAAGTTAAAGTTAAATCAATTGAAAAGAGAAAGATATTTTATGCAGTGAATTTACAACTTTTTGCAAGGTGGTTAATTAACATTTTGTAGCAACATAATGTAAGTACAGTTTAAAAGGCAAATATTTCACTCTATAGTTTGTAAAACTAAAAGATGCACTTGCCACATATATCATATTTTTTTTTCTTTAAACTTCTGGTTTTCATCTGTAAAATGAGTCTGTATATTCTCTGACTATCTTAGGTGTAAGATAATCTAGGAGCAATTATTTTCAAATTGAAGGTCTAAATGACTGGCAATACATTTATCTTTTAAAAGCAAAACTAAGAGCTCAGAATAGAAAATTGCTAACTGGACATGGTAGCACATACCTGTGATCCCAGCAACTCAGGAGACTAGTCTAGGTAGGGCGATCATAAATTTAAGGCCTATCTGGGCAACTCAGTGAGACCTTGTTTCAAAATTTTAAAAAAAAGTTTAGAGGTATAGCTTAATAGATGAGTACCCTGGGTTCAATCCCCAGTACCACAAAACAAACAAATAAAAAAAAATGAATAAAAATTGCTATAACCTATGAATTTTATGTTAAAATTAAGCCAAATAGGTGTTTATCTGAAACTTAGAAGATACTTGTTATTGTTTATTGTTTCTATTTTTTAAAAGCCCAAGTGCCAAAACAACTATGTACTCTCTTCTTTCATACAAATACTTTTTGAATTAAGGTCCAGTTATCTCCTGCCAACATTTTCAATAACTCTCACGTGTGTCCTATCCAGTCTCTTCCTAGTCCAATCTACTTTGCCAGATCCTTCTAGAGCAGAGCCGATTTGGGCACATTTCTGCTCAAAACTTCTTTGAAGTATTTATATCAAGTCTTAAGTCTTCAACATGGTTTAAATAGAATGTTCTCAAATGAATTCCCACACACCTGTTCAGGCTCCTTTCTTTTTCCTCCATTTCATACCCCACCTAGAAGCCTTGTCAATCTCAGGCTGTTCATGTTTTCCAAACTACAGCAATCATTCAGCACGCTTGCTAACTCTTTCCCCTGCTTGTAGTCATCTTTCTTAGCCTCTTCTCCTAGTGAATAACCTTTCACCACACCAGGCTTATAATGTCTTTTTCTCTACGAAGGTTTTTCACAGCTTTTTCCTTTCCTGATTTTATTTATCCATGCATTACTCTTATACATACTTCTGTGATAATCTGAATCCCAGTGTGATAATATAATTGGTATGTGCTTTGGAGTCAAAGAGCCCAGGTTGAGTTGTTCTGCCATTGAATTGCCAAGAAACTTGGGACAATTCAGTGTCCTGGATCTGTTTCCCAATTTGACAACTGACATTGCAAAATCTACCTCATGGGATTGTGGTAACAACTAAATGAGATCATTTATGTAAAGGAATGAAAGTACAGTGTTTGATGCCTAGCAAGCACTACATTATGGAAACTATTACTAGGTTTTATCAACAGTTAATTTGATAGTCTCCTTGATAGACCATAAGTTACTCAATAGGAAAAAAAATGTTTTTATCAATTTATCTCCACTCCCTAATCATATAATGTTTAGTGTATACAAAGCAATTTATAAACATTTACCAAATTAAGTTTACAAATGGAATAAAAATATAAAAAGGAAATACAAAATTAGACATCCCTCAAGTTTATGTTTATCACATCTTGATTTGTAACATGATAAGTCGAATTGAGTATTTTCTATCAACCAGTGATGGTCTTATGTTCCAAAAGACCAGAGACTGTACATATAAGCAACAATAAAGCATATCCTTTCTTACTGTTAGCCTCTGTTTCACATTGAATAGCTTTTTGGTCTATGAATTCAATCCCTGAGATATGGAAAAGTCTTTACAAAGCAAAAGATTTGATGGCTACAGCAGGAGATGGGAAGGAATAATAAGGTGCTTTGCAAAAAGCACATTTAGAAGCTCAGTGTTTCAACTCCAGCTCACAGTAACATTTCCATTATCAAAACCCAGTTGCAAGATATATTTTATTTTATTAATGTTCTACACATAATGTCTTTCTTCTCATTTATTTACATTACTCATGCTCCATTTAATAATTTTTCTGTGCTCTGAAACTTACATTTGTCACTTCTAGAAGATACATCATTATTCCGTTTTTCATAAGGGAGGCTAGAAAAGAGTCTAAAAAGTTGGAATCAATGACAATATAACACTTGAGGAAGACATATTTATTGTAAACTGGCCAGTGTGTTAAAGTGCATCATCAATTAAGTGCATAGATAACAACATCCATTTTTCATTAACCTGACAAAATTTAGAGAACTTGGGAAAAGTCAGGGGAATGGGGATGATTTATAAATTCCACAGTTTTATATTCAAGAACAACATGCCAAGAAAGTACTACATCAACCTGATATTAAACAGTCACAGATATTTCTGTATTTGGGTGGATCCTTAAAGCATAGTACATGGCTAATGTGAAATTACAAAATACCCAACTACACTGAGCTATAAATACATTTTTTTGAAGAGGTAGCACCAGGCTTGTCATATCTATCCTCCTCATTTGTAAAGGAGAAAATTAAGAACCAGACATATATTACGCCTTTTTGTGTTAATACATTTTTTTACTTTAATCATCATGCCTTTAGAGTTTAGGTTCATACTTCTTCACTTCATGACAGCAGGTTTCATCTATCTTTTTGCAGGAAGATAGGGTATTAGCATTTTTCTGAATGCTGATGAGTTAAATATAACAACCATATTCATTGATAAATTCCTATCCATAATAGTGACTGTCATTGTTTGGGTTATGAAGAGATTAAGCAACTAATTTGTCCAATAATGACATAAGAAATTACAAGCATTATTGTGGTTCCTGTAACACACTTAAGATATTTCACAATGGTTTACCAAAGAAGATTTTGGAAGGTGACCAGCATTCCAGGGCTCCCTGCTTAGCAGACTCCTATTCAGTCCCACAATGGGGAAGTCTAGATAGGCTTTCACCACTTTCCTTGTCCACAATTGTCAGTAACATCTGACTGCAATTCTAATGATCGCTTCTTTACCACCTGCAGAATAGTTCCACATGCATCCCAACAGGCATTTAACAATTTGTTGCTTTTTATCTATACCTGATTACTGAAGATATATCAGTGAACTTTTTAATTAGCTTTTTAAAAAAATATATTAAACTGGCATTTCTTACACAACTTCAAACATTCTTTTTGTCAAACAAACTTTCTCTCGGATCCTTTGACTCCACTTGAAATAATTTAAGAGTTAGCAATGACTGAATAAATGAATGAATGAATGAATGAATGAATGAATGAATGAATGAATTCTAAGGTTTTGAGATTGCTGAGAAGGTAAGGGTATAATAACAGCAACATGCCAACATTATTTTAGTAATATATAAACTTTACTGACTATAATATAAATAAATTTGTGATCCCTAAGCAGTATGATCACCACATGCTCCTAGGAGGTAATTTTTTATGTCTTTCTTTCTTTAAATTACTAGGCTCAAACCTAAGAAGAAAAATTACTTTCTAGCTCCCAAATCCAATAAAATCTGTGTAAAATAATCATAAAATTAGGCACACATGGAATAATACTGCCTGTTTATATTATCCTTTATAACTTGTAGAATTCTTTTAGAGATGGTCTCATTGATCATTGGAACTGTCTTTTGCATTGCCCAAATAGAGGCAAGAGGTATGATCCTTCATCTGTTATTTGGAAAGGCAAAAATCTCTCAAGACCAAGTTTTCTAATTTATTTTAAAGTTGACTACCAAAACTCATTTAAACTCAAAACTACTCTGAACTTTTGTAAGGCTGTTTATAGGTCTTACTTTCCCCACTTACCATAAATATTCATGAATCACACTGCATATGCATTAATGTGTTCATTGTGGGGTGCTGCCATCGACCCTACTTGGTATTAAATAATATATGATATATGCACTGCATGTTTTTTCTAAATTTGAGTTTAAATACAACTGGATCTACAGATTTCAGGCAATGCATTGTGGTCCACTGTAAATATGCCCAATTTAATGAGGACACTAGTTCCTAGCAGTTAAGGCAGCTCACCAAGGTCAGACTTGAAGGCAATTCTCATTTCAGGTCCAGTGCTTTAATGTTCTTCTTCAAACACATATTTTCCAAATAAAGAAGATTTTCCATTTGGTACAATAAAAACTTAGTAAAAATGTTAGACCAGAATAGTTCTTTTTCAAATACATTATTGCCTAAAATGAATTGGGGACAAAGAGCACAACTTTTCAAGCTTTTGTAAAGTGGAATGTGGTCAACCCAGTCACAAGTCCCCTGAGGAAAAAGAATGTATACATATGCTTCTCAACCTATAACTTATTAGAATGATGGTCTTTTAAAAATCTAAATAGAGGAGGCTGCAGGTGTAGATCAGTGGTAGAACACACGTTTAGCATACATGAGACCCTTCATTCAATCCCCAGCACTAAACAAATAAAACAAACAAACAAAAACCTGACTTTTATTCTGGTAAGTCTGCTTCTGGTATTGCTGCCAATATTCAATTATGGAAAACACTATCTGATATGTTCAAAATAAGTATGCCTACAGAAAAGGAATACTTCTTTCCTGATCTATCCTAAAGCTATCTTTCCGGAAGCTATTGTATTCTGCCTTCCACAAGTCCATAATTATACTTTAAAATAAAAAACTTTACATACCAAAATATACTACAGAATGAACTCTTTAGGAAGTTCCTGTGTAATAACATGCAATCCTCATAGGTAGTCCTATAAGTAAACTGCTGTTATTATTCCCACTTTAAAAATGAGGAAACTGAAATGCAGAGAAATTAATTGAGTTCCTTACACATTAAGTGGCCAAATTGAAATTTTAACCCAGGATGACTGACTTCATGGTGTGCTGCAGTCTGGCTGGGCACAATTCAGGAGCCACTTGTCAAAAGAAACAAACTTTATTTTTAGAACCACACACGCCAAACAAAACAGCTCCTCAGGAAAAACCCGCAGAGCCCAACTGCCACCACCGGCTTCCCACAAGCCTCTCTCACAACCACCAGCCTCTCCACCTCCCACAATCCTCCTACTCTTGAGGACGATTGGCTGGGTTGCATGGGCGGAGCCAAAAAAGTCCCCCAATGAGCAGCTCTGTGGTCTGAAAGGGCAGGGAAACAGCCCAATGAGCATCACCGCAGAGGAGCCAATCAGCTAGATGTTGCTGGGGCTGCTGTGAGCCAATCATCAGCCGGCAGCTGGAAGTTTGCTGGCAGCTGGAAGTTTGCTGGGGCCCCTTCGGCTGTGGCTCTCAACATCTCCCCCTCTCTGTTTAAACAACAAGCATGTGGATTAGGGACCATGCCTGCCTTAGGTTGTCCAATACTACATATGGTTCTTACCCGTTATCGGATGAGCTGACCTCAAGGCATCAGCCTCCTGTCTTAGGTTGGTAACATTGCAATTGGATCTTACCCGTCACTGACTACCGGTCCACTATACAGCCACACCTATGGAGAGGTCTTTGTACCAGTGGGGGTGGGGGGGGGGTTAGGTTCTTTGCCTCACCTCTGTTGGCCCACAAATTTTAGCTGAACGATCATGACAAGCAGAAGGGAGGAAGATACACCAAGCCAATTGACGGCTCCTTTTGGAAAAATTGTACCACCGATGACATCATCAGCAAAAATACCCCAACACTACCACAAGTCGCTGCACCAACAGATAGTTCACAATGCATACAGGTGATACATAGTCCAGGCAAGTTCTGCAAGCAGTTCAGTGATGGCTATTGCAGAAGCTGTAGATTAGTTTTATCTTTGTCTTCACCGGCACTGGGATGAAGATAGGAATTCTGGCAATAATGGCTAAAGAAAAAATTATGTAACATTCCAGAAGACACTAAAAGAAAACAATTTTCTTAACAATTTACATTATCTTGAAGATAATTATTAAATATAATGAAAAGGAAAGGTGAAAGTAAACAAACAGATCTGTTAACCTCCTTTTTTGTTCACATATTAAAACAATCCTCAACAGTTGTTTACCCAATTTAAATTAAACCATTTAAATCACGTGAATAAAAAAAAAATATTTGGATCCATTTTATCATGAGCGCTCATCATATATGATATATGGACATACGTACATTCAAACATATAACACAAAACACAAGTGTGCACACATAATAAAATACATACCACACATAACATAATAGTAAAGGCCTTATAACTTTTTACAGGTGAAATCTCCATTGCAATGTTTAAAAACTCTATAGTCAAAAAATAGAACTGATCAGCAAAACATTAACCTAGGTCTGTATGAGCTCAAAAAACAAAATAGAACTTCATGATGTGGAAAAGGGCAATAATAAAATAGATATTGAAAAAAGCATCCTGGTTCTGTCACAGATGTAAGGATAGCCAAACTGGAGTTTGGGATATCAGCTGTTATGGATTTGAGTCAAATCATCTTCTTTTTGGTCTGTAGAAATTGCTTTAGTTAATCTCTCTGGAATCCAAATCGGCTGCTGTTCTCCCTGTGGAAACACACAAACAGGCCCCCGACTCCAGACAATCACTGGGTCAGAACCTTGGTTAATCTCTCTGGAATCCAAATCGGCTACTGTTCTCCCTGTGGAAACACACAAACAGACCCCAGACTCCAGACAATTACTGGGTCAGGACCTTTCCTTTGTCCTGTTAGAATATCCTTCCAAAGTACCTTGGGCTTATGCACATTTTTTGGACACATATGCCTTTCCGCAGCACTAAGTCCTGATGAATCCAAATTTAAAAAGTTTAGAGTAAAAAGGGTTATTTTAAGTTTATCTTTTGGGAATATATACCCCTTCCCAATTCCTTCTTTTTGCTTTAATAAGTACATTTTAATAGTTTGATGAGCTCTTTCAACTATGCCTTGTCCTTGTGGATTGTATGGGATTCCTGTTATATGAGTAATGCCAAATGATGAGCAAAATTGTTTAAAAGAGGTAGAAGTATAACCAGGGGCATTATCTGTTTTTAACTGTTTTGGAATGCCCACAGTCGCAAAATTTTGTAAGCAATGAGCTATAACATCTTTAGTTTTTTTCTCCGGCATGAAGGGAGCCCATCAAAAATCCAGAAGAAGTATCAACTGTAGCATGCAAATATTTTAATTTTCCAAATTCTGGCAAGTGTGTGACGTCCATCTGCCAAATATGGTTAGGTATCAATCCTCTAGGATTGACTCCAAGATTAACTTGTGGTAAAAAGGTCACATAATTTTGACATTGTTTTATTATTTGTCTAACTTGTTCCTTAGTTATTTTAAAACACTTTTGTAAAGTATTAGCATTGATATGGAACCTTTTATGAAAATTTATAGCTTCTTCTAGAGTAGAGAAAATATGTATGTCATGTGTAGTTTTATCTGCTAAATCATTGCCCAAACTAAGGGCTCCAGGCAATCCTGTATGTGCCCTGATATGTCCTATAAAGAATGGATCTTTTCTGTCCCAGATTAGACTTTGTATAGTGGAAAGCAAAGAGAAAACAGTAGAGGAAGGGGAAATCCTACCAGCATCTTCAAGGGATACTATAGCATTAACTATATACTGACTATCAGAAAATAAATTAAATACAGAATCTTTAAACATCACAAAAGCTTGTAATACTTCATTAAGCTCTACCTTTTGAGCTGATTGTTTGGGTACTAAAAATGTAAAAGTTTGATCAGGTGTAACTATTGCTGCTGTACCATTATTTGATCCATCACTGAATATATTTGGAGCATTCATGATAGGTGTTTTTCTTGTCATTTTTGGAAAAATTACAGGATGTGATGACCAAAAATACAATGAAGGATTAGATGGTAAGTGGTTATCAAATGAAACATTAGATTTGCACATGATTATTGCCCAAGTATTGAACTCATTAGCTACCTCATCAATTTGATTCATAGTATATGGAGCAATAATTGTATTGGGAGAAATTCCAAACACTCCCTTTGCTGCTTTTATTCCTTTGAGTAATAATTGTCCTACAGCCTCAGGATACCTAGTAAGAATAGTGTTATGAGAATAAGATAAATGTATCCATAATAATGGATCTTCTTGCCAAAATACTCCTGTAGGAATATTTTTTGTTAGTAGTACAATAAATAATAAAGGCAAACTTATATCAATTCTATCCAAATGCATATTTTCCATATGTTTCAATGATTTTTAATGCCTTTCTTGCTTCAGGCATTAACATGCGGGGTGAATTTGGATCTGATGGACCTTTTAGGATATCAAATAAAGGTCCCAGCTCTCCTGTTGGTATGCCTAGATAAGGCCTTATCCAATTTATGTCTCCCAATAACTTTTGAAAGTCGTTAAGTGATTTGAGTTGATCTACTCGTATTTGAATTTTTGGTGGATGGACCAGGGTTGAGGATAATAGAACTCCTAAATAATTAATTGTAAGATTTAATTGTACTTTATCTATTGCTATCTCTAGATTATATTTTTTTTAAAATTTGTAAGTGTGGCATAACATACTAGCAATGTGTTTTTATCTTTATGTGCCAATAACACATCATCCATATAGTGAAATATTTGTAGTTCAGGATTTTGATTTCTAAGTGGCTGGATTGCTTTGTTAACATAAATTTGACACATAGTAGGACTATTAGCCATCCCTTGAGGGAGTACTTTCCATTCATATCTCTGATCAGGACCTTCATGTTTTAGTGCAGGGATAGTAAATGCTAAATGTGGACTATCCTAAGGATGAATTGGAATTGAAAAAAAAAAAACAATCTTTAATATCTATAGCTAAAACATACCAGGTTTTTGGTAAAGCAGACAATTGGGGAATCCCTGATTGAGCAGGTCCCATAATAACCATCTCATTATTAATGGCTCTTAAATCTTGCAATAATCTCCATTTACCAGATTTCTTTTTAATGACAAAAATGGGAGTATTATGGGGAGATATGGAAGCATAGCCCAATCTACACCTGTGGAGCCTAATCCCTTGGAACCTCTTTCTACAGCACGACTGGAAAATTTATCATGTAGTCTTGGTATTATTAGTAACTGTGCTATTCTATCTCCTGGTGAAATTACTGATATACCCTTTGGAGAACTGGCTATAATTTTTATTTCACCTTCATAATCGGGATCAATTACCCCAGGACTTATCATAAGTCCTTTTAGAGTAGAAGAGCTGCGTCCCAATAATAAGCCTACTGTTCCTTTGGGAAGATGTCCTTTTACCCCTGTGGGAATGATTTGAACTCCCATCTCTGGAGTTAGTACTGATCTGGTGGAGGTGCAGATGTCCGACCCTGCGCTCCCTCTGGTTTGTCTGATGAGGGATCTGATGGACAATGTGTCCTGGGCACCACCCTGATGGGGTTGCTGGGTTCCTCCAGTGCTCCATATATTTGTGGTTTTGGGCCCTGGAGCATTTTTTGGCATTGGAGCCCGATGCCTTTCTCCACGATATCATGGATAAACACCTGGTCCTTGTTCGTTTTTTGATAATGGAGTACCCTCTATGGTGGTTTGAGAACGGCATTCATTAGCCCAATGTCTCCCTTTATGGCATCGTGGCCAAATACCCGGTATTCTACTCTTTTGATACCTAGTTTTGTTAAACCCTCCTCCTATTGGGCAATTCCTTTTAAAATGTCCTGTTTGTTCACAATTGTAGCATGTTCTTGGCCTGGCATCTAAAGCCTGTTTTACTGCAGCTGCCACAATTTGCCCTTGTTCATTAATGTCTCTGGCATCTAAAGCCTGTTTTACTGCAGCTACCACGACTTGCTCTTGTTCATTAATGTCTCTACATAATTTAATACATGTGTTTAAATCTTCATGTTTCCATGGTCTAATGATATCTCTGCACCAACGATTCGCTTGGTCATAAGCCAGTTGTTTTATTAAGGGCATTGCTTGTTCTGTATTCCCAAAAGCTCTGGTAGCTGTTTGAATAAGCCTATCTACAAATTCAGCATAAGATTTATTAGCTTCTTGTATCACCTTAGATAATTGACCTTGTAAACCTCCATGTCCTTGTAAAGTCCTCCATGCCCTAACCGCCTCTATAGCAATTTGTGCGTATACGCCAGGATCATATGCAATTTGTTGCTGCTGATCCTCATAAGGTCCCTTTCCTAACAACATATCTAGATTTCTCTGAGGATAACCAGCTGCTGCATTTCACCTAGCCGTCTCCTTGCAAAATTCCTCATTGGCAACCTTCCATAACAGGTATTGACCTCCATTTAGCACAGCTTTACACATATTAGCCCAATCTGCTGGCGTCATGTTCAAGTTGTTAATGGATTTGACCAAGCTTACAGTGAAGGGTGCTTGAGGACCATAGGTTGTTACAGCCTCTTTTAGCTGCTTCACTATTTTGAAATTTAAAGCATGGTGAATTCACTGCCTTCCTGCCTCAAATACAGGGCATGTTAATACTTGAGAGCCTGTCTCAGGATCCAAACTATCAACTGTGGGGGTTGGGAGCCTCCCAGCGTATGGAGGTGGCCTTGTTAGTTGGACATTTATGTCCTCTGGTGATAGAAAGGTGTTAGTATCACTCTCCTGTAGAGGTGGCGCTGTTGGTTGGATACTTACGCCCTCTGGTGATAGAAAGTTGTTAGTAGCAGTCTGCTTTTGTAACTTTCCCCCTGATGGCTTTTTCTGCTCTAAGCTTTCTTCCTCTATCTTTGTCTGAACTGAAGGCTTTGGACTAAGCAAACCAGATACAAACGTCCACAATGGCAATGTGCCAATTGGCAGAGTCCCTGGGCTTTTCTTTTCTATTCTTTTTTTTTTTTTTGCTTTTTTTTTATTCGTTGTTCACAACATTACAAAGCTCTTGACATATCATATTTCATACATTAGATTGAAGTGGGTTATGAACCCCCAATTTTACCCCAAATGCAGATTGCAGAATCACGTCAGTTACACATCCACAATTTTACATAATGCCCTATTAGTAATTGTTGTATTCTGCTACCTTTCCTATCCCCTACTATCCCCCCTCCCCTCCCCTCCCATCTTCTCTCTCTACCCCATCTACTGTAATTCATTTCTCTCCTTGTTTATTTTCCCATTCCCCTCACAACCTCTTATATGTAATTTTGTATAGCAATGAGGGTCTCCCTTCAGTTTTTTCTATTCTTTTTAAATCTTCACCATGATGGTCCCACTGTGATATATTTAACAACTCCTCCTTAAAAAGCCATGGACTACATTTTTGTATTGTATCAACGTATGTCCTGACTGTTCTTGATTTTACTGAGATGCCTCCTTCCTCTAACAATTTACTTAACACTCTTTCAGTTTGTTTTTTACTAATTTCTGATCCCGTATTTCTACTATAATACAACCCAACAAGATGACGCCAAACAAAACCGAGACAGAATGAAATAAAAAGGGAACAACAAAAAGTCATTATAGCCTTTCTATCCTCCTGACATGTGCATTTGTCCTTTCTCCCTATCTCTTCCTCAGATGTAAATAGTTTTTCCTCAGATGTGAGTGGTTTTTCTTCCGTCTCACTCATCTCCAGGGACAGGCAACTTAAAACAAAAGTGAAGCAAAACAAAAGAGGAATCTTAAAATGGTTACCCATCCTCTCACCCTGCCCTCAGTTTACCTTATCACTTACCCTCAGTTGCTCCCTGTGCGAGCCACCAAATGCCGCAGTCTGGCTGGGCACAACTCAGGAGCCACTTGTCAAAAGAAACGAACTTTATTTTTAGAACCACACATGCCAAACAAAACAGCTCCTCAGGAAAAATCCGCAGAGCCCAACTGCCACCACCAGCTTCCCACAAGCCTCTCTCACAACCACAAGCCTCTCCACCTCCCACAATCCCTCTGCTCTTGAGGCTGATTGGCTGGGTCATGTGGGCGGAGCCAGAAAAGTCCTCCAATGAGCAGCTCCATGGTCTGAAAGGGCAGGGAAACAGCCCAATGAGCATCACCGCAGAGGAGTCAGTCAGCTAGATGTTGCTGGGGCCGCTGTGAGCTAATCATCAGCTGGCAGTCTGAAAGGGCGGGGAAACAGCTCAATGAGCATCTCCAATGAGCATCACCACAGAGGAGCCAATCAGCTAGCTGTTGCTGGGGCCGCTGTGAGCCAATCATCAGCTGGCAGCTGGAAGTTTGCTGGCAGCTGGAAGTTTGCTGGGGCCCCTTCGGCTGTGGCTCTCAACAATGGTGTGTGAGTTTCTCCTCTATGCCATACTATGAAATATCCAGGATAACAATGAAGCAAAGCCGAAACTCAAAGTGCTAAGCAAATTTTCCATCAATAGCCTAAAGAGAGGAGGATGAAGAGAAGGAACAGCAATGAATGAATTCAGTATATATTTTCAGAAAATACAGACTAGCCAATATAGTATTAAGATTAACTTGATGCAATTTTACATAAATTTCAAACTTTAAAATTTCCAACCACCAGTAAAGAATCTAGTTCAAATAAGAATTTTTTTTTTCCTGTAGTTAGGATCACATAGTACTGCATTATTATGGATATTAAAAAAAATAGAGATGTATTAAATTTCAATTGTATCTTCAAGGATAACTTTTGTGTGTATATTTGTGTGTGTGTATATATATGTAATTTTATTTTATTGTTTTTTTTAGTTATACATGATAGTAGAATCCATTTTGATAAAATTATACAAGCATAGGATATATCTATTCTAATTAGAATCCCATTCTTGTGGGTAGGCAAGATGATCGGGGTCACTTAGGCATTTTCATATGTGTTAATAGAAAATTATGTTAGATTTATTAATAATCTATCATCCTCTTCATTAAAATGATGGAATAAAAGCAATTTTATTCTCCATTTCACTAGCTCACTTTGTATAACATAAACGTTCTTCTTATAAATCATTATTGTGTCATTACGATTTTTCATGTACTTTGGGGTATTGAAATACTATAATCAAAGTCATTGTCCCTGTCTATAATCACTTGTAAGCTTGTACAAGAAATAGAGAATTAAGTCATACATTACAACCCAGTCTAAGTGCTAGAGTACAAGTAATCTCACATAGTGTGAGATCAGAGACACCCAAAGTTGCCCCTATGGAAAGGAGGCAATCATTTTGAATTGAGCAATTTTATAGGTATCCCACAAAATTTGATAGGTTTCCATAGGTGTCCTATATTTAAAACAATGAGACATAATGGGTTATTCCATGGAAGAAATGAACTCTACATAGAAGATGTGTTAAAAGGCCTACAGGTAAGAGAAAGCCCTGGAGCAATGAGAAATTGCAAGAAATTTGTCATAGCCAGAGGATGACATGTGCCTACACTGATTGATCATTAGGTGAATCTGTGAAAATGTGGAGGAGTCAGATAACCCAAAATTGGTTCAGTTGACTAAGCAGTTTGACTTTTATTCTCCAAAAGATTGTAGGGGATTTCAAAATTTACATTTCCAATTTTTTTCCTTGTATATAATTTTAGATTTAAAAAAATATATTTACAGAGACTTTCCATATGACTTTACCCAGATTCTCATAATACTTTTCTGTTTAGACAAATAATGAAATCAGTCAATTAACATTGATGTGTCATTACTATCTAATGTATAGCTCTTAACTCAAATTTTATCAGTTGCCACACTAATAACATTTTCCTGTTCTAGGATCCAATCCAAGATCTCCACTTGCATTTAGTTGGCCCTTTTGTCTCCTCCAGTTCCTCAGCCTGTCTTTGTCATTTATGACCTTGGCACTCTTGAAGAGTACTGGTTAGATGTTTTGTAGAATGTCTTTAAATTTGCAATTTTTGATGGCTTTTCATAGTTAGATTGATGTTATACCTTTTTCAGGGGGTACATCAGGAAATACATGATGGAATTACATATTCTTTGTAGATAATGTTAACTTTGCTCACACTAATGGTGCTGTGTGCCAGGTTTTTTAGCTGTTTTCACAACTTTTTCCTTGGTAATTAATAAGAATATTATGGGGTGATAATTTGGATCTATTTTAGTAATCCTAATTTTAATTATATATATATATATATATATATATATATATATATATATATATAATTAACAGATAAACTATTGTTCCAATGTTTACTTAATAATCACATTCTAGTTTCATAGTTTCTCCCACATTTGTTGATCAGAATTCTATTGTAAGGAAGAGCTGCGCATTTACCCCTCATTATTTCCTCAATTGTCTATATTTGTCACTATAGTGTAAGAGATGTTAGATCTACTCCATTTATTTTTTCCACTGCTATGACTATTTTGTATTCCACATTGTCCCAGACTTGAGCATGTACAGGTTTATACCTGTGTCTCTCTGACATTATCTGTCTGACATTATCTCTCCTTTGTTCTTTTTGAGTACTTCTTTACTTTCTTATATCACAAGATATTCTAGGGTTACTTTGGGAATTCTCTAGTCAAGCTCTAGAATGAACATTTCACCAAGGAACTTTGGAAACTTTCACTTGAGAATGGTGTTTGGAAACCAAGGTTTAATTTATTGAAGAACATATTTGACAGAGTCATGGAGCACTGACTTGTTACACAGCAAAAGTAAAATTAAGGCAAATTAGGAGATTAGAATACATGTGTGAGACAAAATGTTTAAAAAATAATATAAATAGGATTTTGTTAAATATTTCAAAACAAATAAAGTTGATATTTGAAAGAAAAACTTCTTGTAAACACGAAAGATTATTTTGCCCTCCTAAAACATTACATTGATGATCTCATGTCTACTTTCTGTCTGCTCAATTTTCAATCTAAGAAAATATGGAATGCAAAATAAATCTAGGTTATGTTTTACTCATTTGTTTCTCAGCCAGAAAGTCCTTCCCATTAGAAATCTCTAAATATTTATATTTCTCTTCATTTTCTAACAACAGGACAGAAAACCCATCCACACAAGACAGTTGATGATGCTAGCTAAAATGCATGAAAATTTCTTTTGAAATGCAAAGTCTCATAAATGCAATCAAAATCCTTGGGGGTCAAACATAGACAAATGTAGGCCTGGGACTGTAGCTCAGTGGCAGAGCACTTGCCTAGCATGTGTGAGGCACTGAGTTCAATCATCAGCACCACATAAAAAATACATAAAATAAAGGCATTCTGTCCATCTACAACCAAATAGATACAAATAGATAATTGTAAATTATAGCAGAGAATTTGTTAGTGATAATGGTAATAAACTTGTATTTGTGTGGGTATTTGGTGCTGTGTGTAGAAGTCCCAAGTGGTGAAAGGGATAGAGAGATAAATCCTTCCCACTATCTCTTCCAGATGGATGTTCCAGAGAAACAACATATGCCTCATAACTGCAGACAACTAAATAGTGCACCTTTGTATTGGTTATGTCTCCTTTCTGCTTCAATTGTTCATCCTTAACTTTAGTTTTCTAGGTAGACAATAAAGCGTTTTTATTTAATCAGCATCACAGTAGCTATTTTGGGAAATTTAGAATAAGTTAAGGCACTGATATTTAGTATTAGGAATGGAAAAGATATGACTATAGAAAAAGGAGCAATTTTTAAAATAGTAAGACTATATACTTTGATAAGTTAAGAAATAAATAAATAATCTGCTTTAAATTTAATTTTTGATAGTTTTTAAAATGTAACCTACTAGAATTAATAAAGACAGAAATGGAATGCTATATCCTTGGAATGTATGCAACTCTATACTCGAGATCTACTCTTTGAAAGTCTTCTTTTCTTTTTCACTCATCTAAATAACTACTTCTACAATAAAGTTACCCTATCCATAAAATGACAAATTGGGTAAAGCAATTCAGACTATTACATTTTGTAAAGCAAAATAAAAAGATTAAATATAATTCATTTTCCTGCTCCTAGACTTTTCAATGTAAACAGTGAATAATGCATGTATTGTGTACATTCATCTTACTATAACACTAAGTCCCGACATTTGATTGCAATTATGATTTTTAGCACATTTGAGGTGATACATAATTTAAAATCACTAATTTTAATTTTGCTTGTTTAGGAAAAAAAATAGGTCTGAAATGTCTCCAAAATGTAATACTGATTATGGTCCTGTTTTTATTCATAATGATTAACCAACCAATAATGAAAGGAACATTTCTCTATTACTGCAAATATGATTATTATACCAGTCTAATTTATTTTACCATAGAATCTCTCCTTACTCTCATAGGCCTTAGTATATACTGTTTGAATTATTATAAGTGAATGTTCTATCATTATTGTGGAAAAAAATATAAATACATAAATTAAACATGACAGAAATCATAATAGAATAGAATCTACTGTCTTCTTACAATTACAAATTTATTGTCAATAGAGAGTACAATATTTTAAAGCCATAAAAGCCAATAAAGTTATAAAAATTTAAAATAGAACTCATCAGTTTCTACTGGAGAAAACAATTATTCATTGTCTGGGCCCCGATAGCAGTTAAACATTTTAATTGAATATCATTACTCTAAGAAATCTTAGCAAGTTGTATAATATAATGCATAGATTTCCCTTGCTGTTAAATTTATGATAAAAGACACATGGGCCCCCGCATGGTGGCACATACTGTAATCCCAGCAAATCAGGAGGCAGAGGTATGAGAATTGCAAGTTTGAGGCCAGCCTCAGCCATTTAGCAGGCCCTAAGAAACTTAGCAAGACCCTGTCTCAAAATAAGATAAATAAACAAATAAAAAGGGCTTCAGTTCAATCCCTAATTAAAAAAAAAAAAAGAGAGAGAGAAAGAGAAAAAAGATTCATGGTCCATTGTATACAGGGACAATACTGGCAGATTAACTTCATCCTGCAGGTACTAGCCACCTCTCATTGACAACACACAATTCTTGAGATCATTGTCTATACTATGCTCTGACAAGATTTTCTTTCAGTAGAGGTAAGGGTGAAACCCAACCATGAGCTATTTGTAGTTTAAATTTGAATTGGATATAAACATCCATAAACTGACCTAGTATCCATAAACTTTTTTAAAAAAATGCTAAGGGTCACATGCAATTTTTTTTTAAGGATTATGTCACTGATGAGGTTAGCAGGCACAGGTCATTTAAATTTAATTTTCATGGGAGAAAATTGGAATCTGCACATATGGTTGCTATATTCAAGTGGTAAAGTTTCCTCTAATTGCACCATATTTTTCTAAATATTGTTTCTTATTTGCAAAAACAGTCACATTCTCTGACATTGAATGCTGTGTTAAATTCAGCAGCACTTGTGGAGTCTGGTTGCTGTGAAAAGTTCTAAATACCCCTTGTTTTATTGGAAAAAAAATTGCATTCATCAGTGAATGCATCATAGAGATATGTATATCTACCTCAGCTGTGTTGTTATGAAGGCTAGGCAAAAAATCAAACCCCTCCAACACTTCAAAAGTGGACTTGGGCCTCTTTGTAGTTAAAATCTTCAGAATTGATTACACTTACTATGTGACTTTTTGTTAGCAATTTTTAAAAACAATTCTTTCTATGATATTTTTTCTTTTACTTTCATTAAATTCACAAGTCAGATTATGCAGGGAAGGGGTTGGTACTTGAATTTCTATTTATTGATTTCTATTATTTTTTTAATGCCTTACAAAATATGGGTACTACTGGGAATTTGAAATCTGTTTCAGCTTCCTACTTGAAACTCAAAGGTTGAAAAACATATCATAAAATAAAAGTTTCAAACCATCAAAAAAGTGGTTTGAAGTCACATAATGATATTCAAGATAAAATATATAAATCTAAGGCATAAAAATATAACTACCATTCCTTATAAATTATTAAATAGTTTTGAAGTAACTAGGTGTTTCAAATGTTTTAGCATACTACAGTTAATCTTCCTTAAAAAGAATGCCAGGAAAAAAAATAATAAGACTACACATTCGACCTGCTATATTATAGATTAAAAGTGTATTTCTGGATTTATCTTGGAATTTAAGCCCATTCCTGATATAATGTTTCATTGTCCTTAGAATACAAATTGACACACGGGGAAATGTCTTTTCTACAGGAAAGTTTTAGACAATCTTTAATTGTCTTATGAACTTTCTATTTAAAAAAAAAAAAAATTGAAGGCAGAACTTTTTGGCATGAGAAAGTCCGTTGCCCTCATTTTCTAAGTATGATTCTATTGACACTAAGAAGCTTGTGACATCGTAATGTCACAGGGCTTTATTCTTTCATAGCAGGTCTTGCTTGGCTTTCTTTCCGTGTACAATGCATCACACAGAAGTTCCTTAGGATCAGATCTTACTATACTGTACCTAGGCTGAATAGCTCTGCTATGATCTGAAAATAATGCCTGAGAATTACTTCTCCCTGACAGCGAAAGCTTACTTTGCCACCTTCTTTACAAGAAGAACAAAAACGCCATCGCTTTAGGAAGTCACTAGACTATTATGATCTATTTTAAATTTTGTATGGTCCCGCTTGTTTCATAGAATCTGTTTTAATTCTTCACTAAAAGGGATCAAAACTGAACTTTGGCTGCATTACAGGAAGGATTCTGAGGAAAGGTTGAGTTGACTGGCCTTGGAGCTTGAGCAGAATTGTGAGGAGCTAAGAAATGTAATTTTAATTATGCATGAGTAAGAAAAAGCCAGAACTCACAGGGACTCCCAGGTCAAGAAAGCAGTGAGTTAGCCCTGGCTGAAAGTTTTTGGAGTCTTGGAAATGAAAACTTTATCTCTGCACATTCTTTCCTTGGGTTTCTCTTTCAAGTTTTTATAAATTTGAGAAAAGTTTTTCAACTGTGAAAGTGTTATTCACATTAAGAAAAGGAGCTAACTATGCCTATTGATTAGGTACCAATGTCTTTATCTTAGTAGTAAAATCTCCCAAAGGAAGAGATCCCTGTGGAGGTGGGGGAATGGAGGCGAATTTTGATAGACGCTTTCAGAGACAGCCTCTGCCTCTTGGCCTAGGGTTGTTTCTGAGGAAACTGGAAGAATACTTCTTCTTCATCATTTTATTTTATTTATTTATTTTTTAATCAGGAGGACGGGTGTTCACAACTAGTTCAAAAGAGATAAAGAATTAGAGGGCTTTTTTTTAGAATTTGAGGGATACTAGAACTCTATTTTTCATGTGACCTAAATTCTCTTCCTTTATTCCCCTCAGAAATCTTTAGTAAAATTTACATTATTCACTAGCACTTTGCAAAACTGGCTGTTTTTAATGTGATAAAAAATGTTATTTCAATGTTGGCATCAAGGTAAAAATAGAGGCAGCCTCCAGAACAGCCAACCGTGGCTGGGTTAAATGTAGCACAAAGTACAGAGATTGATAAAAATCAGCAAAGATAAATCTTGAGTCTCAAATTCTCTCTGTCTTGATTTGTAGGAAGGCTGTCAACTAGAAAACAGCCTGGACAAGGAACTTCTGGTGACTGGCTGACATGACACTGGGAGTCAACAAAACTACTAAGGATACTCCTGAGAAGGCCTGCAGATAATCCCAACAGAGTGAGTGACCAAGCAAGCTGGTCCTGTGTCCCTCAGCTTGACTGAACTTCAAATAGGTTTCTTCCAACTGTAGGTCCCCGACATCACTTTTCTTAGCACATTTTACTTTAGGAAACTTATAGTTGTTAAGTTTCTCTCTCTGTAAATCTTTTTCAAGCCTCCTACCAGTTTTACCCATGAAATCTCTCTTGAGGACAAGGAAACCACCACTTTGATTTTATTTTTTTTATTAGTTGTTCAAAACATTACAAAGTTCTTGACATATCATATTTCATACATTTGATTCAAGCGGATTATGAACTCCCATTTTTACCCTATATACATAATGCAGATTCACATCGGTTACACATCCACTTTTTTTACCTACTGCCATACTAGTGTATGTTGTATTCTGCTGTCTTTCCTAAACTCTACTATCCCCCCTCCCCTCCCCTTCCCTCCCCTCCCATCACCTCCCTTCGCGTCTTCTCTCCCTACCCCATCTACTGTAATTAGTTTCTCTCTCTTGTTTTTTTTTCCATTTCCCCTCACTTCCTCTTATATGTAATTTTGTGTAACAATGAGGGTTTCCTTCCTTTACCATGCAATTTCCCTTCTCTCTCTCTTTCCCTCCCCCCTCTCATCCCTGTTTAGTGGTGATCTTCTCATGCTCTTCCTCTCTATTCTGTTCTTAGTTGCTTTCCTTATATCAAAGAAGACATTTGGCATTTATTTTTTAGGGACTGCCTAGCTTCACTTAGCATAATCTGCTCTAGTGCCATCCATTTCCCTGCAAATTCCATGATTTTGTCATTTTTAGTGCAGAGTAATACTCCATTGTGTATACAAAACCCTAAAGAGAGAAATAAAAGAAGATCTTAGAAGATGGAAAAATATACCCTGTTCATGGATAGGCAGAACTAACATCATCAAAATGGCAATATTACCAAAAGTTCTCTATAGGTTCAATGCAATGCCAATCAAAATCCCAATGACATTTCTTGTAGAAATAGATAAAGCAATCATGAAATTCATATGGAAAAATAAAATACCCAGAATAGCAAAAGCAACTCTAAGCAGGAAGTGTGAATCAGGCGGTATAGCGATATCAGATTTCAAATTATACTACAGAGCAATAGTAACAAAAACAGCATGGTACTGGTACCAAAACAGGCAGGTGGACCAATGGTACAGAATAGAGGACACAGAGACTAATCCACAAAGTTACAACTATCTTATATTTGATAAAGGGGCTAAAAGCATGCAATGGAGGAAGGATAGCATCTTCAACAAATGGTGCTGGGAAAACTGGAAATCCATATGCAACAAAATGAAACTGAATCCCTTTCTCTCGCCATGCACAAAATTTAACTCAAAATGGATCAAGGAGCTTGATATCAAATCAGAGACTCTGCATCTGATAGAAGAAAAAGTTGGCTCCGACCTACAGACTGTGGGGTCGGGCTTCAAATTTCTTAATAGGAAACCCATAGCACAAGAGTTAATAACAAGAATCAACAAATGGGACTTACTTAAACTAAAAAGTTTTTTCTCAGCAAGAGAAACAATAAGAGAGGTAAATAGGGAGCCTACATCCTGGGAACAAATTTTTACTCCTCACACTTCAGATAGAGCCCTAATATCCAGTGTATACAAAGAACTCAAAAAATTAAACAATAAGATAACAAATAACCCAATCAACAAATGGGCCAAGGACCTGAACAGACACTTCTCAGAGGAGGACATACAATCAATCAACAAGTACATGAAAAAATGCTCACCATCTCTAGTAGTCAGAGAAATGCAAATCAAAACCACCCTAAGATACCATCTCACTCCAGTAAGAGTGGCAGCCATTATGAAGTTAAACAACAACAAGTGCTGGCAAGGATGTGGGGAAAAGGGTACTCTTCTACATTGCTGGTGGGACTGCAAATTGGTGCAGCCAATTTGGAAAGCAGTATGGAGATTCCTTGGAAAGCTGGGAATGGAAACCACCTCTTTGAAATGCAACTAACAATAGAAATAGCACCACCACTTTCTCTCAGCCTCTGAGGGAGAGTGGGAGACTAATTTGAATGAGCATCAATTAGCAAACACTGCCTACACACATTGCACACTACCAGTGACTCAATGTGCTTCTCAAATGCCACTTATCAACATCCTTCCAATGTCCTCTGATACTTTCCCACAACTTATGACAGATCTTGAAATCTTCCTGTTTTTGTTTTGTTTTTCTGCTGAACTTAGTATCCAGACTTGATCTTTGTTCCCTCTTCTATTGCTGAAAAGGATATCAGAATAAAATCAACTTCTTTCTCTCAGGTCTCCCATACATTTTTTTTTTCTTTCTTTAATAATGGGCAATTACCTCTGGAAGGACACCAAATTCAAGAATAAAACCCCAAAAAAAGAAATGAGAAAATTAATATTTACAAATTTTTTGATTTTAAATACTTGTTATAATGCAATATGCATTGTGTGCCATTTCTACAGGTTATTAAGAATTATCCAATTTCATAAAGAGTTTTAACTCTCTAGAAAGAAAATGGATGCATTTATGACCAAGAAACTTCAGAAACATATTTTAGTCCTTGCATAAACATCACCAGAATACCACATTAGGTGGTTTATAATGATCAAAACTTATTGACTCATGAATTCAGACGCTGAGAAGTCCAAGATTAAGGGGCCAGTACTTGGCAAGGGCCTTCATGTAGCTTCATCCTCTTAGGGGACAGACAGAGATGAATGGAGGGAACACAAGGTTAAGAGAATAATCCTAGAAAATGGGCCCCTGTGCTGACCCCCACATGCTTTATTTTCCAAGAAGCAATTTACCTGCAGCTCTGCCTGGCCTAAGTGGACAGGATATATCACATTCTTCAACAAACTACCTTTTATCTGCAGGAGAAATGCAGGCAGGAAATAACATTGATAAGAGGAACCCAAGTTACTTTAAAAGGAAAGATTTTTGTGACCCTTTTTGCAGACCAGATTCCTGAAAATAAGGAACATTTCTCCTCACAGTAAAACCTGTAAAAATGATTAAGAAATCCAATTAGAACTGGTCAGCATGGGCCAGGTGACATAGACTTGTCATGGCAGTGGGGACTTAAAAATCTCATGTCATCTTGCTGTCAGTCCAGAGGTGGACCTGGGCAGGACTCTCTGGAGACTTCTCTGGGATCCCCAATGAAAATGGAGAGCAAGGAGAGTCATGTTGTTCCTCTCCTCTTTGAGAGGACCCACTCCTTCCTTTGAGAGTGCCCCCCCCTTTTTTTCCTATCCCTTCAATTAAATTCATTACTGTGACTCTGAGTGACATGTCTGAAGTCTTTTCTGACTTGATTCCAAGAATCAGGGTTTGAAGGTCAGGTGTTTGCACTGCCTCAGTTTCTCAGAAAGCCCCAGCTCTGTAACAATCCCTTAGAGAGAAAGACAGAAGGGTGTGAGAGAGAGAGAGAGAGAGAGCATAAAGGCCTGCCCTCTTCACTTGTAAAGAATTCACTTCCACACTAATGTTACTAGCAGCCCAGCTGGGGAGCCTGCCTGGATCCTGGCTGATCAAATTCAGCCCCACCCACTTTAAGAAATAGACAAACAATGAGAAAGGAAAAATTAATTATATGCAGCTTGTTCCAACTGGGGAGAAGCTGCCAGATTGCTCCGTTGCTGTTCCCACAGAAGCTGTTACAACTTACAGAAACAAAAGCCAGTAAACACCTATGTAGATTTCTCCTAGGCTTATAGTTAGAGAATATGTCCTACTTCATTTCCTTGGAGTCTGTCCTCAGCATGAGGAAATACAAGATGCAGAAAAGCAGTTATCAGGAAGATGCCTTTCACTTCAAAGGGGATCAGTGTCAAGAGCATTAATCCTTTCACAAGGGCAGATTCTTCCTGGCCTAACCACTTTTTAAAGGTCCCACCTCTTAATGTTGTTACAATGGGGATTAAATGTCCAATACGTGCTTTTCTGAGGACCCATTCAAATCATAGCAGCAACAATACTTATAAGGCAATTGTGAGAATTAGAGATGGTGCATACAAAGTACATAGCAGATTGCTAGGTACATATTAAAGTTTGATGAATGTTTCCTTTAGGTGTTTTTATCAATATAAACCTAGGATCACAATAGAACCAAATTCATCACATACACTTAGGTTTAGAAGGCTGCTCTAAGCCTCCTTCTCACAAGAAGCAATCTGCTGCTACATTTGCTCTCCTAACCCTGCCAATCAGCGCCATCAATACTTTCAGAAGTCCTTTTGTGAACCTGAAGTTCTGTAACAACAGTACCTTCACCTTCTGAATATAGCCCACATTGCTGTAAGATTTTTTTTCTCTCTCTCCCCTCTCTCCCTCCCTAGCAAGATTAGGGAGACCTGTGTTATTTTTTCTTCCCCTAGTTAAGTGCCCTTGAACACACCCACAGCAGCAAGGAGATGCCTGCTGAGGATCTGGGAAGTGAATATCTCCTAAATTAACAAGTGAATCCTAACAAGTCAGGAAGGCACCCAGGGGCCCCTACCAGAGCACACCTGGAATATAACCCTTGAAGTTTTTTTTTGTTTTTTTGTTTTTTTTTTAAACTCTGTCCCTCCTGATCAGGAAAAAATCACAGCCTTTGGGACAGGGTATTTTTCCTCTGTGTTTCTTCTTTGCTAGCAAAGCAACAAATCTTCTTTTTCCTTTTTCTCAAATCCGTGTCTTCATTATTAAATTGGCATTGATTGGCATTGGGGCATTGGTTACAGTTCAACTTCAAGCTGCAAACTTCCTCATTCACAGCTTGTGTTATGTGTTAAGTGTTTGTTCCCCGACCCAGGAGCCTATGCAGATAGACCTCACTTACTGTACCCAAAACTTTTGTCAAGGCCTCCTCCATCAGCTTTCTCCAGTGCCCAAGTTCTGGGTTATTAATGCAAATGACCAAAGTGTCAATCATCAGACTCTCTTATTTAAACTCTCCTCTTTGAAGACATGGATGTTAAATCATTTATTGGAGATCCCTTCCTGAGTTTCTTCTTACCTGTGCATATAAATGGGATCATTGTAAGAGAAATAAGTCCACTTTTCTCCTCAATCATTGGCTTTATGTCACTGACAAAAGGTCATCATCCTCATACTGAAGTTTTCTGAGTATGTCTGTGAGTCTTCACACACAGTTGAGCAGTGCACCTTGAGGTCTAGAACCCTGCTACCCTCTTCTGGGGACTGCAAGACTTCCCAGTGTACCATCAAGGAGACTGTGGTTTCAGCCACCAGCAGCAAGTAGGTGTGTGGCAGGGATAAGGGGAGTAACCCATTTGTTTTCTGCTTTCTTGCTCTGCTTTATTAAAGGGTCTCATGGGAGTGTTGTTTTTGGCTCCATGGTACCGGTTTTGGGTCAAACAATCCAATAATACCAAAAAGGATGAACTTGAAAGGTTTATTCTCCTCAGAAAAACATATCCAAAGGATGAACTTGAAAGGTTTATTCTCCTCAGAAAAACATATCCAAAGCTCATGTCTTCTTCCCTCCTGCTGACTGAATTTCCCTCAGAGACTTCTCATTCCTCACACAGCTGCCACACTGGCAGCAACCAGACTTCCAGTCCCCTCCATTTTCCCAGATCCATCTGATTCTCACATGTTCTCAAAATGTGCCCACAACATTAAAATTAAAATGATGGCATTTTTTTAATCAACTACATATAAGTGCGAACACTGGACACCTTGCTTTCCAACTTTTTTTCATTCCATTACTTTACCTCTTAATTAGCACGATCTTAACCTAATAGATTTAACTATGTAACCAATTTTCCTCTCTTATTGATAATTTTCTTACATTTACTATTCAATATGATTACTTTAATTTGAACTTTAAAAAACCACTCTCATACCCTTGAATCTAACTCAGGCACAAAAATGCTAATAATGGGGCTCATAGTACTCCTAGATGTGCTAAAAGTAATATTGTGGTAGTAAAATAGAGATAACCTTTCCAAAAATGGAAAAATATTAGTATTTTTTTGTGGGTACGAGGGTAAATCAGGGGAGTTTTCCACTTAACACCCTCTTTTAAGACACTCTTGGTTTGTTTTTATGAGGTAACATGCAAGGACTTAAGTGTATTTCCTGTTTGTAAACAACTTTTTAATATTTTATCAGACTGAATATTCTTCATTTAAATATGCATAAGAGGTCATATTCCTATATATTCCTGTGCCTGATATTCTTAGAAAAACTGGGTTAAAAATAAAATTTTTGGTATAAAAATTATTAACCATATTGAAAGTGTGCTTTGTTGATCTTGCTGTCATTCAGGATACACTGGCACCTCTAGAACAGTGTTCTATTGGCTTGGTAAATTGAAGTATGCGCCCAAAGTTTAAGAGAATTCTCTGTGGTTGGAAAGTCTTCCTTTTCTCTATCATTAAAAGTAATGTTGGCATCCTCTGGTGTTCTACTGCTTTCAACTTTCACAGAAAAAAAAATGTTTTAATAAGCAATATTGCATTTCCAAGCATAACATTGTTTCTCCACCAGGTCAAATCAAGAGTTTCGATTATTGCTCTAATTAAAGAAAAACCTCTGAAGAATGATGGATTTTAGCAACTCCATGTCAAATGTATTTTTACAACCAAGGAAATGACATGCTTTCACTTTCTTCTCATACAAAATGTCTAAGCCCATTTCAAATTTTAAATAGATTTTAGAGACATCAGTGTACACCAGTTGAGCTGGTTCCATTCACAAGGGCTAGCATCCATGTAGTATAAAATTTTAAAACCCAACAAATGAAACTGAGGTGCACACACCTAAAATAGCACCAAGTGAAAAAGACTATAGAAATAAAAGGAAGCAAATTCTCCAATCAGTAGAACATGAAATGTTAGGACTTGGAAAGGTTTTGAAAATGTTTTTAACCTAAAAGCATTCCTTCAGTTTCATTCAGACCTATTTTTGCTTGATGGTTTATACTGTGTTTTTCATGTAATTTCATTTAGCCTTCACAATAGTTTCTTGGCAAAGTTAGGCTGTAACTACAATCTCCAGTTTCAATGTCTTCCTTCCTTCCTCACCTTATTCAACTCCAATGACCGAGTTTCAATTAACAAGAATTGTTAAGTGATTATACACCACCTATCATAAATACCCACAAGTTGAGTCATGGAGGAAAGAGTAGCTCAGTCTGAGAGACATTTATTGAAATTTGATTATGGAAATAACACCTGAGCTCATTGAAGAATAAATAAAAGAGTGGGAAGAGTCTAATGAAATTTTGAAACTGAACACTTGGCCCAACTCTAATACAATTCTTGTTCCTTCAACCTATTTTGCCTGCTAATGGTGTGTTCTGAATAAATGAGGGAAAAATAGATAAGTAACTTTGAAAAAAAATTCTGTCCATGCTAGAAAATCCATATTTTATTATTTAATCTTTTTCCCTAAGACAGAGAATTTCAAGATTTTCTTTTTATAATTCAAAAATATATTATCTATTATAATCTACACCACAACTGAGCTTTTGTGATTTATTTTTGCTAATGGTAAACCAAGTACAGTTCCTAAGATATAGAAATGCTACATTGCTTATGGTTTGGGTCTAAGAGAATGTGAAATCCCTAGTATAAATTAAGGAAGTTTCTTTTATTCACACTTATTCCCTACCCCATTCCTGTAAAATCAGAGTCAATTTGGACTCTATTTATGTAAGAGCAAACATAAATTTCAACTAAGAAGCTCAATTCTCCCTGCACAAAATAAGAGATGCCTCTTCCCTTTCTTAGAGCTTGCACTTTAGAAAACTTTCTTACTTTATCTCTTTGAAACATACGTCAATCCTTCGAAAAGCTAAATTTTAAACTTGGCATTTGAAAGACCAAAGATCTTTCTCAAGAATTGAGGAACCATGACACTGAAAGGTAAACATGAAGGGAAAATAGCATAGAATCCTGTCTCTCAGTTTCTCTGTGAGGGTAGGAGCCAATCACTTTGGGCACAAAGTTCCAACTTGCAACTCTCCTGTCATAAAGATGTAAGACGTGTGTTTTTGCTTTGTGTGAAATCAGTTAACTAATGTAGATAGTCACCCTAATTACCAGGTAAATCTAGAGTAGACCATGTGTAGTAAATGATACTGTCAAATGCTCTTACTTGAGAACTAGTTACCTTTTATCTTGTGAATGCATATGTGATGGGTTGTGTCTACTTGGCTGTATACAACCATGAGCTTTCTTTCTGACTTGAAAACCTGTAGAGAGATTTTGAGTTGGGAGATTTTTCTTATTTAATTTTATTTTCCCAGTAGTTCCCACAATGCCATTAAAGATTAAAGTACGCTATTTTTACTATGAAGAATCAAGCTAGATAGCATCTTCCCTAAAGTTTAGATTCTTCTCTGAATTATTTCATAGCTTCTAGCAAGTTAATGAAGTAATCTACCTAGTAAAAAAGTATATAAAACTTAGATTTTTCATGTTCAGTTGAGCTTCATGAACATTTAAAAATTAATGGTAATGAACATATGGCATTTCAAATCTTTTTACTATACCGTTGTTATTCTCTCATTTAAATATACTTTCTTTAAGGTTACACAGATTGGAACAATAAAGTAACGGTAAAACATTCAATAGTAACCAAATAGATCACATTTTAAATGAAAAGTTTTTGCTTTTACATTGATATTCTTTTGTTCCTTCACAGCAGAATTTGAGTTTTTATTCTCAAAGACTTAAGGAAACATAATTTGTGGTTCCACTAACTAACTATAAGCAATTGATTTAAAGGGGCATTTTTTCTAAAAATAATAACAATAACAAAATGATCAATTCTCTCTCTCTTATATATATATATATATATATATATATATATATATATATATATATATCCACAGAATTTTATACACATATACAGAGAAACATATCAAAAAAAGTCTATCATAGAAAAACAACTGAGAAAAAAGCTCAGTAAATATCAATAGTTTTGAAAGGAGTGGATTACAATCTTTTGGGAAGAGGGAATACCTCTTAGTCATTGATGCAGTAATTATACTAATACTCTAGGATCAAATGGAATTTTCCTAACAAAGAAGCATAATTAAAGAATATTAACGCTAACTCATATTTTCTGAGAGGTTTCAAACACAATTTTAAATTATTTCAATATTTGGGACAACCATAAGTAAAAACTCTGATGGGAATTTTTCAGTGAAGATTAGGATACTGAAAAGGTAAATAACTTACCCACTCTCAGTAACTGGGAAATGACAGGTTTGTAAATTACTTACAGATTTTATGTTTATATTCATTCTATCTTCCTCATAGAATTGGTTACCATGTTAGCAAATTTTTTGAGTATTCTGCTTAAGTTATTTCTTTTTTAGAAATAATTATATATATATATATATATATATATATATATATATATATTCATATCAAAGATTTGAGTATGTGAGCATAGATTTTTCTCTAATATGCCCACTTATAAAAAATAATAGCTAACTCATATGTAGTGTCAGCCAACATTTAATTCCTGGTATGTAGTTTCACAGCCTAAATGCTTAGGAAAGTGGATTTTCAGTATGAGAATTTCATAGGGAACACCTGTACCTTCTCGTCAATGTTGTAATGGCCATTCTTTTAGATTCTCTGCAAATCGTCCTCTAATCTGTTCTTATTTAAGAAGCAGAGAGCATTTCACATTTTTGCTTCTCAAAGAAACATGTTGCTTTCTTTTAAATGACACAGAACAATGACCTTTAAGATCTGTGTCAGTGTGACATGACTTTTAGTTTTTAGATTTGTTTTTTTTTTAATTAGTAGAACAAATTAGAAAAAAGCATGTTTTTATAAATTCACTTTTATTTTCCATTATCCTTTTAAAAATAGAAATTTAAACAATTGCTCCAAATTTAAAATTTAAGAAATATATAGGATACAACAATCTCATAGAATCTAAATTCTGATTTGGTAGACATATTTAGTGGAAAAAAAATGAGAGCATTTCAGAAAATAAATGGATAAATTTATGTGCCTTATGACTACCATAACTTCAAGTAAGGAAAAGCAATTTTCCATAAAGACCTGTCTATTGTAGGAGAAAATGCAACTGGCAAGCTATTTTCTTAGCTGACATTATTTTTGCACTTAAAATTTCTTTGCCAAGAAACCAATTTTAGGAAAACTCAAACTTCAATTTTTTCTCACTTTACTGACTTCATATTACCTTAAACTCCTGTATATATTACCCATTTATTAAGTTTGCTCACTGAAATAGTTAAAATTTTTGCAATGATTCCAGTACATATGGTGACTAAGACTGGGCATAAACTGAGAGACTAACAAATAAGCTTGATTATAGAGTCTACAATTACAAAAATTTTGGATAAAGAAATACTAGCAAGTTATTTGCAAGTTACTAGCAAGTTAATTTCTCAATTCATTGGATTGCAATATGTGGCAAATAATTTATTTAGATGATTTACCTTTAAAAGAATCACTAAATAAGACAGTTAATATGCATTTTTGAATATTCAATTTGGGAAACTATTTTTTTTTCAAAAGTAAAAGAAATGATCTTGATCTTGCAGTATCAACAAAATAAACAGAAAATGTATACAATGCACCAGATGTCAAAAATCTAGGTGAAATTTAATCAGTCATTTAAAAGTCTCCATGGACCTCATGTGGATGAAAAAGCAGGAGAAAGTAAACATCATACCTATCAGAGGGCATACCAATGGTGACAGAATATGAAAGCACAGCAAATATGCTCAGAGCACAGGGTTCTACAGCAAAGTCATGGCTGATGTTTTAATCCTAGGCTAGGATTTTGCATAAATGCTTAGAAATCTAATGTAGGGTACAGTAGTAAGAGACTATTTAATTTTTAGCTATGGAATGAATTTAAAAGAAAAGCATTTGTTGTAGGTCACCAAAGTGATATTTCTATAATATATGATCAAAACTAATTTACATTTTCTACTCCCACACATTCTAGGACCATGTGGTAGCTAAATTCTTTGTCTATTGGTGGGACTATCATTTCACTATGAATGTGGCTAAGTGGGCTAGGTCAAATTCTGGCTTTTGTGGAGTCAAACTTGTTTTTTTTTTTTTTTTTTTTTTTTTTTTGTTTTGATGAACAAACTCCACTTTGAGCTTCAGCCATGTGCTGAGGACGTGGATGTCTTGAGCACAGGTGTAGCATCTCCGCTTAGGAATTTAACATGAGCCACCATGCCTTATGTCTTCACTATGGCTTTATGGAAAGTCCTAAATCTGCAGAGAATTCATTGTCAGCTCCAGTTTTCAGAAAGCCATTGATTTCAGGATATATGCTTTGGTCAATTTTTTGTTTCCTTCAGAATAGAGGCAAAACAAGTGCAAATTTTAGGGAAGTTAATGAAGAAAAATTGTTGTTCCCAAATTTGAACAGGAGTGTGAGGATTTAAGGAAGTTGGGCAGCTCATGCACAAAAGCAGGAAATGGAGGCAAAATTATTTTCTAAATAAACTTAGTGAAATGAAAGATAAATGCATCTTACTAACTTGAAAAAAAAATTCAAAGGTAGGAAAGCCTTTCTTGCTAGCACTGAAATACTACACTGCTCTGATACCATACACTGGTAAAGAAATATTCCCAAACTTTATCCCCAGAATGTAATGAAACCCGAAGAAATTTCTGAAAGGTAATGCCTCCGTCTCAATAGCAGCATGGAAGCTATACATTTGGAATTTCACCATTGTCTGCTCATCACCACGGAGCATTAGATCAGCTCATTCAGAGTCTCAAGAGCCTCATTCCCCTCAAGTTCTGGAAGAAGAATGCAGACTGTGTGTCGAATAAAAGTTTCCTTGACAGACTGCTACCCTGGGGGAATCCACTATCCCAAATGTAAGGCCTTAGACTCAACCACCTGGTCTCTATTTCAAAACCTTCAAGTTAGTAACTATGAAAAAATTGGAACTTTGGATAATGAACTGCAAGGGCTAAACTTGCCAAGCTTCAGAAAAGAAATAAAGAAAGGAAAAATTCATTTCTTTAACAAATATTTATTGAGCTTTATTAGCATAGAAATTGTGCTCATATATAAACCTCATATGTATCTCATCTTGTAAGATTTTCACTTTGCTCAATTTTTAATATTTGCTATTATAGTTCTTCTGATTACATGCCAGAAATTTCCACTTAGGTTGGAATAGAATTTTATGATTATATCTTGTATCCAGGACCAATTTGGAAAGCAAGAAGTAATAATCCATAGAGCAAAATTTTCATAGGGCCAAAGAGTGAAGGAGCATTCTTTCTACTATGCCCCGATTTCCTTAGAGGTCAGAACAAGACCTTGCAGGCGATCTCCTAGATGGAGAGACAGAACTGAGCATCCCTTTGGTTACTTTGCTGCACATCTCTGAGGTATTCAGAGGAACATCAGAGCTGACATTGTGAAGCTAGAAGGCTCAGGGACTATAATGCTACCCTGGAGCATCAAGACTGCAAGAGAGGTTTTGAGAAAGCTCCTTTCCCATCTGTCTCTCATCACACAGGAGAAATGAAGGAGCAAATTTTAATTTTATATTTAAAGAGCAGAAATAATTATTTCAAATTTAGATCATTACAACCGTTTTACCATTCTTTAATTTATATCACTTTCATCCCGTTGAACTCAGTACTCAAAAATAAAATTTTTAATTTTAATGAATGATTCGTCAAAAAGTTCTGGTTAAGAAGAGCAATTCGCCTTTTTCATTACCATTTGTAAACAGAAATAAGTTTGGTGATTATTTGAATAGTGTTTTGAAAATTGCAGAATATTCTTTAAATATAGTTAGAATATGATGACTACAACTGATTAAATAGTAAATCATGTTGTGAGTGCAATAAAATAATTAGACTGTTTCCAAAATGGTACAACATCAGAGATCAGAAATTTTTGTAATCCTATTTTTCTTTCCAAACAAGCCATAGCAAACATTGAAAATACGGAATAAATATTCTATTTGCTTTTGCATCTGCAACAGAAGATGTAACCCAGGATAATGCATGCCAAGTGCATAGCATTGTGGGAACTCAGGGAGGGCCTTCTATTTCCTTAGAACTCAAATTACAATTCCAGGGCACTTTGGAACATGTCAAGGCACACATAATCCAAATTCTGAATTCGACACATACAAACCTATGCAAAAAACAAATAATGTCTATAAGAGCTGGATGAAGTTTTAAAACATTCAGTGTGGTAGTATACTTTTTGTTTCTATTGCTGAACTATAACTTTTTTTCCCCCATTTTCTTCTGCTACATTTGTTTCTGAGAATACTTGGATGGTAAGGACTTATAAAAAAATTCAAGATTGTGGATCACAAATCTACTTTATAACCAGATTCTTGAACCACTGAATTCAAAGAAGTTGAATTAATCTCATCATCAACCAATACCAAGAAGACAGTAGATGCCCAATGACTGTCAAATAATAGACCCTGGAAACAAGTAGACAAAGAGCATCTAGATGTCCAAATATATTGCAGACTCTGAGTTTTGTTTTGTTTTGTTTGTAGTACCTTCTGATTCCAAGTCAACAACATGGCTATTTTTCAGAGTATTTTGCTGACTCGTAATTCTCATATTATGCAATGGAAGACATCTATAATAAGCAAAGGAAATAGGAACTATACATATTTTGGGGGGTACTCAACCACTGAGCCACATCCCCAACCCTATTTTGTATTTTATTTAAAGAGAGGGTTTCATTGAGTTGCTTAGCATCTGGCTTCCGCTGAGTCTGGCTTTGAACTCCCTATCCTCCTGCCTCAGCCTCCCAAGCCAGTGGGGATTACAGGTGTGTGCCACCACACCTGGCTGAAAAACACAGTTATATTTGAGAAAGAGAGAATACAAGGTCATTATTGTCCATGATTTTTAAATAGCATTGTCTATGAGATTTAATAATTTGTTCTGCACATCTATCCATTTAGTTATTTAATAAAAATGTTAGCCCTCTGCCATATCTTAGGTACTATGTTTGGCACTGGCAATGCAAAAATTAATCAGATATATTGAGAATTGTAGTTCTGGTAGGGTAGATAATATCTAATCAAACAATTACTGTGCTACTTGTACTGTAAAAGATGGATTGCAATACACAGTAGCCAAATAAAGGCAGGTATCAAGGCTTCAGAGAGGACAGAAGAAATTTGATGTAGGTACTGAGGGATGGATATGAGCTTGACATACTGACATAAAGGATATGGTATTCCATGCACTGAAAAACAGCTTACTCGAAAGCATGAGACATTTATCCAAATAACATCTCCAGAAAACTCTAAGTGTATAATGCTACTGGAACATGAGTTAAGTGCATGAATGGGGTTAGAGAGACAGAAAGAGCTTGTATTTCATCATGCAAGTAGTGGAGAGTGATTTAAGAGATTTTATGCAAGAAAAAGACAAGTTCATTTATGATTTGGAGAATGATGTTGTGAATATCATTGCAAGGGAGAAGTTGGGACTAGCACATCCCTTAGATTATTGAAATGGTGCGTTAAAAAGTGAGACCTAAAATTACAGAGAAATAGAAAAAAGTAAAGAGATTGACATCCATGTCTTGGCTGGTATCTTTAATTGATATAGGGAGTCAAAAAAGCAGAAGAGATTTTGGAAGAATGAGTCAGTTTGGGACACATAAATTTTGGAAAACTGAGAGTTTGATGCTTATGGAACAGTAATTTGAAAGGATCCAGTAGCACTGTACATATGTGGTTGTATGGATAAACTAGATACAAATTTGGGGTAATATATTAGCTCATTTTGAGTTTCTACAACAAAATTTCACAGACTATGTAATTCATAAAGAAAACAAATCATATATTTCTGCAGGTTGGAAAGTCTAACTTATAGTGAAGTGGTCACATCTGAAGAGGGCTTTCTTTAGGTTTCATTACATGGTTTTGGGGGGATACATTCAAACCATGGCAAGCAGAAATATAAGTTATGATCCAAAGTGAACTTCCCAGCATCACCCTTTTAGCAGCTTCTTTCTACTCACAGGTTTTGGGTAAGTGTCTGATGAAGGGCTTATCTGTAATCTTGTTGCATCTGAAAATCTCTTCAAGCTTTACCTACCAAACCTAAATGGAATTGGTTTCTGACACAGACCTGTTTTTTACCTTTTCTTGTTTTGATACCCTTCTTTGATCCTCAGTCTCCTCCACCATCAGAAAAATGGGACAAGCCACAAAGTTGGAAAGGGAGACACCAGTGGGAAGTGTCTCCATTTAAATGCAAATGTAAAGCTCACCTTGGCTAAGTACCCCAGAAATACAGAAGTTGATGTCCAGGCGACTTCCTTATCATACAGTCACACAACCTTCTCAAAGGCCACACACAGAAACCTGTGCTAAGTGTCAAATCCTTTAACTTACTATCACCAGACATACATATGGAGAAGCTAGCCTAAACCAAAGCTTCTGGAAGCTGTACTAACCAGAGAGATAATATTGAACTGTATGTATGATCATTGTTTCTGTTTGCTGTTTTTGTCTCTGTAACCAAAAGACCTAACAAGAACAATGTTGAGGAGGAAAAGTTTCTTTGGGTCTCAGGTCTCAGTCCATACACTGCTTATTCTATAGTTCTGGGCCCAATCCATTGTTCTGGGCCCAAAGTGAGGCAAAGCATCATGGTGAAAGGGCATGGAAGAGAAAAGCAGCCCAGGACATAACAATCAGAAAGCAGAGAGAGTTCCGCTAGCCAGGGACAAAATACAAACCCCAAAAGCACACCCCCAATGATTTACTTCTGGCAGCCATAGTTACCATTCAGTTAATTCATATCAGTGTATTAATCCACTGATTAGGTTATGACTATCATAATCTAATCATTCTGCCTCCAAATATTCTTGTATTATCTCACACATAAGCTCTTGGGGGACACTTCATATTTAAATCATAGTAATCACCCAGTCCATGTTTTCAAAGAAGAAAAAAAGGATAAAATTTAATGTAAACATTATGAAATATGTAAGAGGAGGAAAAGAAGCCCTCCAAGAACTCTTGAGATGGAAAAATGTAAGAACATCAGGAAATAGAATGTCATAGAAATTATAACTGCAAAATTTCTTCCTCATGAGCATCATGCAAAAACAGACAAAGTCAAAACTCATGAGCATTTCAGTGTATTTAACATTAGGCTGTGTATCACACATCTTGCAAATATACAGATGACACAATATATTCTTAATTATTGTGACTCTAAACAAAAGGGTGCTTTCTCAGGCTTAATATTCTCAGCAACCAGCTCAGACATACAGGTCTCACTAATTGTAGGATTGATGAGTTCAAGGGGGAATAAAACCAGTAAAGTTTTTGGGTACATTTAGAACTACTCTGTCACACATACACAACCTGAAAATTCTAGTTCTATCCGAAGCACAGAAAAGAACACAAAGGGTAAAAATTTAGAAGAATGATGGTTCAATCATTTCCCTTCTATTACTCATGGTTTTCTGGTTTTCTTTATTCACATAAAATCAATCCCAACACTTTTTAGCACTGTCAGAATTAAAGCATAGAAATGATGAACTAAGGAATCCAAGTTCCAGCCAAACTTCAGTTCCATTCTTGGAATTGGAAAACCAAGCTTTGTCAAAGTCTAAAAAAGACAACATGTTTGGAAGTCAAATTATAATTAGAATTTGTCAAGTTTGGCTTATGTGAATTTTTTTTTTGTAAGTAGAACATGGCAAAAAAATATTAAATAAAGTTTGTGGTATTTTTAATTTCTAAATCTTAAAAAATGCACATGGAATATAAAAAGATGATTTTTACATATATTTATTTAGTTTTACATAAAATATGTGAATACTTAGTGGCTTACAACAACACTTTTGTCACACAATTTCTATTGGTCAAGAGCCTGAGCATGACTCAACTGAGTCTTCTGGCTTTCAGTCTCTCCCAAGGCCTAATTAAGGTGTCAGTCATAACTATAGTGTCATTTTAAGACTTGACTTGGGGTAAATCCACCAAAATTATTTTCATCAGGATTTAGTTTTTCATGAGCTTTTGAAGAAGATCTGCTCTGGTTCCTTGCCATGTGGGCCTCTATATAATGCCACTCACAATATAGCATCTGGCTTCTTTCATGGTAAGATAAGGGGCAATACAGAATGGATGAGAACAAGTAAACAGTCCTTATATTCTTTAATCTTGGAAGTGACATTCTAATATTTTTTGCCATATTCTACCTACAAAAAAAATGCCTTCACATAAGGGGAAAGTGTTATACAAAGTCATGAATATCAGTAGAGAGGGATCATTGGGAGCCATTTTAGATTCAGCCCATCATGCTATGGAAAAGGAAACTTCACTTTTACTAAATTTCAGAAATAAAACCTTTCCTGCTTTTTCAAAGGGCATCTCTGGCTTTTTTAATTGATTTCTAGGAGTTCTTTAGAGACTGTTGATCTACAATTTCACCCTTTGGTTCTTGATCCCAGGAGTTAGTTTAACAGCGTTCAAACTTCTTTAAAACATCCTGAAGGAAAGCAACCTTTCTTCCTAAGGTATCATCTCAAATGATGCCTTAGAAGCATGTCTAAATAACTAGTCAAAGCATCATTTTTATCTATATTAACACTACGATAGTAGAATGTTACAGAGCATCAGAACACTTTCCTCCTAGCTATAACATTATACTCGAGCACCCTATCTCCATATCCTGTCCTCTCTACTCTCCACATCCTCTTAAGGGAAAAAAAAATAGCTTGAAGAGATGTTTTAAATATATTCCCCAGAAAGATAAAAGTTTAAAATGATGGATGTGCTAATTACCTGATGTGATCATTAGTCAACGTTATACATGAATCAAAACATCATGTTATGTCCCCCTAACTATGTACAATTATGTGGTCAATCAAAAAATTATTATATTTTTAAAAACTACCATTCAATTGCATTGTCTCTCTTAGCTCACTATGAGAGAAGCCCCTCCATTTGGCACAGGTAAAAGATGAGAATAAACAGAAACATAACTGGTGGATGATCACTATTGGAGTCTGGGGAACCTGTTAATGCAACTTACTTGTGTCTTTTACACTGCTTAAGCCTATCCTAGATAGATCATTACCATCTTACAATAGATTACTACTGAGCATGTCTAGACTTTTGACTTGATTGATTTATGAAGCCCACTCATGATGGGCATCTCTGGTTGCATGGACACTTAATGGCTGGTGGTAGATACCCCATCAACATCAGGGATTAGTAGACAAATGAGAAAAGATTTTGAATGATGCTGCAGGCAGCACATGGCCTTTCTCTAGAAACCAAAAGAAATGCATTCTAATTTTCCTCTCACAGTCTGCCATGGCATCTTTCCTGCCACAGATTAATAATAATAATGATAATAATAATAATAATAATAATAATAATAATAATAGTAATAATTAGGTAGAAGATGAACTAGTACTATGACCGAAGTGACAGTGCTATATCATGTATTGGACCTACTTCTGAGTCTTATTGAAGGACATCAGCTTTCCATGACAAAGTTTAAAATGATTGAATCAATATTATGAAATATAGAACATGCCCTATTCAGAGCCTGGAGAAGTTCAAGAAATTCTAAGCTTCTTTCTTAGAGTAGAAAGTGAGAGATGCTCTTTTTGGCCATAATAATATAAATTTCTTTCACATGAAAAATATATTCAATCCCCGATCCAAAAATCTCCAAGTCTTATCTAGTCTTAGCATCAGACTCTGTGTTTTTATATAAAGCATGGACATATATCTTCTTGATCTGGAGACCTGTGAATTTAAATAGGCAAAGCAATAGGGCAGGGTACATTTGTTGACCTTATACATTATCCAACAAGTGTGGAATAGAGACAAGACAACTTCCATTTGAAACCAAGAGAGGGAAGTGCATTGAAGTCATTGCTCCATTGTCCCTAACATCTCAGTATTCTTGCTGCACAGTGTTGCTATATCCCTTTGCTCTGGAAGACAGGAATGCTTTTTGATTAGGCCCTAGTCCTGCTTCCTGGAAGTGGCTTTCATTCTATAGAAGCCACATCTTCTATCTCAGTTACCTGGGGGATTACCTTTTTTCATCAACTTTGTCCAAAGAGGATTTTAGATAATATGCCCTCTGGGGCAGCTAAACAGTTTTCTTAGCCTAATTTTTGCCTCCAAAATTGGGGGATCTAGAAGATATTTTAGATATTAAACAAGTTCACTCCCTTTAAACCTAGTGCTTTTGACATGTCTCTCAAAACTCCCTAAGGGTGTTATGTGCTTTATTGTCATCAAGTACATTTACAAAAGTAACAAATGTATTGGTTTTGTTATATATTCTATTCTTATCAACTACTGCATATTCATAAAAATCACAAAATTTTGAGTACTGTTGGATCATCAGTATCCTGATGGAACCATACTTCTAGAAGTCCTCTGAAAATACACAGAGTAATCCTCTGAAAGTACACAGAGTAGGTCCACCTTAACACTTCAAACATCAAAGCACAGGAAGATTACATCTTGATTTGGCCTGTGCCTCTAAGATACTTCTTAAAGACCCTTTGTCTTTCCTCCAAGGCTCTCTCTTAATTTGATACTATTTTACTGACTGGCAGGATTTAGACAGGCAGAGTTTTTAAAAGAGTCTTACAATCCAGAACATCTTGGAAACAATTTTTTCTTCATCCTTTTACTGACTGGATAGTTCTCTTCTGATCTCATCTCTCTCTTTTATTACCTTATTCAATCCAACTAAATGGAGTTACATCACTGGTTCTGCACTCTTCCTGGAAGTCACCTTACCTAACTTCACAAATTAATTAAATTCCATGTCAACCTTCAAGATGATCATGTGACCGTTTTTACAAATATTTCATGACCACAGCATATGAGCTAAGCCTCCTCTATCATCTCCATCCATTTCTAAAATTGATGCTATGTATTTTAGGTTCATTTTTTTTTGTTTTATTAGCACTCCTTTCCAAGTATAATTTTTGCATCATATAACATTCACCATATAATGACCACAAAAATCATTGGCATATCAAAATAAGAATTTATTTCTCAAACATCCTTCTCGTTGACTGGGTACCTCTGGTTTTGTCTGCTGGGCTCATTTACACATTCTTTTGACCTGTTGAATTTGATTGAATTCACCTGGGTAGCTCTAATTTGAACATAGGTCTGTGAATTTGCCATGAAACTCAGCTACAGGAATCTCACATTTCTGAACCATCAAGCTAAATATATCATGGTATTTTCATGTAAATTATAAAAAATCAAGATAATATGTCCAACCACAGAAGCCCATTTTATTTCCTACATGCTAAAAAAAAAAGTCATTTGCCTTTATATCCCATTGTCAAAGCAAATAACCCCATTATCTAAGCCCAGAATCTAAGGATGGGGAACTACACTCTGTTTTATGAGAAAATTTACAAAATCACTGGGAGAAAGAGGCCAGTTGAGGAAGAAGTAAAATTTTCCTTAAGAACAAAACATTTTGTTTTTAAAGTTGATGCTTTTGGTATGTTTTGTATTTAAAAAATGCCTATAAACATCTAGAGTATATATATAGCAAGCATCTGTGGTCAAAATCTTTGTCACATCAGAGCACCTTAAATAGACTTGAGCAATATGGATCTACAGATAGGTAAGAATTTCATAGTGCATACATTTTGAGAAAGGCAAAAAGGATAACATCTTAGAATACACAAATGCATGGGTGGCAGGTAACAGAAAAAAGTCAACAGAGAGAACTCAGTAGGAACATATGGGTAAAAGTAAAACATGAGTAAATGGTATGGCCGACACCAGAAAAAAATATATTTTTGAGAGGAAAAGTAGCAAAATAGGCAAAAAAGGTCAATAAGCCTGAAATTTGAAATTGAATGATTGCATTTGGTAATTAAAGGATCTCATTTCCATATTACATATGTATGAAGCAATGACAAAAATTTGTACATGGTTCATTAATATCTAAATACAGATCATGCTTTATAATATCTGATTCCAGAGTTGCCTGCCCTCAGACCAATTTAATAAACATAAAACCTTGGCCACTGTATTCCTAAGGGGAAATTAAATATTAAAATTCTTTGATATCTACATCTAACAAGTTCAAGCATATAAAAGAGAAATCCAAATTATAAAAGCTAAAAGAAAAAGTAGTCTGGAAATGCCTCTCCAGTCTATCTTATTTACGGTATTGATAATAAAAGTATAATTTTAATAAAATACATTATTAGGAATAAATTCCCCAAGCCTACCTTACCAGCTTTGACTCTGTGTTCTAGAAGAACTTACTTGATTGAAAAAAGGAAAAATTCGGCCTCCTCTAAATAACAAAATCATGAGTAATATCAGTTGCTTCCCACAGGAGAATACCCAATGGTATATGTTAAAATTTCAATCCTAGAAGAGATTCTAGCCTATTAGGAATAATTTTGGGTTTTTTCCCTCAAATCCATATGGATTAATTTCACATGTATTAATTACTTTAAGGCATTTTGTGTGAAACACATAGCTTCTAGCAAAGTTTTGTCCACCTTTTATAACTAAACATGGCAAAAGCCCTAAAAGATTTTAGCCACAAAGGTTGATTTTATGTATCCAGTTGTTATGGGTTGAATTATGTATCTCCCTAAAAGATATGTTGATATTCTTGTGCCCCATTCTCCAGAATGTGACTTTATTTGACAATACATTTGTTGCAGATCTAATTAGTTAAGAGGAGATTATACTGGAATAGGGTAGGCTCCTAATCCAACATGATTGATGTCCTTAGAAGAAGATGGCTATGTAAAGATGAAGATACTCCATGTGAAGACAGAGGGTTGGAGTGATACATCTCGAGCCTAGGAACACCACGTTTTCCTAGCAAACCAGCAGAAGCTAGGAAAAGGCAAGGAGGGATTCTCTTACACTTTTCAGAGACTGGATGGACCTGCTGCAGTCTTTATTTCAGACTCATTCCAAACTCCCAAACTGTCAGAAAACAAAATTCTGTTATTTTAAACCACCTTATTTTGTAGTACTTTGTTAGACCATCCTAAGAGGAACAAATTCAGCAGTTCACAACCTAATATAAACAATTTAAATATATATATTTGCATCCTATATAAATTTTTGGCAACTGAAAGTTGCCTATTTCACAAAATGTTAGCAAGTCAGACTGAATTAATAAAAAGTGTGTCATCAAAGGCATTGATGATACTCAAGAAATAAAGATATAGATTAAAAATTTGTTTAGCCAGGCACAGTGGCTCATGCCTGCAATCCCAGAGGCTCGGGAAGTTGAGGCAGGAGGATCCTGAGTTCAAAGCCATCCTCAACAAAAGTGAGAAGCTAAACAACTTAGTGAGACCCTGTCTCTACATAAAATATAAAAATTAGGGCGAGGGATGTGACTCAGTGGTTGAGAGCCCTGAGCTCAAACCCCAGTACCCACCACACAAAATATTAGTTTAAATGAATTAGCAACAAAATAATCCAATTGTTGATTAGGTGGTGATTCTTTTTTTTTTTTAACAGTACTAGAAATTGAACTCAGCAATGTTATATCTCTGAGCTTTTGGAAATTTTATTTTGAGATAAGTTCTCACTAAGTTCATCAAGCTAGCCTCCTAATACTCCTGCTTCAGCCTCCTGAGTAGCTAAGATTATAAGGCTTGTGTCACTGTGCCCAGCTAGTTGGCAATTCTTAACAAGGTATAATACTTTGTTATAATGACCATGGGCTTTGAATTCAGCAGGGTCTGATTAAAAGTTCTGAGTCCACCATTGAGTTGTTATTTAACCTCAAACAATTTATTTGAATTCTCTAAAATCCATTTTTCTCATCTATAAAATAAAGATTATAATGATATCTTTTCTATAGAGTTCTCATAAAGACTAATGTGTGTTTTCAAAGTATAATAACAACACAAAATGAGGTAATAAATTAGCTATTGTTTGATTCTTATTATGTAATCTGATAAACTATTGCATCTTTTTACAAATTCTTGTTCTTCATTATTAAAAATTAGCATATTGCCTTGCTTTACTTTTTGCCAAAGCAATTCCATAACGTTCTTTCATCAAATGAGGCTTCAAAGATGATATATATGCTGTGGCTTGTCACTTGACCAAAGAGGTATGTGATGTGGTGAGAAAATGCCCAGTCTCCACAGTTGGACTGATGTGGTCTTCCATACTTTGCAGCAGAAAAGAACTAGACATCTCTTTTAATCTCTCAAAGTATCTTTCTTTCTCTACAGAATAAAATTATCATAACTTCAAACATAATGAGAATAATATGTTCAAAATATAGACTAAGTCTCTGGTCCTTACAGTAGGCTTAAGAGTTGTTGACTTGGGCCTCCCGAATCGTTCAATCTGTTCATTCATACACCACGTTCAATCCATGGTCACTCCCATGACTGTTAATGTGTCACTCAAACAGCTTTCTAAATTGATGGCTTTGATCTCTCCTTCCAGTCCTATGCAACCTATATACTACTTGGTATAATTGTGTTTTGAGAAAGGTCACATAGTCATCATTCATAATTTTATTCATTTTAAACCTTTCTTTCTGTCTTGCAAAAGTGTTTATAAGCTTGTCCATCCTAATATGGTGGACACTGTAATGTCCTGTCCAGTTTCCCATCATCAGTGAATGACTTGTTGTTTCCATCTCCAAGGAGTGTTGACAGCAAATGACTTTCAATTGCTGGAGCCTGTAAAAGAATTTCCTCCCCTTCAGAGAGCCTCTGGCCCCAAGTTCTTTCCCCACCCCAGGGTGCCTATATCCCATGATTTATCAGTACAGGAAAATAAAGAAAATCCTGACCAACTTGGTCTATAACACTGAAATGCCATTCTAGCTCCAGAACTACCTACAGGGGTTGCCAGAAGTCATAATTTTCTGCTTCACCCCATCCCTTTCATAAGTGTTGATTCTAAGATCTGTCCTTAATAAGTGCCTTGATTGATAAACTCCATCCTGAAAAACTGCTTCTTGGAAAACTGGCCTGCAACAGCCACCTAGGCAGGAACATCACCATCACAATTGCTTGTCAAGGCAAGCATTTCTTCTTTCTTTGTCAAATGCTTCACATTCTATTCATTCATTCATTCATTCATTCACTTCTAAAGTTGAATAAAGCATGTTTCCTACTCCATGTTTCTTTCCTTACAAACTGGTAATGGAATATTTGCATTTATAATAAAAGCAAACAGGACAAGATAGTTGATCTTCCAGAAGTAGATATGAAACCTAAATAAGTGCATAAGGAGAACTAGGCGTTTCTGTTGCTGTGCCAGATCACAGGTATCTCCCCTTTACTTTTCTCCCTGTGTAAATCTTATAAATCGGTTAATGACAAAGATGTTTCAAGAGAGCTTCTCCTGGAAAGTCTCCTCATTTTACTAATATAGACTTCACTGCCAATTATAAAACTCATTCCAGTTAAAATATCATTAACTTTAGTTTTAATTCAAAATATATGCCTACAACAGAATATAGAGTACAGAGTTTCACAGGATTAATTGGAAGATTATATGTACAAGTTAAACATTTCTCTGAATCCCCTGTCAGTATATTCAGCTTTTCTGGAATGTATAGAAATGACAATGAAAATAACAAGCTTCAATTTAAAATGGGCAGGTTCCCCTAAACAAGGTTAATTATTTTGCAAAGATAAAATAATACCAATTCCTACAGCTCTGTGGGGAAAAAAGGTTTTTTCTCTCTCTTTTTATATCTCCAAATAAAGCAAGAAAGTTAAAGGAAGTTGAGAAAATAACAAAAGTTAACTTGCATTTCACCTACAAAATTCCCATGTATTACCCTATTACCAAATTGTTCTACCTATATCAAAATGATATCCATATCAACTCAGCCCAAATGAATGGAACCAATAAGAAACAAAGCAAACATGTAAAATGAGCTAGTTTATGAATAAATAGAAAATCATTTGATGGGTCTTTCCCTATTTCCCTATTTCTATTTAGATCTCAAAATTACACTCTGCAAAAAAGTATGCTTGTAAGTGTATAGTGTAAACATGACACATTGTAAGGTTTTACCTCTAATATTCTGGGGTTAAAAAAAATAAAGAGTAGAGGTTGTCAGGGTAAACCCATAGAGGTAAGTAACAAACCACATCTTTTAGTTCTGTGGAATTGCTACCATATCCCAGCGAAATTTGCAACATGAACTACAGAACTCCAATTCTGCACCTTTCCTCATGGTTGACTGCATTTTCAGAAACTATATATTTAGTTATTTTCTACTGTTACATTTATAGAACTGCTCAGTGATAATTCTGCTAACAGTCATGGCTAAATCACCAATTCTGTATGAAGTTGCTCTAAAATTAATGCTAAACTCAACAACTGTTCCTAGATTTTCTGGCAGCGTTTCAACCATTTAAAGAGAAAATGATAGTAGGGGATAGGAAAGGTAGCAGAATACAACAGTTACTAATAGGGCATTATGTAAAATTGTGGATGTGTAACTGACGTGATTCTGCAATCTGCATTTGGGGTAAAAATTGGGAGTTCATAACCCACTTAAATCTAATGTATGAAATATGATATGTCAAGAGCTTTGTAATGTTGTGAACAACCAATAAAAATAAATAAAGAAAAAAAGAAAAAAAGAAAAAATAAAGAGAAAATGATAGGTATTCTGTTTCTGATGAACCTAACAATCAATTACCCTTCCCAAGACACTTAACTATAACCCCAAACAAGTAAAAGTTCTTGTCTTTTTCATTATAGGTATGAGTAACATTAATAGCAACCCAAGACTTAACCTCATGTGTATTTCAACTCCAATGAGAATCTTACTGATGGTCCAAGGCCATTAACAAAGCATTGATGTTATAATACTTAGAGCTCTGCAGGATTCTGGAGAAAATGGAAAATTTATGGCCGATGCAACACAGCAGGCTTTGGGATAAAGAAATGATAGGGGAGTGATGGACTCCAAGGTAATTTTAACATTTAAATTCAAATGTGATCCTGTACTAATCTCTTTAGCAGTTTACTGATTACAGTTAAATTAACCTAGAAAATTATCTATTAAATAAAGCCATTAAAAGGTACATAAGTTGGTGGTGATCCAATTTGCCAATGTCCTCCCCCCCTTTTTTTTATTTACTTTGCATCTGTTTTTCTCAGTACATTTGTCTAATACACAGGGAAAATAATAGTATTTCTAAAAGCATTTTTACATGACAGGATTGCAAACTGGGTGAAGATAATTTGTGAAAGCTTAATTTCTCAGAACTTTAAAGTAGTGAGGTGAAAGGGGATAGGAATACTATAAGGAGACAAAGGAATTGCTCTACCTAGAGCCTTGGTTCTTTCCCCACCCCCCTTCGGTGAGGTGGAGGAATAGATTGAATTCAGGAGCACTCAACCACTGAGCCATATCCCAGCCCTCTTTTTGTATTTTATTTAGAGACAGGGTCTCACTGAGTTGCTTAGTGCCTTGTTGTTGCTGAGGCTGGCTTTGAACTCTCAATCCTCCTGCCTCAGCCTCCTGAGCCACTGGAAGCTTTGGTTCTTCATGCCTACATTTCTTCAGGTCCAGAGGCTGGAGCTACTAGTGGACCTCATTTTTGGTTGACTTTTCTTTTCCCTTTAGTGACTAAGCAAGCAAAGTCTACAGGATATACTTTAGGGAATTTGAATAAAGAAAAATAGGGGAGGTAAATCTTAAGAAGAAAGCACTATAAATATCCTCTCAAGATTTGTCAGTCCTGTAAATAAATGCAGAGACTATTGAAATTTATAAATTTTTGATACTTGGCACCTATTTATAGTGAAAGTATTTACATAATACTGTTACCTAACCTCTTCCTAAGGTTCCTCTGACTAATTATAAGATCTTTAGAATAAGGGTATTACATATGATTCAATTTTGCCCATTTAAAAGTTCCATTTAAGTGATGTTTATGTGTATATGTGTGTAAGAGAAGTGAAAGAAGAAGAGACATGAACAGGAAAAATAAATAAATAAAAACTGGAGAACCTACTGCCCTCTCTCAATGATTACTAACTACTTCAGTAACAAAGAGAGAAAGTGTCAAGATTTAGCTTTAGCTTAAAAATAAAAAGACATTTTTGGTAAATCTTTAGTTTTTCAAGTTCCAAGAACATAGACCTTCAGAGTTTCAGAGACTAGCTTTTGTTATGAATGCAGGCAGAGGTGAATGAGATATTGATTAGTAAGTTATATTCCAGGCACATGAGACTTGTAAAAATTGTTGTGGACTGGGGAGGTAGAAAAAGAGTCAAAGAGTCCGTGGCACAGAAGCAGCATTGGTTTTTCCATACCTAGCATGAGCTCTGCAGAATATGCATATACATTCAAGGGTTAGACTGATCCATAGATAATGTTTGAGGAGAATTGCTTCTTCCATGGAAAGAATTCACCAGAAGCAATGGCAAGAGAGTCCTCACAAGAAGAATAGTCAGTCTCCTCCACTCTCCAGGGCCCTTGGCTGATAGTCAAGGGTAGGGCACTGAGAGTTGGTGAGCCTCTGTGACTTCCAAAGTTTATAAAGAGATGACTTGGTGGAGGGGAGACTTGGCTCAAGCTAATGAGAAAGAGGTTGATGCCAGAGAGTAGAAACATCTGCCTCCCCCTGAATGAGAGGATATGTAAGGTGATGGAAGGAAGGTGTTCCAGAATAATGCAGGATTCAGGAAGTTTCTTCATTTCATTTTTTGCTTGAATTTCAAAATAATATGGAGTATGTGAACTAAGTAAATTATATTTCTCCAGCCAAGTCAAACAGAAATGTTCATATGGTTTTTAAAAAGTTAGCATTTAGTACACTTGAGTCAGAGCTTGAACCTGTGTTCTTACTGTACACCATCTCTTTTTGTGTGTTGTCAATCATTTCCTTATGGTGTATTTGACAAACCCTAGCCTAGTCCCTACTCTCCACCTTATTCAATTTACCTGTCCTTGTTAGGACTCTAATGCCTTGAATTGTGCCTGTTGTAGTGTTAGCACCAAACAAACATGTCTGAAGGAAAGAAGGAAGAAAAAGGGGTGGTAGGGAGGAATCCTTGATTATTCTACTTTGAACTGATCTTCCTAAAATAAGAAAAACCATGGTTTTAATCTCAGCTCTGCCTGTTAAATTACTTTAACTCTCTAAAGCTTATTTTCTTACCTGTACAATGAAGATAATGACAGCTCATTCACTGAATTTTTATGAGAATTCAAATAACGCTTATAGAGGTCTAGTGGAGTGTAAAATGCAAAAATCATCTTTCAATAGCCAGTGGTTGCTATTACTATTGTTGTTGCCAATAGTACATACTGTTTATATTTCGCCACATAGTACCTATTATTTTCTAATTATTACGCATGATTTAGTCACTAGTTTAGCATGTATATGCCAGACGCATTCCAAACATATTAAAAATTAAACACATTCAATATTTACAATAACTTAAGGTTAATAACTTAATAACATAAGGTAAATGTTATTATTATTCCCATTTTACAGATAAGAACACTAAGTCAAAATTTAATCACTTATTCAGTGCTACACAGTATATGAGTGACAGAGCCAGGATTCAAATCTGTGAAAGTTGAAGTATTTACATAACACTGTTACCTAACCTCTCCCTAAGGTTCCTTTGACTAATTATAAGATCTTTGGAAAAAATCAAATCCAAGCATTTGGATTCCACAAACAATCTTCTTTATTGCAATATGATGATATCTCTCACATCATAATCATCTTTCCTATCTGTAGGCTTGTTACAAACAAACTTCTTCCTTGACACCTGTTTTTAAATCCCCTTTGCTAACAGTCCTGAGCCCAGAGAGGGCACTTTTCAATCAATTATTAATTGATTATTATTAATTTGATCTATTTCCTTTGGCTAGACTATAGCATTATATTTCAGTGGTAAGGAAAATAAATGTATTTACAGAATTTGCATTTTAAAACATACAAAGTCAATTCTTTGCAAGGCATTTAGTGGTTTTACGGTGACAGTAGTTATATGTACATTATTTGATTGTGGTTGCCATGGTTTTAATGGTCAATTCCAGTGTTACTGAAGTGTAACTGCATTGACAGTTTTGGAAATTCTATCATTTTATTGAAATTTCCAAGTTTGTTTAACATGACTGAGTACACCTTGAAGCAAGAAAACTCTAATTCATCCAGTTAACCACTGAGAGACTAATTCAGTATTAGCTAAGCTAGTACTAACAGAGATAAGCAAATTAGTAACATCCAACGGTGTGATTCCTATAATGTATAGCTTTTGTTCTGCTCTACTTAAAGGAAATATCTAGTAGCTAGTAGCACATACATGTTGTCATTTAGGTTCATTTGTTGCCATGAGCCAACTAGGTGCCTTCCCTGTGACAATTACTTAATTGATTTTGCTAAATGTCAAAGAAAATCCCATTGAAAATTGGGCCTATAAAAGTATTAGGTTAACATAAGTCAAGACATTGACATAGAAAAATAGAAAAGAGAAATGAATTCTCTGCTATTCAATGACTAGCCAACATAACTAACCTATATAGCATCAAAACCCAATCACTTGAGAAAGAAGCAATTTCACATGCAACTCACCTATCTCCTGTCTTCTACATTAGATTTTGTGGCATTTCCCAGTATGGGCGACACCTGGTCATAGGCCTGTTCACAGTTTTTTCTTTATCACACCCCCTGCCAGCTTTTTGCCTTGTTCACTTTATCAACCCCCTACTTCGCATGCTTCCTTAAGTATTTACCTGTTCTTTCTCTTCAGTAGTCATAGTTACCATTCCAAATGCATTTGGACACTATGACTAGCATCTTTAGTCTTTCATTACCAGCTTAATGCCTTTTCAGCAATTTCAGTTCAGATGCAGTTGCCAAGCAGCACTGGGGTATGGCCTGAAATGCCAACATAAAGTTAGGAACCTCGCCTACTCTGTCCTGCTCAATATCTCCAAACACATTGGAAATGTATTACTTACATTGCTATCTGATTTGTTAAATGATTTGCTTGTTCTACCTTAAAGAGAAAAGATGAAGTATATTTAGGAAGAAGATACCAGGAGGGAAAATTGTTCCAATAAGTGTTCTGCTGGGCATTTGACTAAATCCACCTGTATGATGAATTTCTAAATGTACAAGAGGAAATGTTTGGCTATATCTTAAACTCAAGATTAAGGGAAAATTTTGCTAAATATGAAAGCAAGTATGATATCATTAGGAAAATAATTTAGATCATGTAACGCCACAAATGAGCAATTGAAAGATACATTGTAAAAAAAGGACATATTTTAGTACATTGGACAATAGATTATTTCAAGAAATTTTGCAATATAAAGAAAAGAATTAAATTATGGAGAGAGACGGAGAGATAGAAAGAAAGAGAAACAGACAATGAATAGGTACAAGAAATCATTAGAAAGTTACCTTAAAAATCAAATCATTAAAAAATGAGAGAGGGCTGGGATGTGGCTCAAGCGGTGGCGCGCTCGTCTGGCATGCGTGCGGCCCGGGTTCGACCCTCAGCACCACATACCAAACAAGGATGTTGTGTCCGCCGAGTGCTAAAAAATAAATATTAAAAAAATTCTCTCTCTCTCTCCCTCTCTCTCACTGTCTCTCACTCTCTCTTTAAAAAAAATGAGAGATTAACTACTAACAAGGTGATAAATTCAAATTGAAGTAAATGAGAGGGTTTTTTTTTTCAGAAAAAGACTGGTAAATGAAAATCTCATGATAAAAAGATTATAAAGGATAATAAAAAGTAATAACACTCCATTGTCCAACCCAATAATTTGTTAAAAAATTTGGAAATAAACATGATGATTGTTAGTATGCAGATGCTTTGACTTATAAAAGAAAGAAGGAAGGGTCAGGGTCAGGGAGGGAGGAAGAAAGAGAAGGAAACAGAGGTAAACAACCATAAAGACAAATATATTGAAAATGATTATTCTTGGATTCTGGATATTTATATTTCTCTTTAAATCTTTTGTTCAATCACTTAAAGGAATGCATTTATTTTAATATCAGAGGAGAAAAACAACAAAAATATTTATATTTTTGAAAAATATTAAATCAATGAATTCTGAAAAAAATTAAAAGGTAATAGTGGCCTTATCAAAATATCTCTGGCATCAAAATATAGGATGCAAATGGCTAAATAAAATATTACCAAAAGATGATTTATTTGTTTCTAAAGTAAACTCAATTGCTATAGGTTTCTTAAAAAATTATTTATAAGTTATAAATATTTTTGGAATTTTTCATCTGTCTTTTGGTTTCTAGTGTGTTTCATTGTTTATTTTCATGATTCTAATATTTTTTCTTTAGGAATTATTGATTTTGCATTCTTCTTCAAATAGTATCACTCAAAAATGAAAATCATTTATTTTTAGCATATCAGTAGTTTATTTTCAATATCTAAATCTACACAGAATCAATGTTAATACAAATAGTGATATTTTTCAGATAAAGCTTTTAATATCAGGTTTATTTGTTCACAATATTCTTAGTAATTTAAAATGTCACATTTATCATAAATATGATATAAGCAGTCATTCCTGGGATTTGTATTCTAATAACTTAATCTGTCAATTTTTACTTTGACTTCTGTTTTAACCATCTTTTAGGTGTTTTTCTATTCTACTAGTGTCTTCTATTCATTTCTCAAGATTTTTAGTTTATCAAAATCATTTCATCAAATTAAGAAGTACTAAAATGTATTATAAAAGCATTAAAAAATTAAGATTTTTGAATATGATAAAGTGCAAATAAATAACTTATATTGGAATAATTAATAGTCTGCCAATATTGAGAAATTCTGCCCTTACAGAAGGAACATTAGGCAGATACAGATTTAATATAAATAATAATAAAAAACCCTGCTATTAATCAATAAAATACAGACCAATATCTCTTTTAAATTCTTGTACATAAGTTATATGTGCAATAATTAAAAAATGATAAAAAGGAAATAAAAATAAATTTACAAATTCATTATCAGGACATATCCATGAGAAACAAATAATACTATAAAACAGCAATAATGTTTTATTTCTAAATTGCCCAAAGGACAAAAAATAAAACATTTCACAAAATCCTATGTTAGTGCAATGGAATGGATATTGGCATCCATTGTTGGTGGGATATATATCTACATCTATTTTGGGAAAGTAATTTAGAAGTATATAGTTTAAAATTAATTCAATCAACACATCAGCAAGCACACTTCTATAAAAACTTTAATATGAAAGTGACAGTTTCAGATTCATACATATATATATATATATATATATATATATATATATATGAAAGTCCACTTAAGTTTTAAAAATAATGATAATATGATAATGCAGGAGACAGATATAATAAATTACTATACTTCTTGAAAATGGAGTGTTATGTAGGATTGACATGAAGCAGTACAAAAAGCTGATGATTACAAATGATCACTAGACATGAAGGTAAAATCATAGAATGAATGTTAAGAATTATTCTATTAAATAAAATAAGTTATGAGAACCTGTTCCATCACATAAAACTGGCTAACTCTGGGGAAATTAAGAGGCAATCAACAAGAATAACTTCCTGACTTTTTCTTCATGTAATATGTCCTATCTTTCTATATATTGGTTTGGCATATACTGAAGGATAATTTTAAAATAGGCCATTTTTAAATTTTAGAATACTCAAACTTAAAATGCCAAGCAATATGGTAAAAATACAGGTGTTTTGTGATATGGTCAAATTTCTATTTTTATTCTTACTCAAATCTAAAAGCTATAATGAAATGGCTTTTAAAAGTCAACACAAATAATGCAGTCTAATACACTGGTGTCTTTATAACATATTCCTTATGCTAAAAAGGCACTAAAGTTAAAGATAAAATTATTTTGTGTCATAAGTATAGAGTAATTGTTAGTACTTAAGTAATAATAATAGTATTTATAATACCTAACACTTTTTTAAGTTGCCAAAGATGGTAATGTGCATCATTATCTCATTTGAGCCTCATAACAGTACTGTAAATTATGGATGAATATAATGCAGTTTTAATGGAAATTATCCCCCAATACCCATATTCCAAAAATATAAACATCTTAGACACAGACAAAATGCTGCAATTTCAAATGCATTGTAAACATAACTGAAACACAGATTTAGAAAATGTGCCTATCTTAAAATTTACCTCACTGAAGGTTCAGAAGAATAAAGCTTACCACATTCATTAACATATCCTATGTACAATAGCAAATATTTATCCATATTTAAACCAGTGATTGGGATTATTATCCTGTATAAATTAAGTCTAGTTTGCTCCATATGCAGAGAATTTCTGTAAACTGGAGTAAAATAATAAAATAAACCCTTCTTCCTTGTCACGGCAGTAGGTAGAGTTTACAAAGCTCACTTGTCAACTGAAACACTTGCCACACACACACAACTCACAAAACAGCAACAAGTGTGTTGTAAAACAACTGTCCCTTTCAGTGGGGCTTGATTTTTTTTTTTTTTTTAACTTTTCTGTATCAGATCTCACACCACGGAGATCATAACTTTTTTTGTCATTGTCTGATTTTATATAAAGGTTTCTAGTCACATTATTCTCTCCAGTGGATACAAGACACCAGTCATTCTGAAGCTAGATTTAAAGTTAGGTAGTCAGTGTAGTTAGGTAAATCGTGTCTAATATCAAGTGAAATCTAAAATGGAGGCCATGCTGAGAATGACTCAGGGAAAACACAGGACAACTCGTGGAATGTTAATGAAGTCCCAAAAAGGCCCTAGGCCAAAGTCCACCTCAAAGAAACAGCCCCCAACAGATTTGGAGATAGCCCATCCCAGAGAAGTGATAAGCCCATCCCAAAAGTGCCGCAGTCTTGGCTGGGCACAGAATCACGAACCACTCAAGCAGGAACAAAACTTTATTTTGAAAAAACCGCCGCCGGCAAGCCAAACCCGGTCCTCCCACGCGGGCGTCCACCGGAACCGCGCGTCTCCCGGAACCCGGGGTCCCCCGGACCTCCCCTGGAATTTCCTCCTACTATCCTTCCCCAACCAATGGGAACTCTCCAAGAGTCTGGTAACATGAGTCCGTAACATGAGTCCGGTAGCAGGCCAAGGTGAACAGCGGGAGTCCAATTTCCATAAGAATGTAAATCTTAACATAATCATCTCAGTGGCTAGCTGGCGTCACATCACTTTACAACCAAAGGTGCCATACATCGTATATTTGCTTGTGGCTCCTAGCACAAAAGTCCTTCCTGCCCGTTTGGCCCACCTGTGTCCTAACCCTTCCCACCTACATTCCATCACCAAAACTACAAAAAGGGGAAACAACCGCACTTCCACGGATTCCACCTCTTGGGTCCCCTTCTTACTCCAGGAGAAGTCTTTTCTGCTGTCCTTTAATAAACTTCTAATTTCTACTCTGACCTTGCCTCGGCGTGCTTCTTTGGTGTTATTCTTCAACATCGGGGAAGCAAGGACTCGTCACCGGTCAACAGCGGTATCAATTCCAACAATAGTTATGTTCAGGGAACTGATAAGAAAACCCCAAAACTTCTTTAAAATTTAAAGTTCTTCTTTCCCTGTCCACACCAGACAACATGTCTGGAGAAAGAACTGGTAGTTCCTATGCACCTCTCTGTTCTCCTTCTCCACCTCCTTTTTACTCCTCCAGACTTGAAGCTATAAGAGGGAAAAGAGGCAAAAGGTAGAGAAAGAGAGTCTCACCTCTGCTCTGTGTTATTACTGGGAAGATGATGAACTGTGCACAGATTCCCTCCCATTTCACAGGAAACAGCATCTCAGCTAGGCTCTCTTTCTCTCTCTCTCTTTTTTTTTTCCTTTGCCATCAACATGCTACATATCACTCAAAAGAGCCATTGGAGGGAAAGTATCTATTTGCTCTAAACTCTCAACTCAAAACACTGACCAGAGAATCAGAGGGTGAGTGTAGATACAGCTAGCAGGTGCATGGAGAAGGAAGGGGGAGCCCCAAATGCATAAACCCAATGAGATGTGTGTGGGAGAATTATTTTTACACACCACTACACCTCACCCATGCCAGCATTTCTCTTGAACTCTGAATTTTTTCTTAAAAATTTAGTAGCAAGTTTTATCTTCTTCATACTTCCCAGACACCCGTGATGTTAACTTACTCTTGGCTGCAATTACATTTATATGCATATACTTTTAGGAGTACTTTATGCATTTGTGCTATCTTTAAGATTTTTAGAAGTAAATTTGGTGTGAGTTTTTTTCATCAAGTTCTGCTATAGTTTGTATCTTTACTTTGTATCTTCCCCTAAAGGCCTGGTTGGTCCTCATGTCCGTGGTGCAATTGAGAGGAGGTTGAACCTTTAGGAGGTGGGTCCTAAGGGAAGGAAATTAGGTCATTTGGAGCATTACATTGGAGGACATATTGAGATAGCAGCCTTCTTCTTTCTCTCTCTTTCACTTCCTGGCCACTATGAAGGGAACTGGCATTGCTCTACCATGCACTCCCAAGACATGCTGTCTCACCTCAGGCCCAAAAGCCATGGGCTTAATAGTCCATGAACTGAAACCTCCAAAACTGAGACAAAAATAAAGTTTTCATCTTTGTTAGCTGATTATCTCAGGCACTTATTATTGCAAGGAAAGCTGACTAACACAAGTGGTCAACACAAGAAAATTTCCCAAATATATTCTGAATCAGGAAAGACCCAAGAATAAATTATTTTAATGATATTTCTCCTATAGTGTTCATAAATTTGGCATCTTGGGATCACCATGAAATAGCAACTGCCAAAAGAAGCAATTTATCATGTGAGAAGTTATTAAGTCAAAGTAAGTTGACGTGGTCATTTTCTATTTAAAAAGGTTTGTAAAATTTGCTGTTTCAAAGAAAAGAAATTCGAGGACTTGGAAGATGGCGGCGAAGGGAGTGCAGCACACCAGTACGCTGCGCCACTGTGCGGGAGAAACACGAGGTGAAATGGCTGAAGGCTACCTTGGTGGGAATCCCCAGTGAAATTGAGGTGCTCCAGAATCTAGAGGTCAGAATTCCAGCGCGCGGGATTCAGCTGCAGGGGCTTGGTCGCGGGCGATTTCTCCGCACGGAGGGAAGCAGTACTTGGTCGGCGGACCGCCCCGTGGATGGAGTCTGGGACCCGCCTGAGTTAATTAGCCGCGAGGTAGCAGAGAGGGATTACAGCGAAGCGGATTCTGCAGGCTCCTGCCAGTGGCACACTGGCCGCGCTGAGTGCTGAATTCCAGTTTTGAAATAGAGGAGAGAATCGGCCCAGTTCGATTCCCGACACCAGTCGGAACACGGAGGAGGACTGCAGCCGCCATCATGGAGAGCTGATGCAATCATCCCTGTTTTCTACTGATCTCAGCTCATTCAACTACAGAACAGGTGATTCCAGGCTGGTATTTGCCTGCGTCGCGCAGACAGATCGCTCAGGCTCGGGATTGGAAACTCTGAGGAGAATACTCTTCAGGCCTCACCCCTGGCAAGGCGGGCGCCGGGCTTTGAGCGGCCAGATTCTAGTTCCCCGGGTTGCTTTGGCCCAGGGCGGGAGATCCTTCGGGGACTCCGGGCGGAGGCCAGTAACAAGTGGAACAGTTTTGGCCCGGGGCTAGGGAACCCGCGGCGACTGCGTCTTTGACCCTGCCCCTGTCTGAGCGTACACTGAGCTGGGAGAGGTTGGAGCTGCCAGGCTCGGGCTCCCGGGGCTGCCTGGGCCTGAGGCTGGGGTACCTCTGTGGAGCCTGCTCCGAGCAGAGTGTGGCAGGGATCGGAGAGGCTGGGTTCTGGCTCTCGTGGCTGCTTGAGCCCAGGGCCGCGGAGCCTGCGGGGACCGCTAGCTGAGGCCAGCCACAAGTGAAACTTGCGACGAGGGGCAGCGGGACTCTGTCTCCTGGAACAGTTTTGGCCCGGAGCTGGGGAGCCCGCGGGAAGTGCATCTTAGACTCTGCTCCCAGAGGAGCGTGCACCGAGCAGGGAGAGTTTGGTGCGGCCAGGCTTGGGCACCGAGCAGGGAGAGTCTGGTGCGGCCAGGCTTGGGCTCCCGGGGCGGCTTTGACCTGGGATTGGGGAACCCGCGGCGGTAGCCCTGAGGAGCCTGCTCCTAGCAGAAAGTGGCGGGGATCGGAGAGACCGGCTCCTGGCTCCCGAAGCGGCTCTGGCTCAGGGTTGGGGATCCTACAGGGACTGCTTCTTGGTCCGGGTCCTGCTGGGTGCTGCGGGGGCCTTGAGGGCAGAGTGGAGCTGCCTCCTGTGCCCAGAGCAGGCTAAGGGTCCCGCCGGTGTGGTATCGCGACACCCCAACTGCAGCTGGGGCCGAGGAGAGTAGCCACCCACGCCTGGAACAGGACCAGCGACCCGACGGCAGGGTAGCCAAGTCAACCCACTTGGAGTGAAGGCCGTGAAGAGCTGCCGTCTGACCCTGCAAGGTAGGCAGTCCTGCGTCCCACTGGCAGGACAGGCTCGGCAGCCGGCCAGTGTGGTGGACGAGTAGCATCGAGGCAGTCACGTCACACTGGTTGGAGTGGGGGTTGAACAGAGCCGCCGCCAGCGTCCGGAAGGAGCCCAGATACCCGTTGGAGAGGCAGTTAGGTACCCCCACTGGGAGTGGGGGTTGAGCAGAACTGCCGCCCAGGCCCGCAGGGTGAGCAGATCTGAGACCCACCGGCGGAACAGGCTTGGAGGCCGACCAGCGTGGTAGACACGTCACATCAATTGGAGTAGGGGTGGAGAAGAGCTGCTGCCCAGGTCCGGATCAGGACCAACGATCCGAGGACGTGGTAGGAACGTCACCGCAATTGGAGTGGGGGCAGAGTAGAGCAGCCACCCGTGCCCGCAGGGCGGGCAGACCTACGACCAACCAGCGTAGTGGATAGATCACCCTGATTAGAGGAGGATCACAGCCACTACCCGCCCTACAAGAGAGATATCCCAAATATACAAGAGCAACATAAATAAACAGGTGGAAAAATTTCAAAAACACAACAGTTTCACCAAGCAGAAAGAAACGCAAGCAACATGAAAAGACAAGGAAAGAAAGGACCACAAGCAATGCAGGTCAACTCAACTCTAGAAGAGGTAATAGCTGCAACAGATGGAATGTCAGATAAAGAGTTCAGGATATACATGCTTCAGATGATCTGGAGTCTCAAGGAAGACATGAGACAGCAAAATCAGACAATGAAAGATCACATTGACAAGGAACTACAGAAACAAATCCAGGAAGTAAAAGATCAATTTCACAGGGAGTTAGAAGTAATAAAAAACAAACAAATAGAAATCCTAGAAATGCAGGAAGCAATAAACCAACTTAAAACCTCAATTGACAATACTACCAGCAGAATAGATCACTTAGAAGATAGAACATCAGACAATGAAGACAAAGTATTTCAACTTGAGAAGAACATAGACAGTTCAGCAAGACTGCTAAGAAACCATGAGCAGAACATCCAAGAGATATGGGATAACATTAAAAGACCAAACTTAAGAGTCATTGGGATACAGGAGGGCACAGAGCTCCAAACCAGAGGAATGAACAATCTATTCAATGAAATAATACGAGAAAACTTCCCAGACTTGAAGAATGAAACAGAATCCCATATCCTAGAAGCCTACAGGACGCCAAAAGTGCAAAATCATAAGAGATCCACACCTAGACACATTATAATGAAGATGCCCAACATACAGAATAAGGAGAGAATTTTAAAAGCTACAAGAGAAAGAAAGCAGATTACATTTAGGGGCAAACCAATCAGGATAACAGCTGATCTCTCAACACAGACTCTGAAAGCTAGAAGATCCTGGAATAACATTTTTCAAACACTGAAAGAAAATGGGCTCCAACCAAGAATCGTGTATCTGGCGAAATTAAGCTTCAGGATGGAAGATGAAATTAAAACCTTTCACAATAAACAAAAGTTAAAAGAATTCGCAGCTAGAAAACCATCTCTTCAGAAAATCCTTGGCAAAACATTAGAGGAAGAGGAAACTGAAAATAACATTGAAAACCATCAGTGGGAGGTAGGACAGTAAAGGGGGGAAAGTAACCAAAGAGGAAAACTAATCAGGTTTAGTAACATAAATAAACAAATATGACTGGAGGAACAAACCAAATCTCAATAATAACCCTAAATGTTAATGGCTTAAACTCACCAATTAAGAGACACAGGCTAGTCGAATGGATCACAAAACAAGATCCAACAATATGTTGCCTACAGGAGACGCATTTGATAGGAAAAGATATACATAGACTGAAGGTGAAAGGCTGGGAAAAATCATTCCACTCATATGGACTGCGGAAACAAGCAGGAGTGTCCATACTCATATCAAACAAAATAGATTTCAAGCCAAAGTTAATCAAAAAGGATAAAGAGGGACACTGCATACTGCTCAAGGGAACCATACACCAACAAGACATAACAATCATAAATATATATGCCCCAAACAATGGTGCAGCTACGTTCATCAAGCAAACTCTTCTCAAGTACAAGAGTCTAATAGACCACCATACAATAATCATGGGAGACTTCAACACACCTCTCTCACCACTGGACAGATCTTCCAAACAAAAGTTAAATAAGGAAACTATAGAACTCAACAACACAATTAGCAACCTAGACTTAATTGACATATATAGAATATACCACCCAACATCAAGTAGTTACACATTTTTCTCAGCAGCACATGGATCCTTCACAAAAATAGATCATATATTATGTCACAGGACAACTCTTAGACAATATAAAGGAGTAGAAATAATACCATGCATCCTATCTGATCATAATGGAATGAAACTGAAAATCAACGATAAAAGAAGGAAGGAAAAATCATGCATCACGTGGAGAATGAACAATAGGTTACTGAATGATCAATGGATCATAGAAGACATCAAGGAGGAAATTAAAAAATTCTTAGAGATAAATGAAAACACTGACACAACATATCGGAATCTATGGGACACATTGAAAGCAGTTTTAAGAGGAAAATTCATTGCTTGGAGTGCATTCCTTAAAAAAAGAAAAAACCAACAAATAAACGATCTCATATATCATCTCAAAATCCTAGAAAAAGAAGAGCAAAATAACAGCAAAAGAAGTAGAAGGCAAGAAATAATTAAAATCAGAGCTGAAATTAATGAAATTGAAACAAAAGAAACAATTGAAAAAATTGACAAAACCAAAAGTTGGTTCTTTGAAAAAATAAATAAAATTGACAGACCCTTAGCCATGCTAACGAAGAGAAGAAGAGAGAGAACCCAAATTACTAGCATACAGGATGAAAAAGGCAATATCACAACAGACACTTCAGAAATACAGAAGATAATCAGAAATTACTTTGAATCCTTATACTCCAATAAAATAGAAGATAGTGAAGGCATCGATAAATTTCTTAAGTCATATGATCTGCCCAGATTGAGTCAGGAAGATATAGACAACCTAAACAGACCAATAACAATAGAGGAAATAGAAGAAACCATCAAAAGACTACCAACTAAGAAAAGCCCAGGACCGGATGGGTATACAGCAGAGTTTTACAAAACCTTTAAAGAGGAACTAACACCAATACTTTTCAAGTTATTTCAGGAAATAGAAAAAGAGGGAGAACTTCCAAATACATTCTACGAGGCCAACATAACCATGATTCCTAAACCAGACAAAGACACTTCAAAGAAAGAAAACTACAGACCAATATCTCTAATGAACCTAGATGCAAAAATCCTCAATAAAATTCTGGCGAATCGGATTCAAAAACATCAAAAAAATTATACACCATGATCAAGTAGGATTCATCCCTGGGATGCAAGGCTGGTTCAATATACGGAAATCAATAAATGTTATTCACCACATCAATAGACTTAAAAATAAGAACCATATGATCATCTCGATAGATGCAGAAAAGGCATTCGACAAAGTACAGCATCCCTTTATGTTCAAAACTCTAGAAAAATTAGGGATAACAGGATCATACCTCAACATTGTTAAAGCAATCTATGATAAGCCACAGGCCAGCATCATTCTGAATGGAGAAAAATTGAAGGCATTCCCTCTAAGATCTGGTACAAGACAGGGATGCCCTCTCTCACCACTTCTGTTCAACATAGTCCTCGAAACACTGGCCAGAGCAATTAGACAGACAAAAGAAATTAAAGGCATAAAAATAGGAAAAGAAGAACTTAAATTATCACTATTTGCAGATGATATGATTCTATACCTAACAGACCCAAAAGGGTATACAAAGAAACTATTAGAGTTAATAAACGAATTCAGCAAAGTGGCGGGATATAAAATCAACACGCATAAATCAAATGCATTCCTGTATATCAGCGACAAATCCTCTGAAACGGAAATGAGGACAACTACTTCATTCACAATATCCCCCCAAAAAATAAAATACCTGGGAATCAACCTAACAAAAGAGGTGAAAGACCTATACAATGAAAACTACAGAACCCTAAAAAGAGACATAGAAGAAGACCTCAGAAGATGGAAAAATATACCCTGCTCATGGATAGGCAGAACTAACATCATCAAAATGGCGATATTACCAAAACTTCTCTATAAGTTCAATGCTATCCCAATCAAAATCCCAACAGCATTTCTTGTAGAAATAGATAAAACAATCAGGAAATTCATATGGAATAATAAAAGACCCAGAATAGCAAAAACAATGCTAAGCAGGAAGTGTGAATCAGGCGGTATAGCGATACCAGACTTCAAACTATACTACAGAGCAATAGTAACAAAAACAGCATGGTACTGGTACCAAAACAGGCGAGTGGACCAATGGTACAGAATAGAAGACACAGTAACTAATCCGCAAAACTACAACTATCTTATATTTGATAAAGGGGCTAAAAGCATGCAATGGAGGAAGGATAGCATCTTCAACAAATGGTGCTGGGAAAACTGGAAATCCATTTGCATCAAAATGAAACTGAATCCCTTTCTCTCGCCATGCACAAAAGTTAACTTAAAATGGATCAAGAAGCTCGATATTAAATCAGAGACACGGCGTCTGATAGAAGAAAAAGTCGGCTATGATCTACATACTGTGGGGTCAGGCCCCAAATTCCTCAATAGGACACCCATAGCGCAAGAGTTAACAACCAGAATCAACAAATGGGACTTACTCAAACTAAAAAGTTTTCTCTCAACAAAAGAAACAATAAGAGAGATAAACAGGGAGCCTACATCCTGGGAACAAATCTTTACCCCACACACTTCAGATAGAGCCCTAATATCCAGAGTATACAAAGAACTCAAAAAATTAGAAAATAAGATAACAAATAACCCAATCAACAAATGGGCCAAGGACCTGAACAGACACTTCTCAGAGGAGGACATACAATCAATCAACAAGTACATGAAAAAATGCTCAACATCGCTAGCAGTCAGAGAAATGCAAATCAAAACCACCCCAAGATACCATCTCACTCCAGTAAGATTGGCAGCCATTAAGAAGTCCAACAACAAGTGCTGGCGAGGATGCGGGGAAATGGGTACACTTGTTCATTGTTGGTGGGACTGCAAAATGGTGCAGCCAATTTGGAAAGCAGTATGGAGATTTCTTGGAAAGCTGGGAATGGAACCACCATTTGACCCAGCTATTCCCCTTCTCGGTCTATTCCCTAAAGACCTAACAAGAGCATGCTTCAGGGACACTGCTATATCGATGTTCATAGCAGCACAATTCACGATAGCAAGATTGTGGAACCAACCTAGAAGCCCTTAAATAGATGAATGGATTAAAAAATGTGGCATTTATACACAATGGAGTATTACTCTGCAATAAGAAATGACAAAATCATAGAATTTGGAGGGAAATGGATGGCATTAGAGCAGATTATGCTAAGTGAAGCTAGCCAATCCTTAAAAAACAAATGTCAAATGTCTTCTTTGATATAAGGGGAGTAACCAAGGACAGGGTAGAGACGAAGAGCTGGAGAAGAAGAATAACATTAAACAGGGATGATAGGCGGGAGGGAAAGTGAGAGTTAAGGGAAATTGCATGGAATTGGAAGGTGAGCCTCAGGGTTATACACAATTACATATAAGAGGAAAGGAGGAGTAGGAGAAAAATTATATAAGTGGAAGAAACGATTTATAGTAGAGGGGATGGAGAGAGAGAAGGGGAGGGGAGGGGAGGGGAGGGGAGAGGGGACAGTGGAGAATGGGATAGACAGCAGAATACATCAGTCACTAGAAAGGCAATTTGTAAATCAATGGAAATGTAACTGATGTGACACAGCAATCTGTATACGGGGTAAAAATGGGAGTTCATAACCCACTTGAATCAATCTGTGAAATATGGTATATTAAGAACTATGTAATGTTTTGAACAACCAACAATAAAATAATTAAAAAAAAAACAAAGAAAAGAAATTCAACTTCTGTATAAAGTAATTCTTTCTGCATCCCTGGAAACCACCTATTTTATCTAATCAGTGTATTCACTATTCACCTGCTACAATCAAAATCTGTTTTTAGATTTCATACCTATCTTGTTCTTCACAAGGAAAAATAAAGATGAGTAGCTTATCATTCACTTAATACCTTAGAAAAATAAGATGTACATTTCTATTACAACTTGGGAGTCACAGAACAAGTATTAATATCTGAATTTAGAATTTCTACATTCTAATAGACAAGATATTCCACCTGATATTGGTCTCACAACCAGTGGGAAATGGTTCTCTTATTACCCTCTGGTTATCACTATTGGCAGATAATGTGGCAACATAAGCATCCTGTGTAGTTTATCTCTCACAAAAACCAAGTAGTTTTAAGAACTAGAGTCCATGATGTGGCTATAAAAGGAATTATTCCCTCTTAATCACATTACAAAAAAAATCTCATAATGTGTTTATCTATCCTTGCTTCATTGAGGGGATTTTTTTTTGACAAATTCCTGTATTCCACAAAATGTGCAGTATGCGTCCACTTTGTTCAGATTTTGTTAATTACTCATGATTGTAGGGAGGAAATGGTCCCTGCTTTGGAGACTTTATAGAATGCAGATAGTCATGCCCACCAAAAGTTAACAGTACAATGTGTTGTTGCTATGATTAAGTTACATTCCAGATACCAGAAGAACTTTAGGCAGGTTGTTGGCAGTTACTTGGGAAAATTCAAGATATATTTACGGAGCAGAGGATCTGGAGCTAAGACTGACAGGATGAATAGTCACTTGGGTGTCAGTCAGCAACCTGCAGGACAGATGAAAGGAATGTGAGGGAAAGGATGAGGGAGGCTGACAGGGTCTGGCAACACAGAGTAACTCAGAGAGGGAAACTGGAGTACAGAATCAGGGGAGACACATTTATGTAAGTTTCATAATAAAAATAATATATTATGCAAAAATGTGTATTTTAATCTCTAACTAATGAACTAGATATTGTGTTGTTAAAATTGTTCTTGAGATGACCTTGAGGATGGATTAGAGACAAGTAAGCAGAGAGGGAAGATTAAGATTAATTAAGAAGATCAGTACAAGTTTCAATCAAGAAGATAATACAAGTTTCCAAACGGGAAGAGGGAGGAAAGAGAATAAGGATGGGTAATGAGGATGAAGAGGAGGAGACTGCTAGATGCTGAAGACAGTATGAGTTGCGTTAATCACTGTGGAAGGTAACCAAGAAAAATCTAGGAAGATATTCCTGTGTCTCAGGATTAGGCTAATAAGAAAATGATGTTAAGATTTAAAAAAGAATGGAGGTGGTGGCCTGGTAATCTCAGCCATTGAGGAGACAGAGGCAGGAGAATCACAAGTTCAAAGCCAGCCTTAGCAATTTAACAAGGCCCTAAGCAACTTAGCTAGATCCTGAACCAAAATAAAAAAATTTTAAAAAAGAAAAAAGAAAAAGGGCTGGGGTTGTGGTTTTGTACCCAAGGTACAATTGCTGGTACAAAAAAAAAAAAAAAAAAAAAACTAAAAAAGGTATGATGAAAAATAAATTGATTTAGTTTCATTTTATTTTCATTTAGAATTTAAGGGAAATAAAATTCTCTTTAAGTTACCACGAATTTGAAATTTTTATGAAACCTTTTGAAGGTTTTCCTTTTGTGGAGTAAAAGCATTTTTAAATTTATTCGTATTTCTGTTTCACATGAGTGGAAGGTCTCATGAAATTACTATAAGTGGTCCAATAAAGTTAGTATTGGACAACTTATAGTAATTTTAATACTTAAATCACTGAGGTCAGGGTAATTAAAATGAAACCTTTGTGAAAACCAAATAGTTGTAAAAAATAAAGTAGTATATTCTCTGTGCCTTGAAAAAGACACTTTATGCCGGTTGATCTTTCTTAATCTCTTTCTGCAAAGACTTAGCTCTCAAATGTTTTTGAAGATGGTTTATCTAAAGCACCTATTTGCATTTTCCAGTGGAGGGAAGCAGGAGTGAGGAAATTCAGTGATACTAGGAGTACAAATTACAAGAGCCACCAGGAAGCTGACACAGCCCCTGGAGTATAAGAAGATGAATAGCATTGCACTTACCAAAACCCATCTTGAGCAGAGTATTGGATATGGTTAGAAGGAAGATATTGATAAATCATGTAGGATGAGACTGGAGGTTAATGAGAATCCCACAGGCCATTCTTGAATTACATATGATTACTAAATGGTCCTCGAAAAAAGGTGGGTCCTATTATATTCCAGGTCTTTCTGGAAAGGGGCATTCAATTTCTCAATCAGACTAATTTGTTAGCATGGTATAAGAAAGGACTGATTCTGTCTCCCTGTTTTCTTTCTCTGCCTAGTCTCAGCTTCTCTTCCCAAAGTTGTTAAATTTTGTTTTAAAGTGTGCAAAATTACTTGGCCTAAGGCATCAAATCATTAATAGTCTCAGAAAACCCAGGTATTCCATCCAGTTAGTCCAAAAATATGAATTAAAATGTTCTTATTGTCTAAAAACTAGGTGGCTTCATGGAATCAGAGTTGTTCTTCTTTCCATGTTTTACTTCTAGCTTTTTCTATTACCTATAAGTGTGCTTATGTGTGATCCTAATACCTCTTTTAGGGTCAGCATGTTTTATATTGGCATATTTACCTCCAAGATCCAAACTTGAACAGGTTTATGATTATGAAAAAGAGGCAATATGCTGGGGGATATTAGTACATAAATCATTGTCAGAAAACCAATCCTGTGTTTCAAAGCAGCAAAACCTTTTAAAGTATTGATATAGGTCCAGCCAAAAGGGCATGGAGAATGTTTTTTCTTTTGTCCTAAATAGCTATCTAATAAGGATGTGACATTTTTTTAAATAACAACAAATTGAGTTTATTAAGCATTTCTATAAATAGGTTCTCTTAACAGACATTGATTTTAAAAAAAACTGTCAAAACTGAAGTTCTCTCTTATTATCTGTCATTTTATATGTCATTTTTTTTGTTTCAGAGTTAGAAATGTAAATTCTTCTTTTAGAAATAGAGCTCTTAGGCAAAACAATGACTAAAGCATTTTAATTCATGCTAAGAATTTAGAAGAGAAGTAAAGCTTTATTGTTAAGACTGGTCACATTTCAAACCTACAATTATGCTGAGGCATTGAAATAGGGTGCACTTTTTATGCCATTCAAAGAATTTTCAATAAAGTATGTAAATTAGCCTATTATTTCATCCTTGTAAACTTGATGCAGCAAGTTTACTGGCTGAGTCAGTAAAAAATGATCTAAATGACAATGTTGAGCAGAATTCCTTAGGTCACGATGGTTCATATCATTGTTAAGACATATCTACATCTATCTATGTAGGACAAGCTCAGAAGAATGGAATCAAGTGGAAAAAAGAGGAAAAAATTGAAATGTTATTAAAAAGGAAAAAAAAAAAAACGATACCTGATTCTGTTACTAGTTGTCATTATCATGACTGATTAAGTTTTAAGTTCTTGGATCCTAGCTTTTTGCAGATATGAAAGAATGGGAAACACAAAGTTATTTCTAAATAACCACCATGCTGTCTTGTTCTATAGTCCCATAATAAAAATGTTTAAGCAATAAATTATTGTTTTTTTAATGTCATATATTCTGAGGCAATACCTTATATTTTCTTAGTGTAAGAATATAAATTAAGTTACTATCATCAGGTAGTAATTCTTTTTACTTTGAGGAAACACTTCAATATATGACAAAGGTAAAATACATTGACAATAAAATTAACTTTGCTTGACCAGGTGAAACCAGAGTTTCAAAATGGGTGGGATCTACATAAGCTGCAGATCTCTATAGCTGAGAATACTGTAGCTATTGGAGGCAGGCTCTGCCCTCTAGTATTGCTGCAGACCCCAGCAGCTCATTGCCAATTATTCCTTTCTGGGTTCTTGTGATTTTGAAGTGTAAACTTAAGAGTAAAAGGAGTAGGATTTATTGAAGAATAAAAACAGAACTTGCTGGGCCAGAGAGGACCATGGTGAAGGGAGAACCAGATGAGGATTGCTACCTGAGTGTGCTAGTCTAGGGGTTTATATAAATAACACTTGGATCAACATTATTGGTCTAAATTTATGCTAACTATGGTTTGGAAAAGTACTAATGCTGTTAGTCCAAAATTCATGCTAATCAGATTTTGGAAAAATACTAAGGCTATTGATTAACTCTTGAACCTGAACTTTTGTTCAGGTCTTCCCCACTTCCATTTTCTCTGCTGGTTAGGAAGCAGAAGGTTGAAGTCGTGAGAGAGTAGATGTCAGGGTTCTGAGCTGACTAGCTGTGTTGGTTTCTTGAGGGTGCTGTGTGGAACAGGATTCTGCTGTGAGCATCCATATCGGCCTGGGTTGGGCCACTGGGGGGTGACAAGTTGGTGTGCTCTGCTTACATTGGCACTGGCCCATGGCACCTCAGAGCTGGCATCAGCATGGTGGGCTCCATGTGCAGTACCCTGAGTAGCCATTCCACCGCTCCACAAAGCTTCACGGCAGGGATCAGTGGGCTGGCTGTGTGGCTTAGCTGCTGAAGAACCATGTAATAGACACTATAGTTATTTCTGTGGAAAGCAATTGTAGGGAAAAGACCCAGATAAAGAAGGTAGTGGAAGAAGCAGAAATGAAGAAAAATAACTATCAAACAGACATATTCCTTTCTTGAAGGAAACAGCAAAACAAAGTGGTTAGCAGATGATGAAAATAGACCTAGGTTTGAATTTCAGTAAATGTATGGTCCAATCTGCTAAATTACCCATCCTTGAATCTCAGTTTTCTAATCCATACAATGAGGATATAAATATAAATCAATTCTGAAGTTGCTTTGAGGATTCAATAGAATAATGCATTAAAATTGTTTAACACACTACTTCCAGGTGAACCGACCATGTGCTTAATAGATGGAATGAGTCTCAAGCATACCTGGGAGTTATTCTTGCTGAACCTCAAGGATATTTGGGAAATCAACCTTTAGTTTACTTGTCTTAGAGTAAATAATGAAAATGAGCAGCAGTTTTGTAACAGTTCCTTACCGTGGTGACCAAATTTGTAGAACCATGTCCAGAGAAACCATAAAGCAAAAGGAATACCAGATAATAGAAATGAACAAATTTTTCATCTGTCAGAATCCACCTGTGGGGGTGGAAAGTCCCCAGCAGACTTATCAGAGAACTAAAACAATAGCATCTTCATCTGGAATCATGATGCAGCCACATTTCATATAAGATTTATACCTCTTGCCAATAAAAACAATTTTTATTATTTAGCATCTTGTCATTCAGATCGTCTTTCCATTTCTCCAGCCAGGAAAAAAAAAATGCATCAAATTTTGTTTTTTCACTTACTAGCTTTAACGTACATTGGCTAAGTTTCTCCTTCTTTTAAAGAAAGTCACATGAGATGTTTTAGGTAGTGGACCATGAATTGGACCTGCTAGAATGGTCAGGCTGGGAAGACATGTTGAAGATAGATATGGTAGATTTAAGGAAGTACCAAGTGGCTCAGGAGGCTGAGTCAGGAGGATTGCATCTTTGTTTTCTTTAAATATAAATTCTTAGATGTATCTTGTTTCCTTCTCCATGTCTTATTCCCCCAAACCCCCTCAAATACGATTTTTGTGTAATAATTGACTTCAAGTGTGTGTCCTCCATTCTGTAATTGGCTGGAGACTTTCAAGTAAAAAACACTATTTTGTTTGTTTGTTTGCTTGCTTGCTTGATTGATTGATTTTGCATGTTTGGTTCTGGGGATGGAACTCAGGACCGTGTACATTCTAAGCAAGCCCTTTACTAAACCCCCTGCCCAAAAACTACATTATCTTGAAAGAATTATCCAAAAGCATCTTAAATCCTTAGCCTATTGTTTTGGTCTTCATGGTGTTTATTATTGATATAGACAATGCCTGTATTTGGGGGGGAAGGGAGGGGTTTACTGGGGATTGAACTTGGGCACTTAACCATTGAGGAACATCCCCAGCCCTATTTTGTATCTGATTTAGAGACAGGTCTCACTGGTTGCTTAACGCTTGCTTCACTGTTGCTGAGGCTGGCTTTGCAATCCTCCTGACTCAGCCTCCTGAGCCACTGAAACAATGCCTGTGTTTTTAATCAAGTATGATCTTTGTCAAGGAATTCAAATGTTCTGTCCTAGAATTATATGTCACTAAATTAATAGCAAAAACAAAATGATTTTTAAAAAAACCTTAAATTTATGTGCAAAGAATTTTAGTTAGTTTGCAATGTTGGGGATTGAACCCAAGGCTCTGTGCATGCCAGGGATATAGTCTACCATGGACCTACACCCTAGCTTATCTTGAACTTTTACCATCAACTCTAATTTTGAAGTGGTAAACCCTTTTGATGATTTTCTACTGTTGCTTAATTATTTTTTTTTTTAGTGCTGTTGAAATGACTTAGCATAATAGGCACTACTCCAACTTGCACATGTAACACTCTTCAAAATACTCTCCTTAGCTCAGTTATTGTCCCTCTTGCCCTAACTATAGTAAATACTTAAGAAGATAGAAAAATGAATTTGTTGAATGAGTCTTAACCTAACACAAGAGCCACAGAGAAGAAATAGATCTATTTAAGTTGTATTGTCTAAAGCAATTTAATTAAAAATTATTTGTCGATTTTTCTGTTCATCTTGCCTAGGAGTCTCACTTCCAGGCTCTCATCAGTGCTATAGTTATTGTTTATTTTAGTGAGTGGGTGGGGCTCATACAAAACTGAAATTTTGGGGGCCGTTGCATCAGAATAAGAGTGATATAAAACTAACATCATTATGAAATTAAAATAATCAAACTTGAGTAACAACTACAGCAGCAATACTCTCTGACGATATGTGTAGGAGTATTTGGATGCTGCTTCTGAGAAAGGCATTCAAATTAAACACAACTTGAGCAAACCTGACACTCTGCCAGGTGTGTGTTTCTATTTTTTTTGAAGTTTCAAAAGATGCAAAAAATAGACCATGTATACTGCTACTGTTTAAAATGTTGGAGTAGAAGATTCTGGAAGACCATAAAGCTAACATTTTGTAATCCAGAAAGTGTACAGAGAAATATGAAAACATTAAATCAATTTGTAGAGAAAGGAAAACATCACTAGGCTGTTATACATCAGAGGAGCAACATCCCCACGGTTTTGTCTGCCATTTGCATTATTGCTTATAGTGGTTTCACCTTGTCAATCTGTAATAGCAGGACTCCCCCGGATTTAGATATTGGGAAAGAAAAGGGAAGAAAATATACTCAGTGAATGATTTAGAACTAGGAAAATTGGGTGGACAATGTGATTTCAGAGAGAAAATATTAGAAGTATTAAATAGTATTTCTTAACTCTGGCCTGCCTTGAAACACAGCAAACCAAGAAGCAATAAACTTTGAAACAATAAAAAAGAAAGTTGATTCTGTGATTGGAAGAGTCATTTTTAGTGAGGATAAAGATGTTGTGCAAGGAACATCACTTATCATCAAGCTTATTTCTAGTCAGATGCCAGAGTAGAGGAAAATGCTGAATGTCACTGATTTGTGACCAAGCTCAGCAATCAAAGTTAATAGGACAACCGGAAGGTAAAGCTACAAAAATTTGAACCTACAGATATCTCCAAGGTATGCAAGAAGAGGGAGTGTGAAGAAGTCAGTCCAGCATCATTTTCTGCCATGAGGATCTCAAGATACACATTTTCGATGATATAGGAAAAAAAAAACTTCCTTTGTCTACAGGGCTAAGAACAAGAAGCTGACTTATATCACAGTCATGTAATAAAATTAAAAGGGGACAATTAGAGGATCCTCAGCCCCTTCTAATTTCAGGAGCTATTATAAGACTCCGCAGCAGGGACTGTCAAAATATATACTGACTCTTCACACCAAAAACTAAGCTACAATGTACTTTTAAAACATTATGCTGAGTAAAAATGGCCAGTCACAAAAGGACACATGTTTTATGCTTCCATTTATATAAAATATCAATAATAGGCAAAACTTGTGACTATCTAGGTTTGGGAAGAGTAGGGCGTGGCAATAACAGGCAAAGACTCCTAAAGTATATAGGTATTTGGGGGGAATGATAAAAAACAATCTGAAATTAAGTAGTGATAATGGTTGTAATACTGACTATACTTAGAAGCATTAAGTTGCATACTGTAAATGGGTGAATTACATGACATGTAAATTTTATCTCAATAAAGTTGTGATAAAAATTAAGAGAAAGAAATAACTCTTTTACAATATTAGAAGAGATCTGTGAATACACTTATTGGAGTGCTCAATGCTAACACAATCCCTGTGGCCAGGAAAATGCATGCATAAATTGGGCAAACCTAAGAATTGCAACTTTACTCCTAAAATCATGTGTACAATTGGTTCCAGAAAAACCACAGGGATCTCCAAGTTGTCATTCAGGAGTTTTTGAAAAGAATGACTGGGGTCAAGAAATGCTGTAGAGGCATATACCAAAGTCCATCAAATATAGCAATGATTTTTATTCTTTTTATTAAATGTTTTGGCTGGCATAGAGATTATTCTACTTAATGGTGAACAGAATTATAGGCATTGCTTGATTGAAGATTTACAATGACCTATTTACTTAAAATTTTTCTTTAATTCAAAATTTACCAATATAGAAACTGAGGAAATAGACATCAAATGATTTAAACAATTGAGAGCCAGAATATAAAAGAATCAAAGTTGAACATAGGTCTTGAGCACTATGCCTTGTTTTGTTTTTGTCCTATGTATTATATTGCCTATGATAGATTTCTACCAATTTACTATATTCAGAGTTCTACTTTTCTTTGGAGCCAGAGTCCCTCTGGAAATGATTTAGAAAGGGGAGAAACATTCTGCTTCTTTTAAAGTTCTTAATTTGGTGATTTAGAAGAATAAACGTCACTTAGAGAATATGGCTTTAATTAAGCCAATGTTATACTCTATGCCTACATTGTACTTGCTCAAAAAGGAGAAAAGAAATAATATTGCAAGGGGATTACACTTTTGTTGTGAGTATAATTTGGCACAATCACTTCAGAAAACAGTTTGGCAGTGTTAACTTAAAGTGAACAAATGCACACTCAGTGACCAAGCAATTGTATTCCTAATTATATAATGGGAAAAAAATGTACACACAACAAACAGCATTTGTAAGAATGTTCATAGAATTGTTATTTGTTATAGGAAAAAAGCCTAGGAAATGACCCATAGAAATACATTTGTTATACTCAGTTAGTGGAATACCATAGAACAGCTTAAAAAAAAAAAACCCAGTAGCAAATACACACTGCAACATGGACACATTTTAGAAAATATACTACTGAGAAAAAAATTCCACACAGTATGAGTCAGTATAGCAGATAGTATGAAAGAGTATATATAGCATGATTCTTCTGTATATAGAAAGTTTAAAACCACGAGGGAGTAATCTGTTCTCTTACAAGTCAGAATAATGGTTCTCTTGAGTGGTTTCGGGGTAGAGTAGATGGAAGTGAAATAAGGATGCCTGTTCAGATGCACTTGTCGTAATATGGGCACTTGTTCATGGAAGTGTTTACTCAGTAAAAATCGAACAAAGTATTCACTTGTGATTTTGTCTTTCTATGCATGGATAAATGTGTGTATTCAAATATATATTATATGAGTCCCTTCCTAAGAGTTATCATGATTTTCTAGCTTCCTGCTTAACCATTTTCCCTATATAAATCATGCATGCGACAGATATTCTCTCTTATACATCAGAGCAAGCCCTGGGAGAAATCCGCCACTATAATGGATTATGTGTTTGTTTTTTCAGCCTCACATCTGTGCCCAAGAACCCAATGTGGTACTCAGTGCAAATGACAAATTGCCCCAGGGTATATGCCTAAAGAGACCTGATGTCACCTGATGGGTGGTTTTGACTCTGAAGAGATATAATAAAAGTAGCAACTTGTGATAATACTCCAGGAAGTACTCATATGAGCAGATGGAACTGAAGAGGTTAACATTTCACACAAAAAAAGAGCCAGTGTAAAGCACGTGGACCACAGCTTTCATGGAAGGAAAAAAAAAAAAAAAAACAGGAAATGACAAGCCCATGAGGTGAGAATGAATATGAACTTCAAGAAAAATAAAACAAGGCCTGGTTGGTGGCTATAATGGGACCCAAAGAAATGACAGATGTGGTCAGACAAGCAGGCAGTGTGTGGGCGGTACAGGTCAATGCAGGAAAACGGATGTCAGTACAACTCGGAAGCCACTGGAAGGTTCAAACAGGTCAGTGACATGATCTAATTGGCATTTTTAAAAGTTCACTGCCTGATATATAGAAAGTGGGTTGTGGGCAGGGAGGAGGGATGGAAGCAGAAAAGTCCTCATGAGATGATGGCTATAGTCCCAATGAGAATTGACGCCTTTTAGAGCTGATAGGATAAACTGAAGGAGGTGAATAGCCGAATATTTGGAGACTTGATCAAGTCAAAAGACGATAGTTCAACTTACTGAGAAGTTTGGGAAGGTCAGAATCAATTTAAAGCATACTTGTATGGCACTTAGCACAATATCTTTAAGTAATATCAGTTTTTGTTATTGTTATCACTATTGGATTGTCTGTACTGAGAGACTGTAAAACTCTTAAAAAGATCAGTGCACAGAGGTAGTTATATAGAGTCCCTTGCAAGATTCCTTAGCATTTGTATTTAATGGAAATTATAAAATGAGCTTCCATTTTTACAGGAGATAAGACCAAATTAGAGAAATAATAATTTTTGTAAGGCCAGCTTTATATCCAAAGCCAAAGTGTCCTGAAATCTGCATTTATGAAGATGAGGAGTATTTGAAGTTGCTGTATAGTGGATTGCAAATATTATGTATAACTAAAATTGATAGTAGTCACTTGGACTATCTCAAAAAATGGTTCAGCTCATGAAAGTTGGAAATGCATTTCTACTCTGCAAATACCAAAACCATGTTCATTTTTTTCTATGCTTCAAAATGGGGAAAGTTAAAGTGCATAATTCACCTGGCGTTAAGCAGAATACATTAGTGAGCTTTTCTATGACAAAGTAGAATTAGGAGTAAGGACCTAACTTCTGTGTGTGTTAAAGCAAATGCAGTTGGGTTTTCAAGAAGCTTCACACCTTTAGGAAGGCTTATGAATATGAAGCTACAGACAAAAACTCAGGATCATGAGATAGAGATCAGGTTTAGCAGATCAACCGTGTAAACTACCACTTGCCATCCCAACCACATGGTATTAAACCTTCTGTAGAAAAGACCACTGACACAAATGTTTTGTGTGAAACTTTTACTAAATGTGTTTTTCATAGAGGAGAATATCATGAAAAATTGATGGTGATTGATGATTGATGCTTCATATCTAATTAACATGGAGAAGAAAGGGATAAAGCAAATAAGGAGGCAGAGAATATGAATAACAAATTGTGCTAATTTGAAATAAATATACACATATGCATCTATATTATAAATACATATTTAATTAACCAACAGTAACTATAGTAATTAATTTGGGCAACAAACGATAATTTTAGGAAGAATAACATTATTAGTATTATTTATAATCACTAATATAGGGCAATAATAAAAACTATCAGTTTTAAATTGGTTTTATTATTTTTTAAAATTATTTAAAGATAATGCCTACACCAGACATAGACCATATCCATCTTCTAATGTGGGGCTACCACTGTGGGTAAATAATGCATAGACAAAGATGAGCTAAAAATTATGATATATGATTAAGTCACATGTACACGTATATACAGAAGTATATATCACATATGTCCATTCATTACACATATATAGAGTATGCATCTACATATAGACATATAGATATAGATATCTCTATGTAGCTATAGCTTTATATATATCATTAACTTATTTATATTAAATATATATCTATATCAATAGATAAGTGACTCAGCACTCATCTATATTACAGTTGGAACAAATTAAACATGAAGAACCAATATTTAACAAAAAATGCAATGCTGCTAATACAAATAACATTTTCTTGTAGTAAAATTCACTATTCATACAGAATAATTTGGTTTTTAAAATGTAAACTAATACTACATGCATCAGTCAAAATTATAAGGCTTAAATTTTGTACTCAATATATATCAGACTCCATATAAAGACAGTCATTTCCCATGATGTTTATGTAAAATAAATGTAATACTATTTTAATATACATTATGTAAATTCACATGAAAATAGAAGATACCCTATGCATAGAAGAACTTTCAGGTTCTCATAATTCTGTAATTACCATTTTTCATAAAGAATAATAATATGTAGGGACAAACTTCTTAAACTTCAAAGTGTTCTTTTGCAGTATATTTGTAATCAGTCAAAGAAACAAAAAAAAATAATAAATACCATGAATTAAAAAAAGAAATTAGCTTTGAATTTAACATTATCATCTTTCTCTGTAAAAGTGGCTCTTTGTATATTCAGATCACTCACACAAATGATAAACCTTCTGGAACTTTCTTGTGTGGACAATCAGTTTCCCCATGCAGCCTTCTATGGTTATTCTGTGCTGTCTTTCATATGCTCTTTATAATATGGGGAATTTGAAAATCAAAACCTAGAAATCTGAATTAATACAATATCCTTGAAAGAAAATAATTGGAATGAGTGAGATGTCTTTATGCCATTGATAGATGAGAAATATTTAATTTAAACTCTATTTGGCCCATAACAAAGAAATATCAGACTGCATCTGAATTGCTAACTCACCGCATTAAGGATTCAATATTTTTTAAAAGCTCAGCTCTAGTTAGTTGCTTTAGACTAATTATCAACCACAAAAGGTCATTTTGCTGAGAAGCTTCTGAGGGAGCAACTTTGCCCAGGGCTGATCCTGTGTATTGAGTTGCTATTTCAGAGAAGTGTTTGGTGTTCTAGTTTGCAACTGCTGCTGCTTTTTGTGGCTCTACTGGTCAATTAAGACACTTTGGGGTCCTTTAGTTCCAGGAGACACTCTGTTACTCTGATGAAAAAGAAAGCACTTTTTTTGTGTGTGTGTGCTCATTTGATGAAGACCTTTTAGTCTGTAGCCATCCTAGAACAACCATCCTTTATTGGTTTGGTTTCCTGTTAGCTGCTTGGAGTCAGTGAAACTCATTTCACCACCACATGCTCAGTCATGCCTTCTCTCAATTTCCACTACAGCTAACCTACCAGAGGCACCCTGAAATATGTCACCTGAGTCATAGTGGATTGACTGTTCCCCCAACTTGGTAAAATTAATGTGTCATCAGATGTTAATGTTTCTTCAAGGACTACATGTCCAAGTACCACACTTCATGTCAATGAGCCTCAAATTACTCACTGGTAAAATAAGGGAAGATTAGGGAATAGACATATTCATGTGCTGTTCTAAGAGTATGAAGTGAAATAAATCATTACCATCATGGTAATCAGTCATTCAGAAGAAATAAGAAAGCATTGTATTAATTATTCATACACTCTTTCATCCACTCATCAGGATATAAACTCCTTGCAAACAGGACAATTGTCCGTCATCCTCTCTACCTGGAGTACCAAGAAAGTGTCCTGCACATATGCTGATGCCAGAAGAGAAAAAAGAAATATTATAATAAATAAAATAAATGCAACATCCTACCTCAAGGATCTCACTAGTCCATCAGCAACCTGGGTTCATTACAAGAGAAAAAGCTTTGGAAAAAAATATCAGAAACCAGAGTTCCTACTTCCACCTTGAAACCTACTCAAGTTACATGACCTCTGGCATCATTTAACAGCTAGGTAACTCCCTTTATTCATCTGGAAATGGAATAGTGTGATCTCCATGAAGATAATGAACTGAGTACAGTCATGTATAACAAAAAACTAAATACATAATAGAGATTTAAATAAGATAAATGTTTATTTTTCTTCAAGCCACGAAATTTCCACAATTAGCAACTTAGGGCAGCATCAACAGTTCCATAATGTCATTAGGAGCCCTGTTTCCTCCTGTTCACCCACTCAGCTGTCTTTTATATGTTCCCAATTAATGGTTGTGCCACAGCCATATCCCATACAGACTGATGGAAAATTCAAAAATCAAAGGACCTACTGGCTGAGTAGGCTTCCTTTTTTCGGAGTTAGGCACATGCCTTACTACTTCTTAGATCTTCATGGCCAGGACCACATCATACAGTTGAAAGGAATGTTAGAAAATACACCACCCCCCCCCCCAGGTGATCACTTGTATGTCCCAGAAAATCAGAGCTCGGTAGTAAGGAGATAAGGAGAAATAAATATTAAGAAACTAGCTGTTCAAGTTACAAGTGTAATCTGCTTATTTCTACAACAAATACTTGCTGTATGGGCATTTAGGGTGGTTTTGCAGTGGTTAAGATAGAAAAAAAAAGGAGACTTTACCAATGGATAAATTTCTACTTCTAGTGTCCTGAAAGAAACCACACAATAATATTTATAAATCTATTTCAACGGCATAGTCTAGATTAAAATTCTAATAAAAAATGGGTGCAGTGGTCACAGGCAAGCCTATATTCAATGGATTAAGGAAGTTGACTCTACTTCTTGAGCAGAAGAGTGGTGGGAATTGCTATAACCACCTTTGACACATTTTCTGCATTTTGTAGTCTTCATGGTATTTCCGTATGCTGAGTACAGGAGTGACTGCCTCATATCTTACCTTCCTTGGTCAACATTCTCCAAAGTAGAGGTGCACTGGTAAATAGTACCCTTACCCTTTCCTAATTTTAATCACTCTGTGTTCATTTTTTAGGGATAGTTGCTTCCATGAAAATCATAAAATTCTCTACCCTGTTCATCAAAACTATTTTGAAGCATTTGACCCTCTGTGAATTTCAAATTATGTATTGTGGTTATGAGAGCTAATATTTTCTAAGTCCTTTTTATACTTTAAAACTATAATAATGTTGTCTACCTTACTAAAAACAAGATTGCTACATAACATGAAAAAATGGGTGCTGAAGTTCTTCAACAGCTGCACATGGCTATGCAAATATGCACAGTCCTTTGGCTACTTTACTTTGACTCATCTTGAACCTGTTCTATCAACATTATTCTTTCTCCTGCAGACAATTATTTTTTAAAATTTCACATCATTTCATAAGTTCATACCATCTTCTTATGGCATGACCACCTTTTATATTTAAAAGGAAAGTAGGCTGGGGATGTAGTTCAGTGGTAGAGTGTTTACCTGGCAGACATGAGGCCCTGTGTTCAATGCCCAGCACTGCAAACAAACAAAATAAAAATAAAAGTAAAATAATAAGAGTAAAAACAGTTTAAATAAAGAAATAACTTTATTTCCTCCTGAAAATTCTCCCCTAATTTGCAATCCTATTTATTACCCTCACATCTCAGTGCATTAACCAATCTGAATTTAAAAGAGTATGTGACATCACTGATTCATTTTGAAAATTTGTGGGTTTTTTAAATATATAGTTTTTCAAATACTTCCATTACAAGCAATGGAGTTATTATGTGTAATGAAGGAAAATAACACAATGATAATCGACATGTGTACTAAGGGCAGTTTGTACTTGGTTTGGGAATGCTTTTTTTCAGAGAATTTGCTTTGGTAATTACATTTTGTTTTTCTTACTAGACTTAAACTTCATTTGCATTCATTTGTTAGGGAAGTGGGAGATGCAAAGGAAAACTTTGAGTACAGAGAAAAGATAGTCTGGATATAAACAAAACTTTATCATGAAAAAGCTATGCAATTGAAAAATATACACATCACTGAAAGTTGATGGTGTAATATACTTGCTTTTGTTCATTCTCTTTTTCCACTGTGTTATAAAGAGGTGAAGTAGGTGTACCAATTACAAACAAATTCTACAAACAGTAAAGGGAAATGTACCTTTCTAAACCTTAGTGTAACTATCATCAATATCTCTTAGTGGCAAGAATATAGTTACCAAATTCTGGCACTGACCCTAAAACTAATTTGTTGATGTGATTTTATTGTTTCTTATCCTCTTTCTCCTGATGTAGGTCTGTGTGGCTACAACAGGAGGCAGGGGAGAAAAGGGATACTGGAAGAAACAAAAATAAAAGAATAGAATATTGAAAGAATATAATGTTTGAACCGATTTTTTATGCAAAACTCTCAGTAGCATAAAAGAAGATTTCCTGGCAGACAAACAGAAAAACATTTGAAGCCTATACTCCATAAATATGAAGTGATTTTGGAGTATACCACAATAACTGTAGCAGGAAACTTATTGCTTTTATTTAATTTAAAGCAGGATATGCACTAGCTGTCTCTTAGCTGGGCTCATTTATAAACTATTAATGATTTAATTTGCATTTTCATCAAGAAGAAAAAAAAAACAGATAGTTATTGCATAGGTCTCCTTTTCTCCAGACACTGAGTCATTATTTAATTAAGTACTGTTTATGGTTTTACATACCACATTTGCATTTTTATCTGGGTGCTGCATTTGAATAAACATATATTTAATTTATCATCTCATATATTTTTTAATCTAGGCATATGCAGATCATTAGTTTTTTTTATAAAGTCATGTTTTCTTTAAATTTTTTAACTTACAGATAATGATTTTCCTTCCTTTCCTTTGAAAATAATAATGTTAATAAGTTAGAGACCAAAAGAAAACTAAAATATTCTGTACATCTTTTCAGTGACCTAGTTCACAGATTCATTTTTTAAAGTAATTGCATTTTCACAATAGACTGGGTGATATTTCCAATTATGTTTTGTTTTTTTTTACATAGGCATGATTTTCCTACCACATGTCTCCTTTTAAAAGCTAGGTAAGTAGTTATCTATGTTTTGAGAATGCTACAAACTCCTTAGTAAATCTTAAGCTAAGCTAACATTAAAGAATATTACTACAATGGAAAAATAATTGATACAATGTGTAAATTCATGAGACTGTGATCATTATCTACAATTACGTGAAGAATTGCTTTCAGGAAATAAGCAGAAAGAGAAGTATAAAATTACAAAAATTAATATTGATTTTGAATATTAAGGAAACAATAAAAAGTCTTAAAGCCCTGTTATAATTTTCTAAGGGAGGTATACTAACTTGCTTGCATAGATTACTTTATTATTTCTTTTACGAACATGAGAACAAAGTATCAGGGGAAAAAAATCAATGTCTATGTATCTCTATTTCTTACTATATTTATAGTATATTTTGTTTAAAAAGAAGTATGCAAAACTGACCAACTTCACCAGAGTAGGGGTGTCTCCCCAATACAAGAGTAATACTTCATACCATTTCTTCCCTCGCTAATGATTGGAGTCTCCAAACTCATCTTCTCCCCCACAAAATAAACAACAACAACAACAACAACAAAAACAAAAACAAATAAATCTAAGAAGGATCAGAGGGCCAAGTAATCAGAGTTTCAATGGAATTGGAGTATCAGGAAGCTATACCCAGAGAAAGGCTGAGAGGTAGAGAGACAAAAATTGAGGTAGAGAGCAGGAAGTGGCAGAGTTGGGTCAGAAGAGCCAGAGGGCGGTCCTGAGCCTAGCTACCCTTATTCACATGACCTTAGAGAGAGCAGTAAGGGAGGAAGTGAACAGGAGACTTCAAAGGGTACCAAAGTGGTTGTAGGTCAGGGTTGGCTACCACTTGTGTAATATATGTATAAAATATATGTATATGTGAGGGAATGGTTAACACCTTACCTTTCAAGTTATGGATATCACAAAACGAATGGAAATCGAGGATGGAAAAAGAAAAAAACACATTCACAGCAGTAAGATACGAGCATAATTTCATTTTTTATATTGTGAGTTTACACTGTATCATACCTAATAATAAAAAAAAGCAAAAGCTAGCAAGCATGCATCAAGATGGCAGTACATCATGAACCAAGAACAGGTTAAAATAAATTCCCAAACAAAAAAACAATCTCCACCAACTAAAAACTGAGTGTAGAAAATAGATAATATGAAACAGCAAATAGAGTTATCATTTAACTGCTACTAATAATCCTTAAAAGGTTACAAAATAAAAAATAGCTATGGAGTTTATGGAGACTCTATGTAAAAAGTCCTCCTCATCAGCATCAATTGCTTTTCTTCCCTCGGCGGGTTATGATGGAAAGCCAGACCCAGAGTGATTCCCCAGCATCATGAACTATGAATCTCTTTTCTATTACACATGGTAAAATACCTATTATCAAAATATATGGTTACTAATCAGCTCCTAATGGTTCTACACAGGCACCAAAGAAACAGGATACTTTTTTTTTCTGGTTGCACATACCCATTCCTCCAACTAAAAAGCTGAACAAATTGAAAAATCAACAACATTTCTTAGATCCATAAATGCAATGAGGTCACAAGAAAATGTCTACTCCCCAAATTGTCGAGATTGAGAGGTGAATACCTTGTTACAATTTACCAGAGCAGAAATCTCAGTGTCTAGGTAGGGGAACATGTGCTGTGACTGACAGGTTTCTGGAGACTTGATGTTGACAAGTCTGAGATGAAAAATCCAGGGGATCCAGGGGATGGGGGCATCCCTGCGCTTTTGTGTCTTCCTGCCTGCTCATGGTGAATATTGGAAAAAAATTCTCCTTGTGCTTCTGGCAGAGGGAGGGGAAAAGTAAACAAATTGAAATATAGGAAAATATTCTGTTCATCTTAACAAGATCTTCCTTCAGGGAAACCATTTGGTTTATGAATCTAAATGACTTGGGAAAAGGGAAATACATACTGCAACTCCCTGTGGTCTTCCACTGGAGAGAAGGCAAATAACCAATTCTTGCTTACTCCACCCTTCCTGTCCCATCTCCAGGGAAGAGAATAGAAAGGTGAAAAGGGGATGTCAAGTTCATAATCCAGGTACAGGCTCCTTAAAAGACTGAGACCTAGTCATAGAACTGTGTGATCCTTCCCTTTTCCCAACATTTAACCAGCATATTACCAAAAGCCAAGTTTGTAGTAGTTTATTTATCTGGTAAATCGCATCTGCTTATGAAGAAAAAATTACAGGACACATTAAAAGGTAAAAAAATATATATAGTTCAAATAGGAAGAACAAACATCAGAAAAAGATTCACGTTATGGTTTGTATGTGAGGTGTCCCCCAAAAGCTCATGTGTGAAACAATGCAAGAAGGTTCATGAGAGAAATGATTGGGTTGTCAGAGTCTTTACCTAATCAGTGATTTCATCCCCCCCCCCATAGGGATTAACTGAGGGGTAACTGAAGTGGTAGGGTGTGGCTGGAGGAGGAGGGAATTGGGGCATGGGCTTTGGTGTATATATTTGTATCTAGAGAGTGGAGTCTCTCTCTCTCTCTCTGCTTCTTGATCACCATAATGTCAGCTGCTTCGCTCTGCCACACTCTCCCTCCACAATGTTCAGCCTCACCTCCAGCCCAGAGAAATGGAGCCTGGGTTCTATGGACACAGACCTCCGAAACTGTGAGCCCTCAAATAAACTTTTCCTCCTCTATAGTTGTTCTGGTCTGATCTTTTAGTCACAGCAGTAAAAAAAAGCTGACGAAAACAATTTGTTATGCAGTATGATTGATAGCTATGGGCTCTAATGAAGGATAACATGAATCATCATAATAGAGAGATAGCTCATGTTCACAGAAGATTCAGTATTGTCAAGATGGCAGTTATTGCCAACTTAATTCATAGAACTCAATACAATTCCAATGAAAATCTCAACAAGTCATTTTGGGAAATAGACAAAGTGATTCCCAAGTTTAAGAGGTAAAAGACCCAGAATGTTGAAAAAGACCAAAATGAAGGACTGACACTACCCACCTTCAAGAGTTACCACAAAGCTACAGTAATCAAGACTGTGATATTGGCAAATAAGTAACTGGAAAAAATGAAACAAAACCCAAGATTCTAGAAGAGATCTATTTAAATATGGTCAACTCATCTTTGACAAAGGAGCTAAATCAATACAATGGAAAAAAAGAAAATCTCTCAAAAGAAATGATATTGGAAAATTCTAACATTCACACATAAAAATGATTGGCTCTTTTGTATTTAACCAAAGGAGTTGAAAACTGATGTCCACACAAAAACCCTGTGCACAAGTGTTTGTTTCAAAATTTAAGCATTCAAAAAATGACACGCCAAGCGTGGGGATGTATGCCTGTAATCCCAGTAGCTCGGGAGGCTGAGGCAGTAGTATTTTGAATTTGGAGCCAGTCTCAACAATTTAGCAAGGCCTTAAGCAACTTAGTGAGACCCTGTCTCTAAATAAAATATTTTTGAAAATGGCTGGGGAAGTGGCTCATTGGTTAAGTACCCCTGGGTTCAATCCCTGGTACTGCAATACACACACACACATACACACACACACACACACACACACATGGTTGCAAGAGTGTGGAGGAGTGAGAGATAAATAGGTAAAACACAGAGGATTTCTAAGAACTAAAACTTCTCTGTATGAAAATAAAATGATGGACACATGTCATTATACATTTGTCAAACATAGAATGTACAACACCAGGAGTTAATTTCAACTTGAACTATGGATTTTGAGTCTTGATGATGTGCCACTGTAGTTTCATCAATTGTGATAAATGTAACGCTTTCTTAGGGTGCAGTATATTAAGGGTGGGTGATGCTGTGTTTGTGTGGGGACAGGGGCTATATGGGTAATCTCTGTACTTTCTACTTCATTGTACTAAGTTAAACCTGCCCTAAGAAAACAAATTAAAAGAAAGAAAGAAAAAGAAAGAAAGAAAGAAAGAAAGAGAAAGAGAGAAAGAGAGAAAGAGAAAGAAAGAAGAAAGAAGAAAGAAAGAAAGAAAGAAAGAAAGAAAGAAAGAAAGAAAGAAAGAAAGAAAGAAAGAAAGAAAGAGCAACTGAATAAGCATGCATATCTTTGGTATGCTGATTTCACTTTATTTGAATATATGCCTAAAAGTGGGAGAGCGGGATCCTATGGTCATTCTAGTTTTAGTTTTTTAAGGAATCTCCCTACTACTCTCCATAATTCTGTACTCGTTTATATTCTCACCAACAGTGTAGGAGGGTTCCCTCTTTTTTCTCCACATTCCTGCCACTGTTATTAATTTTTTTTTACAATAGTTATTCTAATTGGGCTGAGAGAACATCTCATTGTAGTAGTTTTGATTTTCATTTCCTGATGGCTAATGATACTGGTCATTTTATATGTCAGACACAGAAAGACAATGCCACAAGTGGAGGAGTGTAGAATAGTGATTCCTTGGGAAGGCAAGGGAATAGGGGAGGGGGAGAAAGGTAGGAAAAAGGAGGTAGAATAATGGGCACCAAAACAGAAAGAGGAATAAGTTCTGATGAGTCCAGTTCACAATAACTGTACTTTATGAAGACATAGGAGAAAAAAGCATAAAGAAATGATGAGGAGAGAAATGGTAATTACTCTGATCAGCTCACACTATATTCATGTGTTGAAATATCACAACGAACCCCATTAATATGTATAATTAACACATGTTAATCACAAATTAAAATTAAGAAAGAAACATTAAATAAAAAATAAATGCCATGAAGTTGAAATGCTGCATTAAGTGTAGGAGTGATAATATGAAGAAATAACTTAATGGCAATGTTACAAATACAAGTATCTGGAGCCATGTGATTTTATTTTTGCAAATTACCAGGTAGCATTATTTCAGGAACATGATGCATCTTAAAGTATAATCTCTATTAGTTTTACATTAGCTAATTCTGCTTCTATCAGCAAGAGCCCATTGTTGAGAGCCACAGCCAAAGGGGCCCCAGCAAACTTCCAGCTGCCAGCAAACTTCCAGCTGCCAGCTGATGGCCCATTTTGTGTCACCTTAGCCTTTTGCAGTTACATAGAGAAGAAAGACTGATTTAGATCATAGAGTCTTGCCAGGATTTGTTAATTACAGGATGACTATTAACTCCATAAGAATAAAGCTGTAGATAAATTCAGCCAATGTCAAATGGTATACTTTTGACCAAAATTTGCAAACTACACATACATCAATTTCCAGTTCATTTTTTATTATAATACTTATGTAATTTTTGAGGAATTTTCATATTTATTATGCTTATAACTACATTTTATATGAGTTTTTTTAAACTTTTATAAATTTTAATTAAGAACACTAAACAAAGTATACCCTCTTACAGATTTTTAAGTGTGTGTCTAACATAGTACCATAATCTATAGGCACAATGTTATACATCAGATCTCTTGAACTAATTCATCTTTTATAATTGAAATTTTGTGGACATTAATTAGCACCTCCCCATTTCTCCTCCCCCTAATCCCTGGTAGCCAACACTCCATTCTTTGCCTAATGGGTTTGTTGATTGCAAATACTCAATATGAGCGGAGTCATGCAGTTTTTATTCTCCTAGTGACTAGTTTATTTCATTTAACACACTGTCCTCTAGGATTATCCATGTTGCCATACACTGTAGGATCACCTTCCTATTTTAAGGCTGATATGGTTACTGTTATGATTTGAGGAAGACATATTCTCCAAAAGGTCCTGTTTTAATGTAGGCATATGGAGAGGTGAAATAATTAGATTACAAGAACCATAACCTAATCATCAATCCCAATTTTAAAGGACTAAGTGGTAACTATAGACCAGTGGGGTGTGACTGGAGGAGGTAGGTCACTGGAGCATGCCCTGGAAGGGTTCATCATCCCTGTGGCTGCTTGCCCCCTCTCTCTCTGCTTCCTTGCCACCATGAGCAAGGCAGCTTTCCTCCACCATGCTTTTGCACCATGATGTTCTGCCTCATCTTTGGGCCCAAAGCTATGGAGGTGGCCCTCCATGGACTGAACCTCTAGAACTATGAGCTAAAATAAACTTTCTCCTCTAAGATGTTCTTATCAGGTATTTTGGTCACAGCAACCAAGAATACACTAAGACAATTGCCTTGTATGTCTTTACAGTACCATATTTTCTGGATCCCTTCATCTGTTTCTGGACATTCAGATTGTTTCCACATCTTGGATGTTGTGAATAGTGCTGCTATTAACATGAGACTAGTAATATAACTTGAGATCATAAGTTCAGTTCTTTTGGGTTAATATCCAGAAGTGGAATCTCTAGATCCTGTGGTAGTTTTATTTTTAACTGTTTGAGGAACTTCATAGTTTTCTGTGGTGGCAATACTATTTTGCATTCCCCCCAAAGGTGGGCTTCTAACTAGGCTTCCCATTTCTCCATAACCTTGCCAGCACTTGGAATTTTTTTTATAATAGCTATTATAACAGACAGGAGGTAATATCTCATATACCTGTTGATCATCTGTATGTCTTCTTTGAGGAAATGTCTATTTAACTCTTTAGTTCTTTTTGATGGGGGACTATCAGGGATTGAACTCAGGGGTACTCGACCACTGAGCCACATCCCCAACCCTGTTTTGTATTTTATTTAGAGACAGGGTCTCACTGAGTTGCATAGTGCCTCACTTTTGCTGAGGCTGACTTTGAACTTGCAATCCTCCTATCTCAGCCTCCTGAGCTGCTGGGATTACAAGAGTGGGCTGCCATGCCTGGCTTGTTTCTGTTTTAATCCTTTTATTGGCATTGATTTCTGTTGAGTTATGGTGAGGATTAGAGTGCCATTGAAGTCTGTAAATATTTATATCTATGAACTTCCCTCATAAAATTGCATCTTGTAAGTTTTGGCATATTATGTTTTTGTCTAAAGAAATGCTTTTAGTTTCCCTTTGGTTGCTGCTATGATGCATTGGTGATCCAAATGTGAGTTGTTTTATTTTCACTTATTTGTGATTTTTTTCAGTATACATTCTGATACTGACTTCTAGTTCCATTCCATTATATTTGGAAAAGACATTGTTTTGATTTCATTATTCTTAAATTTGTTAAGGCTTTTTTTATGACCAAATATGTGTGATCTCACTTGGGGAATATTTTATGAGTTCTTGAGAAAAATAGGATTCTATTGTTGTTGGATTGTTCTGTACATGTCTATGAAGTCAATTTGATCTATGGTACTATTTAAACTCAATGTTTCTTCATGCATTCTAGTTGATCTATCCATTATCTAAAGTGAGAGAGTGAAGTCTCCTACTATCATTATTTTTGCTGTCTATTTCTTCAGTTCTGCAAATGTTTATTTTATGTATTTAGCCTCTCTGATATTAAGTGCATATAAAATTGTTTTTGTCTTCCTAGTCATTGATCCTTTTATCTCTATATACTCTCCTTTTTCTCTTTTGACAGTTTTTTACTTCAAGAATAATTTAGCTGAGTAAAACCATCCTTATGCCTTTTTACCATTTGCAAGACTTATCTCATTTTTAATCCCTTCATGTTCAGCTTATGCAATTCCTTAAATCTAAATTGAGTCTTTTGTAGGCAGTATTTAGTTGGATCTCATTTTATTTGTGTTTTTAATCCTTTCAGCACTCTCTGTCTTTTGATTGGGGATTAAAACGATTTGCCTTTAAAGTAATTATTAATAGTAAAGGACCTTATATTTAGTCATATGAAATAGAAAACTATACATGTATAAATAAATTTCATACATAAAGCAGATTTTTCAATGAAAGAGTTTGCCTAGCCCAAGTTGAACCCACATTATCCCACCATGGTTTTATATTTATATCCCAAATATCAAATATCACTGATAAAAAATACTTACAATGATAAATGCTTAGAGGCAGTATATTTGAAGATATATAATACAAAAGAGTTTTCAAATACAAACTGTTAAGCTAAATATCATAGTATCTGTGAGCACAGGTATCTGAGGAAGAACTGAATTTGAACCTTGACTCGGCTATTTCCAATTGGTTACTTCAGGCAACTCTGTCAGGAAATGGAGATAGTAACTAATCTCGAGTAGATTTTTCCATCTTAAATAAGAAATGCATGTAATGATATGGCAGAATACCTGTCATTTAATAAATACTCACTAAATTACTCTCAGTAGCTTATTTTGAAATATAGCACTGAATCCTAAATAGAACATAAATACTGAGTTAAGAGCTGATTTTAGAGGGAATGCCTTTAACTTTTGCCCATTCAGAATGATGCTAGCCTGAGGCTTAGCATAGATAGCTTTTACAATGTCAAGGTAAGTTCCTGTTATCCCTAGTTTTTCTAATGTTTTGAACATAAAGGGATGCTGTACTTTGTTGAATGCTTTCTCTGCATCTATCGAGATGATCATATGGTTCTTATCTTTAAGTCTATTGATGTGGTGAATAACATTTATTGATTTCCGTATATTGAACCATCCTTGCATCCCAGGGATGGATCCTACTTGATCATGGTGCACAATTTTTCAGAGCAATTAGACAGACGAAAGAAATTAAAGGCATAAAAATAGGAAAAGAAGAACTTAAATTATCACTATTTGCAGATGACATGATTCTATACCTAGAAGACCCAAAAGGGTCTACAAAGAAACTACTAGAACTAATAAATGAATTCAGCAAAGTGGCAGGATATAAAATCAACACACATAAATCAAAGGCATTTCTGTATATCAGCGACAAAACTTCTGAAACGGAAATGAGGAAAAACACTCCATTCACAATATCCTCAAAAAAAAAAAAAATACTTGGGAATCAACCTAACAAAAGAGGTGAAAGATTTATACAATGAAAACTACAGAACCCTAAAAAGAGAAGTAGAAGAAGATCTTAGAAGATGGAAAAATATACCCTGTTCATGGATAGGCAGAACTAACATCATCAAAATGGCGATATTACCAAAAGTTCTCTATAGGTTTAATGCAATGCCAATCAAAATCCCAACGGCATTTCTTGTAGAAATAGACAAAGCAATCATGAAATTCATATGGAAAAATAAAAGACCCAGAATAGCAAAAGCAATTCTTAACAGGAAGTGTGAATCAGGCGGTATAGCGATACCAGATTTCAAACTATATTACAGAGCAATAGTGACAAAAACAGCATGGTACTGGTACCAAAACAGGCGGGTGGACCAATGGTATAGAATAGAGGACACAGAGACTAATCCACAAAGTTACAACTATCTTATATTTGATAAAGGGGCTAAAAGCATGCAATGGAGGAAGGATAGCATCTTCAACAAATGGTGTTGGGAAAACTGGAAATCCATATGCAACAAAATGAAACTGAATCCCTTTCTCTTGCCATGCACAAAAGTTAACTCAAAGTGGATCAAGGAGCTTGATATCAAGTCAGAGACTCTGCATCTGATAGAAGAAAAAGTTGGCTCAGATCTACATATTGTGGGGTCGGGCTCCAAATTCCTTAATAGGACACCCATAGCACAAGAGTTAATAACAAGAATCAACAAATGGGACTTACTTAAACTGAAAAGTTTTTTCTCAGCAAGAGAAACAATAAGAGAGGTAAATAGGGAGCCTACATCCTGGGAACAAATTTTTACTCCTCACACTTCAGATAGAGCCCTAATATCCAGAGTATACAAAGAACTCAAAAAATTAGACAATAAGATAACAAATAACCCAATCAACAAATGGGCCAAGGACCTGAACAGACACTTCTCAGAGGAGGACATACAATCAATCAACAAGCACATGAAAAAATGCTCACCATCTCTAGCAGTCAGAGAAATGCAAATCAAAACCACCCTAAGATACCATCTCACTCCAGTAAGATTGGCAGCCACTATGAAGTCAAACAACAACAAGTGCTGGCGAGGATGTGGAGAAAAGGGTACACTTGTACATTGCTGGTGGGACTGCAAATTGGTGCGGCCAATTTGGAAAGCAGTTTGGAGATTCCTGGGAAAGCTGGGAATGGAACCACCATTTGACCCTGCTATTGCCCCTCTCGGACTATTCCCTGAAGACCTTAAAAGAGCATGCTACAGGGATACTGCCACATCAATGTTCATAGCAGCACAATTCACAATAGCTAGACTGTGGAACCAACCCAGATGCCCTTCAATAGATGAATGGATAAAAAAAAAATGTGGCATATATACACAATGGAGTACTATGCAGCAATAAAAATGACAAAATCATAGAATTTGCAGGGAAATGGATGGCACTAGAGCAGATTATGCTTAGTGAAGCTAGCCAATCCCTAAAAAACAAATACCAAATGTCTTCTTTGATATAATGAGAGCAACTATGAACAGAGCAGGGAGGAAGAGCAGGAAGAAAAGATTAACATTAAACAGAGACATGAGATGGGAGGGAAAGGGAGAGAAAAGGGAAATTGCATGGAAATGAAGGGAGACCCTCATTGCTATACAAAATTACATATAAGAGGTTGTGAGGGGAATGGGAAAATAAACAAGGAGAGAAATGAATTACAGTAGATGGGGTAGAGAGAGAAGATGGGAGGGGAGGGGGGATAGTAGGGGATAGGAAAGGTAGCAGAATACAACAATTACTAATAGGGCATTATGTAAAATTGTGGATGTGTAACCGACGTGATTCTGCAATCTGCATTTGGGGTAAAATTGGGGGTTCATAACCCGCTTCAATCTAATGTATGAAATATGATATGTCAAGAGCTTTGTAATGTTGTGAACAACCAATAAAAATATATACATAATAAAAAAGAGCTGATGATTTAAATAGTGAACTTAAGCAAATTGGGAATTTAGTCTGAGAAAACCTAATTCAATATAACATTGTCAATTCCTGTCTTATACAACAGGGTTTTGAGAGAATTCTGATATTTTTTTTAGATGAATTTTGCTTTTCTGAAAACCTTTACCTTAGCCCCATGATGTGAAACAGAAAAGCAGAAATGATGTTATGAAAGATGAGCTGAGAGGGTGCAAATCTGGTGGGCCAAATAGAATTTCTGTGGGTGTAATGATTTTTAGAAAGTGGCAGCAAGCTATCTAATACCATATTTCCATATTCATCCTCGAATAACATGAGCCACAAAATTTCTAGCTCAAAGCCTTCCTGGTTGGCTAGGTTATAACTTTTGAAAGGTTTATAGCTAAACTTTAAAATAAATCCACATGATTTGGGGCTTTGAATTCAATTTTTGGAATATTAATCTATGAGAACAACAGATATTTATTTTGTCCAAATGTGCTATTGGCCCTCTTAAAACCAGGCTGCACAATTCTTGTGTGAATGATTGAGAACTTTATATTGCCTTCTTGTCACTGTAAGTTCCATAAAAGCAGTAACTCCTTAATGGATATTTGTTCACCTGTCTCATCGATTTCAATAAAAAGCTGAAATAAATATACACTTGAATTGCTCTAAGGATTTATTCACAGAGAAATTATCTGTCAGGAAGTTAGTTATATCCATGAGACATTCATCTCTTCTCTGTATGTAGTAGGCCACCAGATGGTAGCTCTCCACAGCTCTCATGGGCTGTGAATTGGCACTAATTGAAACATCAACACTCGCTTCAAGGCTTCTATAGAGGAACTACATCCCCAGATCTCCAAATTCTCCCAAACATAAATTTATAATGCATTTCATTATATGTTATTGTTTTCATTTTACAAAAATCAATAACTTATTCACAAAAAGTGTTATACATAGAGTAGGAAAAAAATCCCTTAAGTTTTATCATTTACATTGTACATAATTTTTTCCTGATTCTAAATGGCTCTAAATAGCTTTTTTTCCAAGATGGCATAAAATGTTGGCTGAGACAAATTTGACTCTAGGAAGGATATTATTTTGAATTGCTTTGATTCAAAGCAATTGAATCATATTTGCTTTCATTGAAGATACACACAAACACACACCACACCACACAGTGTATATCTATGAAGAATAAGAATTAACATTCATGAAACCAACACTTATGAAATTAAGCATTATCATTATTTCAAATATTTTTGTGTTCTCTTCCTTGGTTACATCTTCCTCAGAAGCAACTCCCTCTGACTTTAGGGCTATATGATTCCCTTGTATTTCTGTATACGTTTATAAATGGATGTGTATTTCCAATTTTTACCAAATATGTATGTATCTATTTTGTCTAGCTTTTTTAATTTTTTAGTAATAAAATAATACTACCAGTATTTTTCTTAGACTTTCATTTTGTGTTCAATACTACATTTTGAAATTAAACCATGTTGACTATTGTTGTAATTTTTTTGTTTTCATTGGTATATTATATGCCATTATAAATATACATTATTTGTATATTCTGCAACTGATAGATTTTGGGATGATTTTCCACTGTTTTCCGTTAGACAAGTTATTGTGAACATTCCTACCACATCCTTGGTATACTTATGTAGTAATTTTTCTGAGTATTATATTCATATTTGGATTTTTCTCAGTCAAAATGTGTAACTCCTTCTTCAGTCTTATTAGATGATTCCAAATTCTTTGAAAAGTTATTTTAACTAATTTATACACCTATAAGAAATAGATGAATAATCCTAATGACCCCATATCCCTTCCAAAATTTGATATTTTTGGACCTCTCAATTTTTACTATGTGAATTATATTCTCAAACAGATTAATATCTATTGACTAAAATTCAGAGCTAAAATTTGCATGACCATGAATTTCTAGTCCTGGTAAATGATAAGTTTCTGTATTATTTATGACTGCAATTCATGTTTAGAAGGACATACATTTATATGTACTCTGAAATGACACACATTTATGTGTACTCTGCAATTTTTATTAGCAATTAGCATTATTAGTGATCAGATCTCTAGTGTATTTTCTAACTGTGGAGGAAAGAATAGCAGATGATAGTAAAAGAACAAAAATTACCTACACAATCGTCCCATGTTGTAACTACACATTATACTCTTCAGTACCCAGTCTTCTTCATTCTTTATGGCTCAGTGTGTACCTGGAAGCTCAGTGCATTCTTAATATTTCTAGTAGCTTCATATGATGCAGCAATGCCTTTCATCATTTGATAAAAGCAACTTGATTGTGTGACAATTTAATAAAATGCTTATAGATGTGTGTGAAAAACAACGTATCATAGTATTAGAGGGTTGGCATTGCTTGACTTTTTAATTCTACTTTCAATTTGGGTACAATAAATTAAATTATCAAAATCACAGTGACTTTAGAAGTCTCATGCTTCTAGTAACCCAATTTAATCCTGGGGAGATTAAATATTAAAATTTTATTGATTACATTGAATCAGAGTATATTTTAGAAAACTATGGGGATAGGATGTTAGGAAGTTAGAGAAGTAGTTATTAATTTGAAATGGATTGAGCTCATTTTCCACATTTATATCTGCTTCACAGGCTTCTGTTTAGATGTAATGTGAAGAGAGGATAACTACGTAAGCCTTTGATTCCTTTTTCTCTCAATGTACAATGATTTTTTACATTGTACATTGTAAATTGATGCTCAATATTCTTTAAGCACCTCAGTGGAACAATTTTCATAAATGCCTGTATTGTTCACATTACTTCAGTGTGCCTTCTTTGGTTCTCGTTGCCACAATTAGGACAGAATCTATATAAATCTATAAAATTGCTAAATCATTAACACCACTTCCTCCAGATTAAACTCCATGAAAATACTAATGAACCTTGGTATGGGTCCACAAAAAGTCTTAACTCTGACTGTCCTGTATATGTGACTGGTGTGTGTCTGTCAATCTGATTGGACCATTTTTTAAAAGTAGCTTTTTAGATTCAGTGTAAGGAAGGAAAGAGTCTGCTTTTTCGCACAATGCCAAACCTTGAATAGTTCCAATTTCAGCCTAATCACACTGTCCTTAAAATTTCACTCTGCTTGAATAATGAAAAAGGGTGATATGAAAATTGTATGAAACTAGCATGCCCCAGGACAGGTGGGGTAGGATGTAATTACATATGCTTCACCAGCTGGAGCAATGTGCTGTAAGAAAGGCTTTTAAGGTGACAGAAGTTAATTGCACAGGTTTTAGGGCAGAAGAAAATGTATGTGAAGAAGCCAAGAAGAAGGACACAAACCCTGAGAGGGTGTCAGATTTCACAAATCTGGGAGAAAAAGGATTTTTTTCCAAATTAGAAATGGACATAAAAAGGTAGATGATGAGACACTTTCTCCTACAGAAGAAATAAAAAGGAGAATCTTGGCTGGGTGGAAAGCACTGTATTTCTAGCTAGTCTCCCAAGCATAAAGCTCTTTATGATGTACCTGCATATAAAATAGGACAGCTTCCCATAAGCCAGGCTGTGATATTTCCCCAGTGACACTGGTCCACAAGGCAGCTCAGCAAGAAATAGCACATTTTCCTGCAATATCTGTAATGACAGTGGCGTCTGTCTTGGGCTACATATTGTGGGACCATAGAAACCATGATGCATTCAGTCTTGTCTCCAGCTGTAAAACACAAAGCTTTTGAAAGAGACCCTTTGGGTGGCATTTCTCTAATGAAGCCTGAATCACTTTTTTGCAAGCTGTGTGAGTTTGTCACAAAGAAGAGAAAGAGACTGTATATGATAGTAGGTGTCACATTGAAAATCAAAGTCTCAAAAGGAAAAAGGGAGTAAGTTGTGTTATCCATTTCGATCTTATCTATCTTTCCCAGAGGGATATCCTTTTGTACAGCTAGTTGGACATGAGCTAGCTTACTCCTGGTGGTATACAACAAACACAATATCTTACAACACTTTCTTCAATTCCTGAAAGCTTAAAGAAAGAGTATATGTTAAATTACCTAAAAAAGAAATATTGGATTTTGCATAATGATGCTCTCTTCTAGAAATAAGGAGTGCAAAGGTAATTTAATATACCAGATAGGATGAGTGACTGTAACATCAGCTCAAAACCATCACCCCTACTTCTTTGTTTGATACTAATAAGTTAATTGTATGGTGACTGAAATAATAAACTGAGGTTAGCTCAGAGATTGAAGGCTTATTGTTCAATTTGAATGTATAATTCAAAAATATCAATTTAATTGCTCTTCCTTCCCCCACTTTTTGGACACTTGATTTTGATTAGCTAAATGTGTTTTGAAGACATTTCTTCAGTTTGCTGAAAAAGCCAAAATCTTTCCTAAGCTGGAGTGTAAACACAAACACTAAATCATTTACTAAATATCTGTCAGCAATTTACAATCCCATAACCTCATTTCAAATTAAAATCTCTTAATGCTCCATCATTCTCCCTAAAGGAGATCAGCTTGAAATTCTCCAGGCAAATACAAATTTCTCCTCCCAGTTCAACTTAATCCTGATTTCTCATTAGAAGTCTTATTTAGAGGAACATGATGTAATCTACTTTCTCATTATGGACAGCTGTGTTTTTCAGCCTCCAGACATATTAAAAGTACAGATATATTCATTTGCAATTTTAAAAAAGCCATCAACCAATTTTTGTCATTATTTTTGCATGTCTTTTGTACACCTTTACATGATACATTTCACTCTAAGTCTCTATTTGGTCAATTTCACCCTCATTTCACTTGCCTCAAATTATTTTAAAGAAACAGGATATCTAAGAAGGAAAGCAAAACCCAGATTTTCTTTGTCCTGACAGTGTTTTTAAATGCATGAATTACACCCATGTGCACAAAATAAAAGAATAATATGAAATTTATGCAAAACATACACAAATATTTAGGAGCTTCATAGAGGTGAGAAGTTAGAGAAAATTAAAAGGCACCTTCAAAATATTTCCTAGTCTCTAGCAAAACTGTGTTTAAGTCATATTGGGGAAGTTTTTGAAGAGGTTTTTAAGAATACCTCCAAGGAAATTCATTCACTGGCCTAACTCCAAAAGACTCTTCTTTATATATTCATGAAAGCTAAAATATTGTAAAAGACATTTTTCTTTATTCTTTTTTTGATATCGATTTAGAATAATGAACCACAATTTCAGAATAATAATCTTTCTCAGGCCAGGCATCTTACAGAGTAAATCTAGGACCAGTTACATCCTTGTGTTCATCACCGTTGGTTGCCAGCTCTCTTCCAGATTGTACCTGAGCAGAGAACCAATTAGAAAACAGACTCATATCTCTAGTGCCTGCAGGGAAGCAGAGAATATTCTCCTTCTTATCCCTCTGCTGCTTTGACTGCAAGTCAGTTTATAGCAGATAGTTTCCTTTGCATAGGGACAAGAATAAGCCAGGTGTGGCTGTTTTATATTGACCTTATTTTTAAACCCTAAACCATTTCTATGATTCTAGAATTAATTCTCCAATCTTTCATTGGTTAATACTGAACTGTATGCCCACTTTTCCTGAGTATGGGGATATAGAGAGATGATTCTGATTTCCTTCTTTGATATTATTCAAATTGATTAAATATAAGCAAGCAATAACAACATCAAATCCTGTTTCATATTTACTTTCTTACAGTAGCCAAAGTCTGATATATGCATTTTTTTTTACCAGCAAAGAGTTTACTTCATAAACAACTATTTCTTGAGCACATCTTTAACCAAACCACATAACCAAGATTATTGGACATATTTGGGGGACTTCAAAGAGAAAGGAAAAAATTAACACTGCCACTGTCTTCTAGGAGCAGAGTCTATGAAACAATAGAAAATCAATAAAAGACATTCTGATATGGCCATGTACAAATTTATGTGCAGGTTTGCATGTGCTATATATATTATTTATACACACATGTATATGTATGTAGATATGTATGTGTATATATTTACATCTGTGTGTGTATATATACACCAAAGACATGTATGGATAACATATATTCAAAAGGGATCCAGTATGTGGGCTAGAATTTTTTAGTTAGTAAGAGCTAGAATAGATCAGAAAAATCATTAAACAAAAGAATAACAAATATTATTTGAACACAAAAGATTAAAAAATGAATTATATAAATTATTTCTCCAAACTTCCTTGTTACTCTAATTTTACATGGTCTCTTCTACCAGAAATAAATTTGATGTTTGATAAATGGAGAGAACAAGGAACTTCATTGAAACATTGACTAACAATAAAAACTAGGGCTGGGGATGTGGCTCAAGCGGGTTCGATCCTCAGCACCACATATAGGGATGTTGTGTCCGCCGAAAACTAAAAAATAAAAATATTGGGAAATTCTCTCTCTCTCTCTCTCTCTCTCTCTCTCTCTCTCTCTCTCTCTCTCTCTCTTTAAAAAAAACAATAAAAACTATAAGTCAGATCCTTTCATTTATTTTTTTACATCCATCATAAGGCAAAATACAGATTTTTAAATGACTTAAAAACAATAAAAAGAATTGTCCATTTTTTATTGATGAACAACTACAAAAAGTTTTCTTGATGAAAGAGAAGCAATTAATTATATTCATCCGACTTAAAACCAAAAATATTCATCTGAATGTTTGAAAGATATTTAAGTAGCACACAAATAAAAATTATGAATTCCTTTCTAAATACAGAAAATCCCTGTCAAACTTAACTTGTTAAGGATTGGGAACCTTCCATGCTAAACAATGTAGTCACTTTGAACTGGCTCATGGGGGTGGATATACCAGCCAGCACAGGTTCTTTCTTCCACAAGGTCACAGTGGAGAAGGTGTTGAAACACATCCTAAAAGAAAAGCAGAAAAGCAGGCAACATCCCTGCAGGAACAAGCAGCAGCTATTGATGCTGCTGTGCATATCTGGCCTCCAGATTTGGGATTCTTGCATAGCCACATGGAATGGCTTCCAGCTTTCTTTCCTTCCCTTTGGGACCTTAACAAGCAGCTTGCCTAGATACAGGGTATCTGATGGCTTTTGCAGAGCACATTAGACTGATCCTTAGTCTTGTTGGCCCGTCTTTTCCTGTCCATCAGGCTTCTATCATTACAAGAAGATGTTCACCTTTAACCAGAACTTACCACAAGCCCTCCATTCTTCCAAACACTTTCAGCTGAACAAACAATACTGTGCAAAGCATGTGCAAAAATACTACACACAATAGAATTTGTTGGTCACCAAAGAACAGGTAAAACTTCAATGCCTAGTGGAAAAAATAGAAATTGGAAAATTCATACATTTAAATACGGAAATAATGTTTTACCAGGATCTTCCACAAAATCAAGATCATAATGAATCAGAGATGGAAAAATATGTGAGAATCAAGAGAAAAGGTATATTTATTTACATGTCTTTATGATGCTCAGTGGTTTATGAAATAACCAGGTTCATACTTTGGAGAAACATTTACCTTGGTTTGCCAAGGACAGTTTTGAATCTTGTCATTGCCTGGTGGAATTATTAATGATCCCTTTATTACTCTTAAAAGCGTCCCCGTTTGGGTGACAAATCTCATGATCACCCTATCTATAGTCAGAGACGTCGTCATGGTGAGGATGAGTTATAAATAAAGTTTCACTGAGGGAGGGGGCTTTGCCTCATGGAGAGCAGTGAGCCAGAGGCTGTGCAGATAGGAGAATAGAAGCCGGGCTTGAGGCGGCTGGATTTTGTGTGGGTGAGAGAGAATATATTTGCTTGTAGGAAGCAGAGTGTTTGACTTTAAATGTTACAGAAAATGAGATCAACTAAGCAGAGAGAATCCTAGTGATTAAGAATTTTGAAGCCCATAATTTAGAATTCTAATTAGACTTGAGCCAGTAGTCATTTTCCTTCTCAAAAAAGGAGCTCTGCTATCCAACTTATGATAAAGGATTCTTGATTCTTTTTGCTTCAGAATGTCTCACATGAGGGAGAGTGAAACTGAAATCAGCAAAAGTGGCTGTTGTGCTGGTCTAGACATAGTGTGCTTATACAAACAAAGAGCCAAAGAGTCAGGAACCAAAATCTCAACTATGAGACAGAGTAAGGCTGAGATAAAAGCAATATCTTTCTGAAGGGATTCATATGTGCATCCCATTTACTTCTAAAGTTCAAAGTAAAAGGATTCTAAATAATAATATTGTGCACCAAGATTTTTTAATTGCAATGAATTCCACTTCTTCATTGATTTTTCTTCTCCTTGGTTCCCAGTTAATGAAATAAAAGCAACATTGAAACAATATATCCCCAAGAGGTATAATCATGATATTCTCTTAATCTTAGTTTATAGTCCTGTGATGGTTAAGCTGAATTGTCAACTTGATTGGATTAAAAGATACCTAAAATTAAGAGGTTTCTGGGTGTCTCCATGAGGGTGTACATAGGAATGATTGGCATGTGGGATAGCAAACTGAGGTAGAGACCCACCCTAAGTGTGGGCAGCACAGTCCAACAGGATAGTTTAAGTATATCTCAGGTTATTTGTGTATTTCTTATAAATTCAAGTCTCATGTATTTTAATGAGCATAATAAAATGGATATAAATCTGATTTGCACTGTTCTTTGCCCTAGTCTGGAGATACTGCATTTGCCAGAGTCTTTCAGATCAGTTTCCAGTGAACTCTGTATGGCTAATAATAAATGAGTGTAGTTCACATGAAAAATCACTCTCTGTCATTGCCTGTGAGCCCTTGCATGATGACCTTCGAGCAGTATGCTCCTCCTCTTCCACTGGCCCAGCCAGTGCCTACACCAAGACCAGTTATTAACCTGTGTCTACATGGGTGTATGAAAAGTTTCTAGATCCATGGAAGAAGGCCCACGTCTGAGGAAGTGAAAATAAGGATGGGAAGCTATGGAAAAAAAAAAAAAAACCCTCTTATTCTTTTTGTCAGAGTCACCTTCCTTGTCCCAAATTCCAAAGAGGATGAAGAGAAGGCTCTTTGTTGTCCTTTACAACTAAATTCTCTTTCTGTCTAAAAAGACAAAGTGTGTTTACCCATCAACAAATACCTTACAACAGCTTCCTACAGAAAGGAATTGGGTATACAAATTTCTCTCATGAGCATCAGAATTCCTAACTTCCATAACTGTAATTGATTTTCACATTACATAACACTTTCCATGGGTCCTACTGGGTGCTCCAAGGGCAGTTTACATAAGCCTGCAAACACAGAGAATTTCTCACTACCTTTTACTGCTATATATATAACTGTAAAAGGGGGATTTATTAGATTAGCTTACATGGCCAGAAGTTGGACAGCGCCACAATGTCTGTCTGCAGGCTGGAGAGGTGGAGGAACCAGGAGTTGCTCAGTCCAAGAACCTGGAGTTTCAGCCCAAGAGGGATCAATGATGTAGCCCCAGTCCAGAACTAAAGTCCTGGAAACTCCCTGCACAGTCTCTAGAATCTGCTTTGGAAGAGTGAAGGATTTCAGTAGCAATCATGAACCCGCTCTAGAAGGATTGAGTTTGTGTCTGCTGCTGCTTCCTTGTTCTCCCAACATTTGTTCTGTCAACCTATTGGACTGTGCTGCCCACACTTAGGGTAAGTCTCCACCTCAGTTTGCTGTCCCACATGCCAATCATGCCTAGGCACACCCTCATGGAGACACCTAGAAGCCTCTTAATTTTAAGCATCTTTTACTCCAATCAAGTTGACAGCCATTGGACTATAAACCAAGACTAAGATAACATTATGATTATACCTCTTGGGGATATATTGTCTCAAATTTACTGTTTTTTTTTTAATGTTGTTAACCTTATCATATCTCACCAGTGGCATTAGGGTTAGAGGTTCAGGTTAGGATTGGAATTTCAAAGGCAATCAGTGAGCACTTCCCCTAACTTACATAAGTGACCATATGAAGTTTTTATCTTATTGCTTAATATTTGAATATTTATATTTAATGTTTATAAATGCTGCCATGTATAAAACAATTTATTAGAGAGGCAACATAGAGCCCACATATACCCTAAATTCCTGGAACTATCAACATAGACCAAAACAACTGGATATTAATTTAATGGCCAAGATGGTTCCAATAAGTTTTCAAACATAAGGGCAGGACACAAACATGCTCTCCCTTCTTGAAGTTTATATCCTAGAAAATTTAATGGAAAATATATAAATATTTTGAGCTTTCAGGAAAAAAATATGTATTAATTTTTAAAACTATTTAACTGAGAATCCTGTGATTAATTCTCAATGTGGTCTCAAATAAATGAAATATGATAAAGTTTGCCCACTTTCAGTAATTATTTGGATTTATAACAACTAAATGATTCTCATTATAATCAGGTAGAAATTCTCACTTCATATTATATTTTTCTAAAACATAATGTTTATTTAAATTATAATTACAGAAAAATCAATTACAAAGAAGCTAGACTAGGCTACTCTGACTTAAAAGCTGGGATTGATAAATACAGCAATTTCCCAAAGTGTAGGCAGCAGATTTTGAGGGTCCCCAAAACACTTCTAGGGTATACACAAGGTTGAAGCAAATGTCAGTTAAAAAAAATTTATTATCTTTCCTTTTTTTCCCTTTTACTATATTGACATTTGCACTAAGGGTACAAAAACAACGACAAGAAAAACTGTTGGAGACTTAGTATGAAATAAGGTGGTAAAAACCAGTTGTATTAGTACTCATATTACATATCATTATTTACTTGCAAGAAAAATTTTTGCATTTAAGAATGGCCCTGTTGAAGCAGCAACACTTGTTTTTAATTTTTATTGGTGCATAATAAATGGAGGATTTATTATGAGAGTGGGGAATTAGTTGTAATGTATTTGTACATGCATGTGACATAATTTGATCAATTTAATTCCCCAGTACCTCCTCTTATACTCCCATTCTCCCTCTGATAACCCTCTTCCATACTACTGGCCTTCCTTCTATTTTCAATGAGATTTATTTTCTTCCTCTTTCTTTTCCTCTTTAGCTTCTTCGTTTGAAAGAAAACATATGACCTGACTCTCTGAGTATGATTTATTTCACTTAATATGATGCTCTCCAGTTCCATCCATTTTCCTGCAAATGACATAATATCATTCCTTTTTATTGCTGAATAAAACTCTACTTTGCATACATACCACAATTTCTTTATCTGTTGACAGACATCTAGGCTGGTTCCATAACTTGACTATTGTGAATTGTGCCACTATAAACAGGGGTATGCAGGTATCCATAATATGTTCACTTCAGATATTTTGGAGTAGTATAGCAGGAGTTCAGGAGTGGTATAGCTAGATCCTACAAAAGACCAACAACCTATTATTCAGACTTGGGTTTTGGGAAAAATAAATAAAATGAATTTATAATTTTAAGAAAAGCAAATGGCAATAATTGTTTCTTCAATATTTCAAGAGAAAATTGGGATTTCTGAAACTTAGCTACCGTTGTAAGAATGACAGTTTCTCAGTATTTAAGATTGGTAGGGATATTAACAAATAGAATATTTAAATATATCATAAGATATGAAAACACTTAGAAGATCTACATAACTCACTGAATCAATATTCTTGAGTTATTAATGCACGATGCTGCAAAATCAACATCCATAAAACATCCATTCATTGTAGATTATATAATAATAGATTTTACTATAACAGAATGTTATGCTTGGGATATGGAATGCCCTCTAAAAGATTATATGTTGATGATTTGGCCCTGAAGCAGCAATATTTATAGTTGGGGCTTTTGGGATGTTATTGGATCATGAGGCTTATAATGTTTTGAATATGAGATGTCCCCCATAAATCCTTTGTGGTGATGCAGGGATGTTCAGAGGTGAAATGATTAGATCATGAGAGATGTGACCAAATTGATGGATTTACCCCTTTATGGATGGATGACTTGAATGAATTACTAGGTGGTAACTTTAGGCAAGTGGAGTGTTGCTGAAGGGAATAGGTCACTGGGATGTGCCCTTGTGAATTATGTCTTGTCTCCCTGGGTTTCCCCTCTCTCTCTTTCACCTTGAGCCCAGAGCAATGGAAACAGTTGACTGTGGACTCAAACCTCTGAAACCATGAGCCAAAATAAATAATTTCCTCCTTTAAGTTGTTCATGTCAGATATTTTGGTCATTACAACAAGAAATTGATTAATGAAAAGTTTATTTATGAAAAGTTCATTAATGTGATTTCAGATTTCACTTTATAACTAAACCTGTAGAGACTATCATTTGTCAGATTTGGAAAAAAAATATTTACAATTGCTGAAAAGAAATGTTAAAATACTCCAATCTCTTCCAGCTAAATGATTTGTGAGGTTGGATTTTCTTCATGTATTTTAAAAAAATGTATTATAAAATACTATTGAAGGAAATAAAATGTGAAAACTCAACAGCCTTTTGTTAGGTCACACATTTTAAAAATTTACAAAAATGTAAGCCAATGCCACTCTTCCACAAAAAATAATTAGAAAACACAGATATTATTCATAAATCTCTACTTCTATTAATGTTATTCTGGACATTTCATTGAAATAATTTTTAAACTTTCTGGTTTCTATTTCTAATATACTAAATATCCATAGATATGAACCATATAAACATGAACCCCTTTTCTCAACAATTTCCAATAGGGTAAAAGATAATGAACCTAATGTTGACAAACTTATGTTTTATACACATACAAATATGTCACAAGGCATCCCACTATTACATATAATTAATAATGCACCAATTAAAAATTAATTTAAAAAGAAAGATCATGAAACCAAAATGTTTCAGAAACACTGGGTAATTTTTGTAGGATTAAGTAAATTTTTGTAGGACGTTCTTTCTGATTTCTGGGTCATCAAAATCCTGTAGCTCAATACCAAGGCTCTGATTTTTCAAAGTCAGATATAAGATTGATTAAGAATAAGAGTTTTTAAATAATTCATCTAAAATTACTTCACAAAATAAATTCAAGTGCATTCTAGCCAAAGTAATAAGAAAAGAAAAGAAAAGGTGTACAGTTTTAGAAAAAAAGTGAATAACACTCTCTGTGTGCAGATGACTTCAACATCTGGGCAGAATATCTAAAATAATTGACAAAGAAAACCTCTTGGAATTAAAAAGCAATGAAAGAAGGGTTGCAGGATATAAGGCAAATGTACATAATTCAATTTCCTTTATACCAGCAATGAGCTAATGAAACTATAAATTAAAAGTGTAATGACATTTACACTAATAGTCCTCAAAATTAAATACTTATATATAAATCTAACAAAATATTTTAATATCTATATAAATAAATCTAAAACTTCTAATGAAACATATCAAAGAAAAACTAAATAAACAGATATTCTATGTCTGTGGAAAGACTCAACATTGTCAGTGTGTTGGTTTTCCCAGTTTAAATTCTGTAATTTCAAAAATTCTGTAATTTCTAAAAGTTTGAATTCTAAGAAGCTATTTTATGAGCAATAACAGACAAGTTTATATGAAGGGTAAAAGACTCAGAATAAGACACCTCAATATAAAAGAAGAATATCGTAAGAGAACTGACACTGCTTAACTCTAAGACTTGCTATAAAACCATCAAGACAGTAATAAAGACAGTTTGAAATTGGCAAGATAATAGACAAATAGACCAATGCAGCAGAATACACAGCCCAAAGCCAGACCCACATACACATCAGATTAGTCAACTTATCATTAAGAAAGGAGTTAAAGCAATGCAATGGAGAAAAATCGTCCTTTTTTTTTTTTTTGCATTTTTAAAATTATTTTATTTTATTTATTTTTTTTGTTTTTTTTAATTGATTGTTCAAAACATTACAGAGCTCCTTTTAACAAATGTTACTGAAAAAACTGGAAGTCCACACATTCAAAAATTTAATCTAAATACATATGCTATGCTTTTCATAAAATTAATTTAAAATGGATCAGAGATCTACTTATAAAATTAAAAATTGTAAAATTTCTAGAAAATATCATTGGGAAGTCATAGGCAGATATGATTTTTCAGATACAACATCAAAATTATTCTTCATGAAAGAAATAATTGATGAGCTGAATTGTATTAAACTTAAAATCTGCTTTGTAAAAGACAGTGTCAAGAGAATATGATGACAAGCCACAGATTGGGAGAAAATACTTGCAAAAGGCACCACTGACAAAGGACTATCATCCAAATATACAAAGAACTCTTTAAACTCAATGATAGGAAAACTAGCAACTTCACTAAAAATGAGCCAAAGACCTTAACAAACCCTTCACCAAAGAATATATACACAAATGATAAATAAGCATAGGAGAAGATATAAAAAATTATTTGTGATGGGAGATATTCAATTAAATAATAAGATACCACTACAAATATATTAGAACAGCCAAAAATCTAAAATACTGTGATAACAGGTTGCTGGGGTTGTGGCTCAGTGATAGAGCTCTTGCTTAGCATGTGCAAGGCTCTGGTTCAATTCTCATGAAAATAAATAAATAAAATAAAGGTATTGTGCCTAACTACAACTAAAAAATACATATACGTATAAAAATAAAATAAATTAAAATACGTGTGATGACAAATACTACTAAGGATTTAAGCAACAAGAACTCTCATTGCTGGTAGGAATGTAAAATGGCAGAGTCACTTTGAAAGACAGTCTTTTTGTATTTCTTACAAAACTAAACATACTTTTACCATAATTTTCGGCAATTGCACCTTGTAATATTTTGACAAAGAAGTTGAAAACTCATGTTAACACAGACATTTGCACCCAATTATTCGAGGCAAACTTATTCAAAATTATCAAAGCTCCAAAGCAACCAAGATGACCTGTAGTAAGTGAATGGATGGATAAACTGTAGCACATTCAGATAATGAAATATTATTCAGCACTAAAAGAAATGAGTTTCCAAGTTACGAAAAGCATGAAAGAAACTTAAATGGATATTTATAATGAAAGAAGCCAATCTGAAAAGGCTGCATCTTATATAATTCCCACTATATAAAATTCTGGAAAAGATAAAACTATAGAGATAGTTAATGAGAAATTATATCCCATCTGATTCAAATGTATGATATGTCAAGATCATTGTACTGTCATGTGTAACTAAGTAAAACAAATTTTAAAAAGTAAAAAAAAAATAAAGACAGTTAAAAGATCCCAGGGGTTGCATGAGGCAGAAGAGGGGACAGAATATAGATGCTGAGGCAGCACACATACAATTTTTAGGACAGCAGTATTACTCTGCATGATATTATAATGGTGGTTACATGTCATTGCATATTGGAACACACCCATAAAATGTACAGCACCAAGAGTAAATCTTAACGTTAACTCTGAATTTTGGTTGGTGACATGTCAATGTAGTTTTATGAACTGTAAAACATAGACCAGACTTGTGGGAGAATGTGGCTAATAGGAGAGGTTATACATGTATGTGGCAGGGAGTATCTGGGATATCTCTGCTATAAAAAATAAAGTCTACTAAAACGCCAAGCTCAAGAACAAAGTTTTCTATTTAAAAAAAAAAACTGAGAAAAGAATTTGAACATTTTTTTAAACTCTGGAAAGAGACAATTTACTAAACTTAGAAGGGATAGAAAGAAATCACAAAGGACATGCTCAGCGAATTTGCCTACATAAATATTGCAACACATGCATACTAAAAATATAAAATTAGAAGATAAGCAAAAAAGACCAAAATATATTTAAAACAAATATAAAAAGGAAAGTCTTAAATATTTTTATTAGAATTCACATTGATTCTAACAAAATATTAAAACAAATGTCTAATTATAATTAAATGAAGAAATAAATGCATAAAAAGAAAATGAAATTTTTTAACAAATACCCATAAACAATTCAGTTTTATTCTTAAGCAAGGAAATAGAAATAATAATTAAAGAATATCAATATGGTGAAACAAAATATTAACATTAATATTTATAGTGAAAGACTAATATAACTGTATATAGTTCAGGACATTTTGAATTGGAAAAAATTAGGAAAAATATTTAAAAATACTAACGTGTGCATACCCTTTCATATATATCAGTCCCACTTCTAGGAGGACAGCTCAAGTAAATTACTCAAAATGTGGGAAAACCTATGTACCTTATATTTATTACAGCATTGCTTTTAAAGCTACATTTACTCCAATATCCAATAAGAAGAAGTTGATTAAATACATTTACTTGATAAAAATGCCCCAATATATAATAAAGATATATTAACACATGAAATTATATGGCATGTGTGATTTGATTGAAAATAACACAGGAATGGGAGAAATTAATAGAATGGATGGATCTACCCTAATGGTTGTTGGGGCTGAATTAAGGGTACTTGAGAGTTTATTACATCATTCTTCCTTCTGTGTTGTACGTTTGAAATTATTGAGGAAAAAAAAAGAAAAAAATTTGAAACACAATTTGATGATTGATATCTTTAGTTAGCAATTTCTGCTTGTTATTTTTGTTCGATAGTGATTTTAGTTATAGTAAGTGCAAATTTAATAAAACCAACTACTTGTTTAGCAAAAAGGAAAAAGAAAATACTGATTTATAAATACACAATTTATCAACATATAAAGGAGATTCACTTTGGTTCTTTTTCAAATTTTGATAACAGAATACATACTGTAAGATGAAGCCATTTCACAGAAATAAGTGAGATATTTTGGCAAACTATGTGCAATTCTATTTCAATGTAAACAATACATTAAGTACTATTTCAAAATGTAATTAATTTTACTTGTGCATTATCTCAAAGCTCATGACCTTATTTGCCAAAATTCAGAATAAAACTGGAACAAAGAAGTATAGTACTACTCTAACAAATTTCTAAAACTGTGAAACAATTTTAAAATAAATCCTAAAAATTTATAAATTCAGACAAGTACTATTTATTAGAATATTTTAGGCATTGCTGGTTAAATAGAGGTAAAATAATATTTGATATAGCTACTAAAACTGACCATAATTTTTAGAATTACCTAGTAAACATAATGTCATAAAAATGATTTTTATATGTATATATGATTGGGTTGTCTACTTTCTAAGAATCCTTAATCATTAAACTGAAAATCATCTTTGAGGCAATAAAAGTGTTCCATAATGGCATAGAAGGTAAATATCAAAAGTGAACATGTTCTCATATATTAAAATTCATCATGTAGAAAATGTCATTAACATTTTCATTGAAGTTGACTAAAAGAAATATAAAGCAGAGTGACAAGAAATATGAAGAGCTTATATAAAAATAAGATGCAAACTTTGAGATATATCAAAAAGACAGACTAGATAAAAAGAAAATTATGTTTTAAGATGTTAGTATATTCATAATTAACCTGTTGTATTTAGTGCAGTCAAAAAAAATTTGAATAAATTTTCATGGAAATTGAAATATTCTAAAATATGTCCTAAAAAACATATGAAAAATATTTAAAATAACAGTAATGAGAATATTTGTAATAATGATTTAATTACACATTAAAAATTATGAATATTCCCGATATGTATAATAAGAGTTGTAATACATTCCACTGTCATCTATAAATAAAAACATTTAAAAATTTTTTGAAAATCAAAAAAATTATAAATATTAATTTAGAAGCTACAACAGGGTGAGTGATGGTTTTTGAAAGTTGTTTGTACAAACCCTCTTCTGACTTCATATATGAAAGTACATTTTAGAATTAACATATTGAAATTAAAATTAGCATACTCAAAATCTGGAAAGAGCTAGGAAATATCAGTGTTCCACAGATTTTAAATTTAGAGTCAATGGATAAAACACAATAGAAAAGATAAAACAGACTTAGCTATTTAATATTATTGGCTACTTAGATTAAAAATTGAAGCATAATCAAAACTAGAAAACTGGCAAATAATTGTGAAAATATGAAAAAGTGTATTCATTTGGTAAAACAATTATAAAAATTTAAAGAAAGTGACTGATAAACAAGGGCATATTTCATAAGATAGACATATTTCATTAAAATGAAAGTGAAAATAACCATTAAGTGTTTATAAAATATTTGCTATAAGCTAGCTCAACAGTATGCAACAGTTTTTCAGCCTATTAAATTAAACCAAAGCATTTTCCAATGGTAATGTTCAAGGCAGTAGAATAGCCACTAAATGAGAATGGAAACTGCTATTCATCAACTCAGCTAATTATTTTGGGTTTTTATTCCGTTGCAGTCCTTAAAGTGAGAGATGGAGAAATAAGGGGTTCCATTGCTAATAGCATGGAGAATAAGTAAGATGGTACATAGAAACACCCATTGAGGGTATATATAATCCACATCTTTCAGTATACTAATGACTCAAAAATTCATTCTAATGAGATAATGTCCAAAGCACAATACACTGCTGGCAATTGGTATTCATAACATCAAAATTTGTGTAACCTGTAGGATTGTAATTAAATATGCACACTACAAAGATACAATTTTATATTTACTGTTACTAAATTTCATTAAAAAACAGAATATAAAAATATAAAATTGAAAACAATTATTTTTAGCAATGGTGTTATATATTTTTGTTGCCTGTTTTAAAATGTTGTGTAAGTCATTTTTCTTAAATTGAGGCCATCTGAAATATGAAATAAAGAATATTTTTCGTATTGGCTCAACTGGTAATTAAGAGTGTAAAATATTAAAGTTTGAGTTTAGTTTCTGCTAACTGAAAAATTAAGCACTTGTGAAATGAATATTTGTCTGCTTCTATCTACACATATTAATGAGATGATAATACTGTAATGAATATGACCGTCTGCTGAGTCACAGTCTGAGATTTTGTTGTTTAACATCTAATTACTAAGATTGTCTAAAATTCCTTGAACTCTGGTTACTTATTTATAAATTAAAGAATCTGAACTAAATTAACTATCTTAAAAGCTGGCTGTCTCTGAAAAGCTAGGAAAAGATGAAAGAATAAAACTTTTTAAGTCTATGAAAAGCTATTACTAACAGCTAGCTATTCCCAGTCATTTTCATTGAAAAGTTAAACTCACTTGAAATGAGGTTTATATCTGTAAACCTTTCATCATCATTTGGTGTTCAAAATGTATCTTATAGGTCACTGATAAATTTAAGGACACATTATTATAATATAAATGCTATAAAAATAGTAGATAGTGTCATCGTCAGCTTAGAAGAAAAAAAATAGATATCTTAGTTACCTTCTTGTGAGTTTTTGTATACCAAGGAGAATAAAATAAAATCTTGTGTGCTTTCTGACATTATCACCCTTTCCTAAATGAAACTCAAAGATAAAGAGTCCCTCAGGTAAAATGTCTCTAATGAATAGAAAGTTGGCATTAAAATGTGACAGGGTGATAGAATAATCTGAAGAGCTCAAACATTTTTATTGCATTGGATGAATAGTCAAGAGATGTGTGATAGACAAAATTACTATCTTAATTTATCTTTGTCATTGTAATATTTTAATTAATGCAACAATGGTCTAAAAGTTCATTTTGAAAGATACTTAGTTTACAGAAAAAAAGGCCTCCATGTAGAAGCTACAAGATAGCCTAAGTGTGACAGCACATGTGCATTTATGTGCATCTGCATATGCACGGTTGATACTCATTGTATTTTCATTTAATGAGCAAGTCATAACCAGTACTGAAATATAAATTCCGTCCGAACAAGAATTTTTGTCTCTTTTGTTGACTGACGCACGTCAAACTTTTAGAAGAGTGCCTGACGCTTAGTAGGTATCAAATAGCATTTATTGAATGAAAGAACAAATCATTCATAGGAAAAGTATCCAAATTTCTCACATAAGCTCACTCAGTAATAATACTATTAAAATGTCTTTTTCAAAACTGTACTGTTAGAAAGGAACATATTAATTTAGTTTATGGAGATGGCCAAAAGATTCAGGTGAATGAAAGGAACATGAACACAGGTCAATGAACATATCAAGCTTCAGAATGAATTATTACATTACTGGATAAGCAACTTTTTAAAAATTCCTACATAAAATAAAGTAACCAAGATAATAGCCTGAAATATAATAAAGTATGTTCACTAAATCCAAACTTAGTTACTAACCAACAATAAACCTTACCAGCTCTTATAGTTTCTGTATCTCAGGTATTCAGGTTGGTTTGGTGGAATGGTCTGCCTCATTTTCTCTCATGAGGTCACAGCCAAAACATCTGCCAGAGATCAAATCCCTTGAATCCTTTTGAGGTTTGAGGACAATGCACTTTATATTTTTTAATATTTCCATTTCTTTTTAAATTAATTTTTATTGGTGCATTATGATTATACATAATAGTGGGATTCATTGTGATCTTCATACATGCTATAACATGAAAAGCCACTTTAAATGTATTTTGCTCACCTGACAAGTTGATGCTGGCTGGTGGTAGGAGATCTCAGTTCCTCCCTATCTGGGTATTTTCCAGTGCTCTTGAACGTCCTGACAATATGGCAGTGAGCTTACCCCAGAATGAGAGACGAAGAAGTTCAAGGTAGACTCCACAATGTTTTTTTGTGATCTTTCTTCAGAAATCACACATAGCTAATTCCATAACATTCTGTTCCTTAGAGGAGTCACTAAGGCAGCCCATGTTTAAGGACAGGAGAAATGAGTCCACTCTTTTTGAAGGGAATTTGTGCATATATTTTTAAACCTCCAAAATGTGAGCAAATATTTAACTGATGTGAACCATAGCCATGTTTTTTTTTTTTTAAGGCTTTTGCAATTTTGGAATAAAATGAGCCACAGAATTTTCCAAGATGTGTCTGCATACTAAAATTTTCTCTAAAACTAGTTAAATTACTTTTTTCCATTTTCTACTTCATTTTTTTCTACAAATACATATTATAGGTACTGGGATACTTTATTGCCATTGGCTTTCATATTTATTGCAGGTGTGTATAAGAACTTCCTGGAGGCACTTGTGTAAAGTGCAGATCCTTGGGTTTCAATTTAGTCCTACTAAATTAGAATTTTGTATATGAGATGCTGGGGTCTTCATTTTTAATAAGCTCCTGAGAGCAATTCTAATTCACATGGTCCACAAGCTCTAATAAACCAAATAAAAAGAACAGGTGAAATAGGGTAACACTTTTAGTGTAGCAACACTAGGAAAGATATCTGGATGTAATTCTCCCACATCAAGGGCTGGTTAATAAAAATAGGATTACAAATATTTTTTTTTCAATTATATGAACTACTGCATCAAATAGCACTTCTGGAGGAAAATCATGTTTTGCACAAATCTGCTTTAGGCTATAAACTCAAAAGGAAATATTGATAGTTTAAATCATTGTAGAAACCTGGAAAAGTTTTAAGTGAAAAACTGCATCATGGGAAATTAGGCTTCTGAGTTACAAAGCAAGAAAGGAAAAGAAATCAAGCATCACTCATCACCAGTTAAAAGGATGTTATAGAAAATGTTGGTTCATAACAAGAAAAGAAAGACAAAAGCCCTGACAGTGACTCTTCCCAGACAACAGTAATGTTCATAATTATCTTCTCCTGAAAATAAAGAAATAAACCATCATTTAATATTTATAAAATGTCAGAACATAACTAAGTGAACAGCTCTAACTTTATTAAATTTTAATTGTATTGAAGCAATTTTCAATGCACATTATTTTACATTACTTTTTAAGTAAATCTGGAGCTTTATGAAAGACAGTCTAAAGTCCTATTTTCCCCCACTCATTCACAGTATTTGAGAAATTCAGGTAACAACTTATGACATGGATATCAAGCAATGGCAGGTTGGTTTTTTTTTTTGTTTTTTTTTTAAGTACCTTCTGAATATGTACCTATGTAAGTCTAGTCTTTTAAGGTATTCCTTTTACCAGATCATAGACTGTGTGCAAAGATACAATTAAAATTGGGGGGATTATTTTCAAATCAGTTAGCAAATTGTGCATGAAACACATATTTCTGACCAGAGCCAGAACTAGAACGCACATCTTCTGAGCTATGATGCTCAGGTTAAATCCATCTCACTACCCTTCCACCTAAGTGTGGTTTCCAGGTTACTTTTGACAAGAATCTTATACACTTGAATTCTCATGATTTTACCAAACTTATGTAAATAATTTCTTTTTTCCCTTAGCCATTAGCCTTTCCTTAGCTATAATTCTGAATTGTACTTCCTATGTAAACAACATTATTTTTCATTAGATATGTACATCATTTGATGGAAGATAGCATAGGTGGTAGTGGTCATAGTATGCATCAATTTTTCTAATGTATTCATGATACATAAACACACATATATAAATTTAGGAATGAAGTCATAATGACCTTAAACTTTGTAGATATTATTAATTTATTATGACGTGATTTTATATACATGTATTTATAGTTCATGTGTAATTGGGTACATTTTATCAAACCTAAAGAACCAGACCAGCCGGGCATGGTGGAGCACACCTGTAATCCCAGAGGCTCAGGAAGCTGAGACAGGAGAATTTTGATTTCTAATTCAGCCTCAGCAATGGTGAGGCACTTAGTGACTCAGTGACCCTGTCTCTAAATAAAATACAAAATAGGGATGGGGATGTGGCTGAGTGATTGAGTGCCCCGAGTTCAATCCCAGTACCAAGTTAAAGAATCTGATTAATATTGTAATAATGGGAAAACACCCTTCTGATCTGGCTCACACTTAAAAAAATAAGTTCCATTTTCACCTCTGAACTGAGAACTGTCACAGCTCATTTGTCACTCTCCTCCTAAAAAAGAACATTTTTTTCTTTCTTTTCAACACCTACTGGCTGTCTATAATATTTTAAAAATAACTAATTAGCAATATCTCTGTAATTAAATAGAAGTATTTTAGCATAGCTAACAAGTGTGTGCATCAAGTATGTATTCAGGCTTCAGTTGGATGATTAATTAATCCCATGTAGTGACTACTGAAGTCATGAGGTGGTATTTGGCACGTGCTTTCTTTAATTGAGTGGTTCTCAAATGAAAAAGTGAGTCTGGGGAATCCAAGACAGCTTCATTCGCGTGAGCAGCAACTAGGGTGGAAGGTTATGTCCAGCAGGGATTGTTCACCAATGCTCTGTTCACTCTCTCTTTGGTGTAGTGGTCCCAGAGCCATTGGATTTCTTCCATGGTGTCTCAGAGGTCCTGGGGACTGAGTTCCAAGAGAATGGATTTGGAAGCTGCTGGCTTCTTAAGATGTGGGCCTGGAAATAAACACGGTGTCTTTTTTGCTATTGTCCATCCGACCAATGCTTGATGTCACAGAACCTGCCAGGATTTGAGGGAGTAGAGACGGGGACATAGATTCAAACTGTCAATAAAGGAAATCAGAGAATTTGAAGCCATCTTTAATCTGCAACAATTACCCAGACTCTTTTGGTTACAAATTATAGAAAATTAAGCTCAAACTGAATGAAACAATAAGGAGAAATTACTGGTTTATATAATAGAAAACTCTGGACTTTGAATGCAGCTTGATCCCCAGGCTTGACCTCTGTTTCTAGGTACTGGTCATTTTCCAACTTTTGGCTTCAGCGACATGTGGTAGCATGATTGCTGCTCATCATTTAAAACCATATCTTCTCAGACCTGATATCCTGGGAAAAGACATTTGTTTTCCTGCTGTTCAAAGGAAGAAACTAGAACACATGGGATAGTTCTGTATGTGCTTATTTGGCTTCTTTGAGATAGACATGCATTCCTGAATCACTGTGACAAGCACACTGATCAACTTTAATTCACCAGATCTATGTTATAAGTGGCTACTCCTCAAGCCTGGAGATATCTTCACTTGAGAAATATCAGAGAGGAATATAGTATGGGACAACTCCACAGAAACAGAACACTAAGTTTACTGTTATCAATATCATGGCAGCTGCTGGGCAGCAGAGCAGCAAATGTTCCTCATAAAATTATGTCTTCTATATGATATGCAAATATGTATTCATATTTTTTAAGAGCATAGAAAAAAATAGGGGAATAAGAAAGTCTAGCTGCTCCACATATGCATTTTTAAAGTATATTTTTTAGTTATACATGGACACAATATCTTTATTTTGTTTATTTTGTTTATGTGGTATGAAGATGGAACCCAGTGCCTCACATGTACAAGGCAAGCACTCTGCCAATAAGCCCCCACATATTCTTATGACGAATAAGCAAGGAAAAATCATCAGACATTTGTGGAATTCCCACATCCTAGCACAACACTAAATCAAAACACTAAAGTTAAAATCAAGATTTGATAAAATAATCACTTTTTAAATATGAAAGATAGAATGTGATAAACATCCACATTTGCATTTGTACAAAGGAGGCTTTCAGATTTGTCTACTGGACAAAAATTTCTTGAATGACAGTCAGATCTGAGTTTTAATGAAGACGCAGGAAGGTTAGTAATTCTACACATGTGCATTTTTTCTCATTAAGCTCCTAGTGAGTATTCTGGAAAGCTGCTCTTCAGCCCCTTTTTCCTTCCAGCTACTCAAATGACTCAGATTTTTTTCTCTCTGGGATAGGAAAATTAAAATATATTCTTTCTACTAGTTGTTTTCCTAGACATTAAAGTCATGACGTTGACAGTGAATTGATTTCCCAACAACATAGACTTGCATTAATTTGGGACTTCAAGTAACTATTTATAAAATGTCTTTAGTCACTCAAAATTTCACCTTGAACCTACTTTGTGATATATCAGCAACAAGGATTTGCAGATGGATTACAATTCTATTTCTGACTTCCTAAGCCTTAGTACTTGAATAGTTGACTAAATAATTTTACTTTCATATTGGTTTCCTGGTTTAGGATCTCCATTCAATGTACATAATATATATCACTAAGATAGTGTATTACATGTGATAAATAACAAGTAGTGGGAAAGGCTTGATTTAATGACAAATACCTTTCCAGATTATTCAATGTCCTCATGCAATCTTATTTCAGAAAAAAAGAAAATTAGTGTGCTGATGTAGCTACCAGTCTATTTCAGCTCTTTACTTTCCTCCTCCATAATTTATAAAGAAATATCCTCTTCTTTCAGTTAAATGTTAGTCATGTTCATATATATGACTGAAAAATTACATGTAACTGAAAATGTCAGTACTATTGTTCCCCACTTGAGTTTCACACCTTAGAGGTAACTACTTTTAACTATATATTTTTTTAACTTTTTATATTTTAAAAGTGATTATATTAACTTGTCTTGATCTTTTACTTTAGGAAAATGCTTTCCCACTGAGCTGTACACCCCCACTTCCTGAAATACAAATTGTCAAAACATTTCTAAACTACAAATTAGGGATTGTTGCTTCTACTGCTGTCTTTGTCACCACATGTCATATGACTACCACCTATGGGGTCACAAGTAAATACAGTAAGCAATTTGAAAAAGGAAATGTTATTTGTATTTTATAGTTATTATTAGGCTATTTCATAAGGTATTAGATATTTGTGAAAAATACTTGGTCAATAGTGTTTTATTGTTTTGATAAAATTAGTTAATCTACCAAAGAACTGTTAACACCTTGTCAAATCTCAAAAAATAAGATATGTTACTTCTAAAATGCGTTTCTTCACTTTTGAACTAGAAATCACATGTTGCCTAAAAAAAAAAAAAAAACTCAGAAAGTACAAAAATAGCACAGCGCTATCATCCCAGAACAAATGAAACTTTTGACACAATTTTATTTTTAACATATGTAGAATTTTCATGTAACTTTAAATGATAATAATTATGCTCATTGTTGTCAGATTTGGAAGAGAGAATAGTACCTGGTCATACAAAAATAATGTCTCAGTTTGAAAAGTTATGCACAAACCCATTCCCAAGAGTGCAGCTTCAAAAGCTCTATGTTAAAGATAAACACTAATTCTAAGAAAGGGTTGTTTTAGAGAAACTATTCTGAACAAAGGGATAGTATTATTAACTCCACTAAAAATACTTCATTCTTATTCTTCATCAACTTAGCCAAGTAAGGGAAAAGTAATGAAGCTAAATCTTCTCTCTGGTTTGGCTATAGAAAAAGATACACAAAATGAGTAAAAATAGATTTAGAGAAGTAGAGGGTAATTATATTTATAGAACATAAATTCCAAAGGGAGAACTTGAGACTCCATTGAGCAGTGTTGGATCATCACTGAACACTGAGATGGAGCGTATCAAATGGTAGTTCCTTCAAAGGAAAATTGACCTTGACTGTATATGGAATAGATCAGAATAAAGACTAGATATAAGAAGACTCATTTTTCATGAACTATGTAATACTTTAAATAATCAATAAAAAAAATAAAAACTTTAAAAAAAAAGAAGACTCATTTTTAAAAAAAAGGTATACTTGAGATGCATAAAGAACCTAGAATATGTTTATGCAATAATAAAAATGGAAAATACAAAACTGATGTTAATAACATTCCAAGGTAAAATATTTAAAAATCCGGGGGAATAGTTAGATGTGACTATTAAAGTAGATAATTCAAATGTGGTTCTAAAATGCCAGGTCTGAAATATAAAGAATAATGATATTAAGAATTCAAGATCTGATTTGGAATAGGAGGTTAGCTAATAGAACTAGTTGGAGTGGTCAGTAAGTGGGAAATTCAGATTTAAAAATTCAAGAACAGGGCTGGGGATGTGGCTCAAGCGGTAGCACGCTTGCCTGGCATGCGTGTGGCCCGGGTTCGATCCTCAGCACCACATACCAACAAAGATGTTGTGTCCGCCGAGAACTAAAAATAAATAAATAAATAAATATTAAAAAAAAATTCTCTCTCCTCTCTCACTCTGTCTTTTAAAAAAAAAAAAAAAGTTGAACTTTAAAAAAAAAAAAACCAAGAACAGAAGAAATTGTGTAAGAGAGAATGGACCAGGTAGTAGTTCAGAACTTGCAAGCATGGATCATTTGTTCCACATTAGGTGTCAGGTTGTAGGCATGGATCTAAGCCCAAAGGATGCTTGTGGCAACAAGATAAATATAGTATCTGCTTTTCTGAGCTTAATGTTTCTGTGGAAGGAGAAAGTAGAACTTGTATATAAATAAAGGAGACTTTCAGATAGTAATGTGAACTGAGAAAAATATTTAAAAGGATGATTCGAAATTTTTGCTGGCAGGAGGTATTAATTTAGACTAGATAGTAAAGCTAAGCTTCTTCAAAAAATTATTTTTTTTTACCTGTGACTTGAACAAAATAAGAGCTAGACATGAGAAGACCTAGGAAAGAGTGACTTGGCAGAGGCATGATGAAGAGCAAATGTCCTGAGGGAAGAATGAGCTTTGTACCCTGAAGAACAAGAAAGGCCAATGCATACCTGAAGCCTAGAAAACAAAGAGAGGTTTGTAGATGACAAGGTTTGAAAAGACAGATGGGTATGCATCACATCATGAAGTTTCTTATTGGTACTGAGCTTGGTACCAATTTTCTTATTGGTAAAGAGTTTGGACTTAGAATAAGTTTAACAAAAAAGTATTTGCATGTTTTAAGTAATATTTCATATCTACTCAGGTTTTAATAACCTCTCTGCCTACCAAGAATCAAATGGAGTAGTGGTGCAAGAATTAAATCAGGTAGACCAGTTGGCAGATGGTTGCAGCCACACAAGTGGGATGTGATAATGATCAGAATTAAGATTGTAACAGCAGAGACAGAAAAAGAGGAGAAATGGGGAGACATGGAAATATATGTTGGAGATAGAAATGTTTTGAACAATTGAACATTCATTATGAGAAAAAGAACAGCTTGGAGTTCCCAAATTTGACTCATACCAAGACAAGAATAGGGGGGAAAAAACGAAATACCTGTCATGGCTCTGTAAAGTTGGCAATATTGCTTAGAGAGAGCAAGTAAATTATAGATGTATGGGTCCGAATTCCAGCTAGAGATACAAAATTAAAAATCGTCAGCATGTGGAGAGTTTTTAATTTGGGGGACTGTATGTCATCACCTAGGCAGAGAATATAGCTAGATATGAGTAGTTTGGCACTAAGCCCTGCCTCATCTTAATATTCAGAAGCTGAGCAGGGAGAAGGAGGAACCAGTAAATAAATTTTAAGGAGTGTTCAGCAAGGTAGGAAAAAATGTGATTATAATTCAAGAGAATGTTCCAAGAAGGATACAGAAGTCAAATTTGTGAAATGTACTTAAGAGTGAATGAGATGAAGAGAAGATTTATCATTAGGCTGAGTCACACAGAAGTTATACATGACTTCACAAAAGTCATTTGTATAGAGTGGTAGGAAAAGATGAGGGTAGAGGTTACCAATCTGGAACAATTCTGGTGCCCAGAACACTTTTAGAAATGTCAGGAGAACTTCTTGGTTGTCACAGTTGGAGGATGGGGACCAGATGCCACTCATACCTAGAGGCAGATGTAGGAGATGCAGCTAAGGATCGTATGGCACAGAGCAGACCCTCCGACAACAAAGAATTATCCAGCCAAAAATAGTGCTAAGGTTGAGAAACTCTGAATTAAAATAAGGAGGAGATGACATGTGAAGAGATGTAATAAAATGTAGAGAGAATTATTAAAAATCTTTGACAAAATTGGCTAAAATGAGAAACGTGGAAATATGGTAATGATTGGAGGAAAACATGGAGTAAGAAAACAATTTTGGCAGGAAGAGTCTTCTGTATTTTTAAATCTTTGCTTATTTTTATGGGGCATATTAATGGTAGTAATACGTTAGAAAAGTTAATCATGTAGTCAATAGAGGGTAAAATTGTAGAGTGGTATCATTTATGGCAGAAAATTCCAACCACCTCTGAAGTGGGCCCTTTGGGAAGAGACAGAATGTTTTCTCATGGTAAGAAGAAAGATTGGTACAAATAAAAGCAGGAGGGAGATATGTTGGTCCTTGAATGCTAATGGGATAGTTGAAATGCCTGAAATTTAACATGGACAAAAATTAAGTATTACCTTCCAGTCACATGCACACATCCACACAGATGAATGTTTATCCTTGACTCAACCTCTACTTTCTACAGTCACTGATTCTTTTATCTATACCGGAAATGGCTTCATATCTATTCCTTTATTACTTTCCTCAGAGATGTTATCTTAATTCAAATCTCCATCATTTTCTTTCCTATGTAGTTGCAATAACTTCTGGAAGGATAATTCTCCAGTGTTGTCTCTATAAATGCTCTACACAGAGCTGTATTGTCTCTAGACCACAAACCTGAGCCCATCACCATGCGCATAAAATACCTCCTTGAATCTTGACTTTTTTTCAGGGAAAATTCCAAAATATTAACCAAAATGCTCTTCATAATGTGTTGTCTATACTCCTTATACAGCAAAAATCCTTTTGCTTTCTGCCCAATTCAAGCCAAAACCAAGGATTTGATTTTCCCAAAATGTTCTGTATAGTTTGTGTACCCACTTGAATGAGGTCTGTTTTGCACTGTATAAGTGAAGCTCAGTAGAATGTTGCAAGAAAAGATTAGATGATAGGACCTGTAAGAAGGAAATTGAGGTGAAAACATATAAACATAGTCATTATTTCAAAAAGTACCTTTAGGAAATAAAGGAAGAGCCACAGGATAGCATTATGATAGTCAGGGGCAATGATTAGGTTCTAGGCGTAAAACACATACTTTTCTAAAGTTTGTTTAGGTTTTGCTTAGATAAATGGATTTGAAATGTTTATAAGCATAGAGAAAAGCTCTGATGTAGGGGCATGGTAAACACTGATTATGAAAATAGGGACATAAATGATAGCAAGGTCCTGATAAAGAACGACAGGATAAATTCAAGAGTATAGGAGAGATTAGTTCGGATTACAAAGGAAAAGTATTTAGCTTTCCTTGAAGATAAAGGAAAAGGACATAATCACAAAAGAAGAAGATGAGAAATTTTGCTGTAGAAGTAGGAGGCCAATATGAAAGATTTGCTCAGGAGTAAGACTGAAGAATTTTGTTTGCTTCTGGAATGTTCTCAGTAAAGTATTATCTGCTAAGGGAACTCTGCTAAGGATGGGAGGATTAGGACTTGTGGAAAGTCTAAGTTTGGGAAAAGAAAGATCAGCACAAAAAAAAAAAATGGGGGCTTGAGAGGAGGTAATGCAAAATATTGCCGAATAGCAATGAAGGAGCAAGCCAGATCATGAACTTTGATCCAGCCCTCAGTGCTGAGTGAGCACAGGCAAATGCCAGATTCAGGCACACATTTGTACTGTGGTTGCTGTTATCACCTGCTACCTAATGCTGATTTTACTCATGATAATTTTGTGATCCTTAGTCACAATGTCTTCAAATCTCAATTTCCATTATCTGCAAAATACAGATAACTATACTTAGCTCAAAGAGAGGTTGGGCTATCTTGTGAACTGTGTAGTTATATTAATAACTGGGTGACATTAGGAATGCAAGCTCTTGTACCCCGAGGTCACAGAACCTGAGATGGGTCCTTCAATCAGTATGATTTTCTGATATTCTTCAACAGCCAGGACTCTCCAGAATAAGAGCAGAAACAATAGTAAACAACAGTGATGACCCAGTTTGAAAAGTGTGTCCCTTGTAGCAAAGGAGAATGAGCAATGGTTGAATGTGGAATAGTCATTGGCCAATACCATCTCAGGTAAGAAAGTGTGGTTAATAAGCCTCTGCTCTACAACAGCATCTAGGGATCAAAGATCTGTGACGAGACCCTCACTCTGATCCTGAGCCCGAATAGTCACTCCATATCTAATAGTGTCAGGCAGACATGAGCTCTTCTCTTTTTGTGAGTTAGTACACTTGACTTGAAGTTTTTCCATTTCTATGTCCTATTAAAATCTGAAAAGATCATTAGAGGTCTAGACACACATTTTCATAGCCTGCTGGGCTTTTGTTCCTATGCAAGTTATCTCTGAAACATGAACCAGCATCTGCTTTATTGCTCTTTAACCTACTACCCACCTCAAAGCTTACTACTCTCTCATTATTTCAACTTCTCTTCATTTTATAAGTTCCTCTTTTTCTTCTCCTGTATCTCAACATGTTTCACTCCTCTCTTCCTTTCTTGAAGCAAAAATGGCATACTCTGGGTCCCTCACCTTATCACCTGTGTTTCTTCCATCTTAACATTTGATGTCTGACATGTAGGCTTCTCTAACTTCATCTATCCTAAGAATGCATACAAAGTATTTTCAAAATGAAGATACATATTTTCCCAAAAGATGTCTAGTACTAACTTAAAGACAAATAAACATTCCTCCACAATTGCTCAAGGGTTGAGATCCTATTTTCTCTTAAACAGTCAGCATTGCAGTACTTAAGTAATAAATGTGTCTGGAGTCAAGAGACCTAGGCTCAGTGCCATCTCTAGCTATGAACAAGTTATTCATTTTGTATGCACTTCAAAGGTAGTAATATATACTCTCAATGTTGTGGCAATTAAATAAGAGATAGCTTTAGAGTGCCTTGTACTATGTTCAGTATATAAAATGTGTACAATAAAGAGTGGATGCTATTTAATTTCTTGGGATAAAGGGGGGGTTGAATTTTTTACCCAATTCCAAGTCTCTGTCACTTTATCTTTTTTTGTATCAACTTATATATATATATATATATTTTTTTTTTTGCTGTATCACAGGTTGAGTTTCTTGAAGAATTAGGACAGTTCCAGGATTTGATGCCCAAATTCTGATTTTTGCATTCTTCTAAATATAATTTCTAGAAAGAATTGATTTTCCATGTGACCATTTTCTGATTTATAACTTATACTTCACAGAATAACTATAAAAGGCTCATGTTCAGCAAATACATGGAAAACACAGAATTCCCACTTCTTTCTGAGCTGAGCCAAAGTGCCCAAGTCTAAGACTGCTAGGCTCCAAAAATGCTAAGGAAAAGAGGGATAATGTTTGCTTAGAGTTCATTAAAGCTCTAAGGAAAAATTATTTCAAGAAAATACTGTTGATAATTTTCAAGTTATACTTCATAATTGTAAATAATATATAACACTTTTAGGTAAAAACTCTGTTCATTTTTGCACATACAAGTGGTGTCCCAAGACAAGTAGGAGGAGATGGAAATGTTATGATGGTATAGCAGCATGGTTCATGTGGCCAGATACCATCCTTGACAAAAAAAAAAAAATGGGACTATTCTTGGAAAATTGTCTTGATGTATATATTTGAAAGTAAATGTTTTAGAAATTTCACTTTAATTTCCTCAGATAATATGAATAAATGTGGTTTGAAATTAAAAGAGAAAGAGACCCTTGTAGAGGAAGGTATAGTTATTCTACTATTAACAACATCATCATAATTAAATATCTTGCACTTTTTTATGTATCACACATTGTGTTTATAGATATACACAATTACTTCAATGAATCATTGCAGAAATCCCACTTTCAAGATCAGAAAGATGAGCTTCAAGATTTTTAAATTAATGAATTTAGATCACTATCTTAGTCCAGTCAGGCTATTATAGCAAAATACAATAAAGTGAGTGGCTTATAAAACAGAAATTTATTTCTTACAGTTCAGGTAGCTGAGAAGTCCAAATTAAGGTGCCAGCAGATTCAGTGTTTGGTGAGGTTCTGCCTTCTGGTTCAGTGATGGTGACTTCTAGCTGTGTTCTCAGTGGTACAAGGGCAGAACTTTGATCTCTTCAGCTCCATAGGTGGGTGTTAATCCTTGTCAGGAGGGATCTGCCCTCATGACCTAACATCCTTCCAAAACTCTTTCTCCTAACATCATCACCTTGGGGATAAGTTCCTAAGCAGGCACACACTCAGAAATGGTGGGTTCACAGGGGTTAGAGAAGATATCACCCTGCCTTCCAGAACAAATATCTTCTCCTCCTGAGACACAAACACATGGGGACCATATTACAGACCTTAAGCAGGCTAAGTCACGTTAACTGCTTCCCTTCTATAGAAAGCATGCCTTCAGTCAGATTTAATATGAGAAATTTTAAAAGAGAAATTTCCATACAAGAGACCTATGTTTCTATAATTTCATGAATTATCTTTAGAGACCTTATCAATAGAGCAAAGACAGCAAAGAAGTAGAAATTAATAAGACAAAAACATCATATTTTGGGGTGATTGGATTTGTTAGTCTTTGTGACTAATAATCTGAATTTCATTATCATTTATTCAGCATTAGTATGTAGCCTGTTTATCATGAATCATTGTAAAGTAGCTACTTATAATGAATGTGTTTTCATTTTGGTAAAATTCACCTAGTTGCTATGGTGATAGTCATTACAAAATAAGTAAAATAAAATCAAGATCACTGCATGTACAGAGTATAATCCATGAGGTAGTGCTCTAAAAATGGACATTTGTTATTTTGTGTATGATTAGAGTATGAAATAAAATCATATTTATGCTAAACTGTAGGTATTTCCAGTATTACATTAAGGGTATCAGAGAAGGTGAAAAACAACAGCATGATTAAAAAAATATGAGTTATATAAGATGTGCTACATTGAGGTTTAAGTATATAATAAAACATATTGGTTTCAGTTCAGGGATTATAAAATTCAGTATTTTGAAAAAGCAACCTATGTCTCATCTGTGTTACACTAAACATATGGTTTGCTCCTTTTTGTTCTTCTTTACTCAACAAAGGAAAATGAAAAATGCTTCTTTTTTTTTCCTTCTTAAACCAAAGACTACTTGGTTTGGCAGAAAATCAGAACCACACAATTCTTCACATGATAGTTTAGGGTTTTTGTTCATTTCTCTCTCTCTCTCTCTCTCTCTCTCTCTCTCTCTCTCTCTCTCTCTTTAACAAATTCACCCTTCCCAAGTTCAAAATAAGTGTTTTCTGGTGACGACAGATTGAATATGGCTTTGGAACACTTGAGAAAAATCCTAGAACTCAAGTGCTTTGGCTACCTCTTATTTACATCAAAAAAAAAAAAAAAAAAATGCTGCCTGTCCCTCTTCCTGGAACAGAAACAGAGAAACATGAAAAACAGAGTCGATGAAGTTTAATCTGCTTTCTTACACTGTGAGAAATTTGTAAGTCTGTTTCTTACCAGATGCTGTAATTCTTCCCAGATTGAAGATAAATTGCTGAATTCTAAGAGAAAGGAATTCACAGAAAACCATTAGCCCTGACAATTCATAGACAAAATAAAGCACATTATTCATTCCCTGTTCTTGTAACATAGTATCAGCTTTTAGAAAATATGAAAGGATGCTCACATACATTTTCCCACCTGTTTAGGAAATAATGGACTTATTTATGAACAACAAGAATGCCAATTTTATTAAAGAATGTAAAATGAAATGGAGAGATGAAATCTAGGGATGCACTATAAGACTTAGCAAAAATCCCAGCAGTGATGCTGAGAGTCAAAGCTTCTTTTTGTTCTGTTGTGTTTGTTAGGTTTTGCTTTTGCTTTTGTTTTTGTTTTTAGTAACCTTGCTCTGGTGACCTCTTTCAATTGCAAATATTAAGAACCTGAGACTTATTAGCTAGTTGGAGATGATGTCCTGAGGTTTTTCATCCATAAAACCTTGCAAATTTCCTTCCCACGTGCAGAAAAAAAAAAAAAAAAAAAAAAGCCCAGGATATGGAAGAGAGAAGCCTTCTTATTTTATCATTAAGCACACATCCCCAGCCTCTGTGAATTTATCACATTCCCTCGATCACTGACTGTCTCATACTAGAAATTAACATACATTTTATTTTTCTTTCTCTAACATTAAAAATGCATTGCAATGAATAATATAGCAGGGTTGTGTATAAAACTAAAACTTCCACATCCTCTTTTAAATGTTTGTTCTTCAGCAGTGATCCTCTGAGGAAAACATATTGAAAGGATGAACAGTAATTTAATTTTTTATCATAAGCATTAGTGGCAAATAAAGGACAAAAGTACTTTGCAGCGCTAAAGAAAAGAGATGAGATATTCATCAAGGGAAAATGCTGCCATCAGATTGACTGCCAGGTCATGCATATTCTTTTTCTTTTCAAGCAGAGAAAAATCATAAGATTAATATGCAGACCCTGGAAACATTTTCTATGTATGTCATAAGCAGCAAATAGGGAAGACACTTTCTCTATACTATTGGTGCTTTTTGAGAGATATCTAACAGCTTTTATTTTTAAAATGAGATACTAAACAACATTTTAATTAAAATATGAATCCAAAATTCAAAACTACGTTGTTTTCCAATGTCTCTTGAATTATGCTCTTTTCTACAAATAAGATAAGAAAAAAAGTCCATTATAAATCAAGTTTGATTATTAATTAGCTGTGTAAAGTAAGGGAGGGGAAAGCTCAATTTTGACTGGTGCCCAGAGCCATAATAATATATGACACTTTCACATTAATTTCTTTGTTTGGGCTAAGAGAAAGCTTTAAAAAAGAGAATTTGACTGCAGGCAAAATTCAGCAAAACACTTCTGCAAATTATTGCTTTAAAATTTTTCAGAAGATATTAAAAAGAAAGTTAAAGATGAAACATTATATTTCATTTTAAAAAGAAAGTTTAGAAGTTATTTCATATTTGACTGTCATATTACTAGAGTCTATAATATTTGATCCATGAGTAATGGAAAAAAATATTTAATTGGAAAGTTTTATGATCTGTAAGGAAATAAAACCAAGACTCATGTAGTAATAACTCTATTAAACAATAATATAATTAAATTGTTCACCTAGACTTGAAGGTCTCTGTTTAATTACCTATCCTGACCTTCAGTTGTAGAACCATGTTCAGGAACAAAATCATAGTACTGGCAGCCTCCTACCCTTAAAAATCCAGAATCTTCTCCTCCTAAGTCTCATTTCTAGTTTTTTTTTAATTTTTTTTTTATTTTTACCCTGGAGCAGAGATCCCTAAACCTCTTCTGTTCACAGTAACTGTTAGTGTTTCAGCCATTTTTTAAGTGTCCCCAAGCCAAAGGAAACAGTTCATTTATTAATTTGTGAGAAGTATTACTCTTAACAAATTGGTAGACATTTGAAAAGCTAACCCACAAAAAAGAACTCAAAGGAAAAAATGGTATTGTTGCATTATCAAATTAATGCAACTTATTATTAGTGGGATGGATAATTCTGTTGGACATAGCAAGATTTCTCAAATCTTGGAACTGGATAGGACAACCCAACTTTCGCTTTGAACTTTGTATTTATTGCAACAACCACCAAAACAAACAAACGAAAACAACTCTAAAGGGCCTGGTGTAATGAAGGGAATGGTGATGTGAGCGGATGTGAATGAACTCCATGAACAACCTTGAGCTACTTAGTCCTCAGAATTCAGCATTTCATGGGCTGGGGATGTGGCTCAAGCGGTAGTGCACTCACCTGGCATGCATGCCGCCGGGGTTCGATCCTCAGCACCACATACAAAAAAAGATGTTGTGTCCGCTGAAAACTAAAAAATAAATATTAAAATTCTCTCTCTCTCTCTCTAAAAAAAAAAAAAAAAATTCAGCATTTCAACAGGTGTTACCTATTTGAGCTTCCTTTAAAAAAAAATCTAAAACAAAGGCTCTAAAATTACTCAAGACCCATGAGCCTAGAGGAAAATCAGATAAGCTAGTTGTATACTCATCCTTCCCTTAAAGCTGAGATGACAAGCTCGTGCCTCCATTTTCATCATACCTCTATTTCCACCCACCCCTATCTCTGTAACACACACACGCACACACATACACACACACACACACACACACACACACATTTTATTCTACCACTTGTTTCATCCATTTATTCATTCAAGAAATATTGATTGAGTGCCTACTGTAGGCATTTTGCTAAATTTTATGGAGACATCAATGAATAAAATGCAGTCTTTGCTCAAACACAGATCTGTTGAGAAAAGTAGGGAAGCATTCATTAATTACAGCACACTTTCCCAAAGATAGGGAAAATCAGAGGGCTATGGGAACACAGAGTAGGGGATCTGAGGAAGAGTCACAGGAATCAAGGGTCCAAGATGATCAGTGGATATCATGCACAATATTATTCTCTGTAGAATACAGTATTCCTTGAAATGATATAGTCTAATGTATGCATACTTTTTTGTCTCCTATAAATATAAAATCTTTAAGATCAGAAGGTCATTGTGCCTTAAAAATTTTTAGAGGAAAAAAAATAAAGCTGACATCAAACACCAACATACAAAAAAAAAAAGTAGTATAAAATGATATAATAGACAAAAGCAAAATGTGTAAACCTAAGGGGATTCTCTTTGGAGATAGCTTTCTGAGGCCTTTAGGGAAAAAGAAATCTACTCCATGGGAATTCTGATGGAAAGTATCAGCTTCACCCACTCAACAAGAGTCCTATATATCCAGAGTATCACCAAACACATGCTTTAGTTTTTGGTTTTGGTATAGTACAACTATCAAACATCTCTCTTTTTTTTTTTTTCTTTCTAAAAATGTCTCTGCTGACAAGCCATTTGGGCACCTCATTGTACAGTTCAGAAGCTTATCATAGTTTACCACCCCATGGCAAGTCATTGCCATCAGTGACATGTTTCCTTTCTGTCTCTGCATTTACACTGTGAAGCCTAAAGCACCTGTGGATGCTAGAAGTCACAGGGTATATTCCAAGAAGAAATCATGACCAGGCATAAAAAAAATAAGCATTAACTAAAAAAATATATATATATACACACTCACTGGATTATGTCCTTCTTCTGGATCTTTTCAGACATTCCTAAGTGAACAAAAAGAATAATAAGCCCTGATGGCACAATTATTATGAGGTAATTTTTATCATGCCTTACCCATATGAAATCACCATCGCTATACAATCTGGCAAGTAAGGTTCCCTATTTATCACCAAATGAGAAATGATGGCACAGAACACAAATCTGCAAATAACAGAACCTGACTTAAAACAGAAATAGTCTCATTTCAGAATCTGTTTTCAATCCAGTATCTCCTTCTGAGAATCTTTGTGCTGGTTATTCCAACCAAAATGAGATTCAGATTAACCAACAAACCAAGAAGAAAGGGAACCTGAGAAGAAGCATGGAAAAAGGAGAACATATGTGTTCTCAAATGCAGTGGAAAGATTCAAGTTTACAATTCTTGCTAATTAAGATTCTCTTCCTCCTCAGCTTTTCTCCAAAGGATGTCACCATATATCACCAGATATAAACAGATCTTTTAGGTTACACAAAGTTCTCCTAAATTAGTGTTAACATGCTAATAGGAGGCATCTGAACCCCTCTCTCAATAACTATATAAAGAACATCTGGCTGACTCTTGGTTCTTGCCATCTTTAATTTTAGAAAGCCTATGATCCCCTAGATTTGACTAAGACCCTCATCTTTACTTTTTTTAATTTTAAGATTGCTTTCCAACGTTGACTGATGTTGATGATATTGCCAATGTTCAGGTGGCCTGACCTCTCCTCCAGGGATTTGAGAATGTTCTTGGCCTTCTCTGGGTCATAAGCCCATTCCTGCACCTAGTAATTTCTATCCTTCCCTTTAACCAGAACCAGGGGACTCCAGGTGTGATTACAATACTGTTCAGCATTTATAGAAGGTAAGCTCCTTACCTGGTCCCTGAGCTTATTCAAATATCATGCCATAAAAGTATTTACCCAGTGAACAACTTAGAGTCCAAAAATGCTTTTTCAATAGTCTGTGTTCGAGAAATATGAATATCCATATGTAACAGTATTGTGTCAGTTTTAAATCTCTAGCTTTTTCTAGTAGCCAGTGAGTTATCCAGGCCACAGGATGTTCTGCAAGCATTGCAAATAATATTAAACCTCACTATATGAAGAGAGACAATATGTACAATATTTGAGAACTAATTTCTCCCCATAGTTTCCAAGATTTACGTAAAATAAGAAAAATAACATGGTTGATCTATCTACCAGGTCATTTTTTAAGCAATGAAGTCACTGAAGTCAAATGCCAGCATTCATGCCAGTTGACCGTGATTTTTTTTTTCTTTTTCCCCACTTTTCAGTAAAGAATGATTGTGAAGATAACAACCTGATGGTGAGCTTGATGGGAAAATGCGGGGCTGCGTACTGTTCCTAATCAACAGCACCACCTTCTGTCTGCAGAAATGTCAGACCCTGGCTCAAGGAGTGCTCACTTTGCCATGTGGCATCCTAATTTGGGGGCTTAGGCAAATGATGTCAATCCCATTTTCCTCCTTAACTGGCACCAGCAAAGTCACATTCATTTAAAAACAGCAAAAACTGCATTTTAGGACAAATAAGCTAAAATTCCAACCAAGGATTATACATGGAAAGAAAAAACAGTCTCCCTTCTGCTAGAACTGCTCTGCTCCCCCAGGTATCCTTTTATCTATTCTTTTCACATGAAAATTCTCCAAAAGAGGCTGCAAATTTCATGGGTTTTACAGAAAAGAGTGTGAACTCAAGCTTGTTACAATTGCAATGATTTTGAAAACCAGGTCTAAAATTTTGGAGTTGCTTCCATCTGGATATTACAATTAGGAGAAACTAATTTGTCTGAAGAGTAAATAAAGTCATATAACTGATATCCATCTATCTATCTATATAGATAGATAGATAGATAGATAGATAGATATCTTCCAAATAAAAGCTCTGTGAAACACAGTTATTGTTTTTTTTTTCCTGCTATTTCAGATAAGTGAAATCGCAAAGGCTTGAACCATGAAAGAATCTAAAAAGGAAAAGTTAATTTGCTGCCAAATTTGTATAATGCCCAAAGTATTGCAATGAAGAGTAAACAGGTGGAATGAGAAAGAGATCACAGCAGGAGATTAAATGATACTTGTCTATGTCTGGGCAAGTCTTTAGAACAGGCACATGGTTTCTCCAAAAGCCTGTGCTCAGGAGGACTTATAGGAGCTCATCCTCATGGGAGATGAATCTAGGCATCCTGTCATTTCACTCTAATGACAGTGGATGATTCTGGAATCATGACTTTATTCCTCACATCTGCCTCCCAAATGATTGTTTTGAAAAGCAGGGAAACTATGTAAACACCAGGGAAGCTGTGGTGCACTAAGACTTTGCCATATTAGAATACAGGCAGATAGGTATCTCTCTCTGTAGGAGATTTGCACAGAGAGAGAATGTTTCTCTCCAAACTTGTCCCACACAGCTGTGCAATGTTGAAATTCTATGAACTCTAGTTCAAGCAGCTCCAGGGTCTGGGGAGAGAACATCACAGAACATAGTTTTGGTGAATGCGTTTGAAAAAAAAAAAAAACATTTTAGTAGGACTTCTGAAGTCAATGGTGGCCAAAATCAGCAAGTGGTTTTCATAAGAAGGAAGGATTTGCAGGGGATAGAGGTTATCCTGAAAATGCTCACTACTTTTCTTTTTCCATATGAATTTCATGATAGCTTTGTCTATTTCTACAAGAAATGCCGTCGGGATTTTGATTGGCATTGCATTGAACCTGTAGAGAACTTTGGGTAATATTGCCATTTTGATGATGTTGGTTCTGCCTATCCATGAACAGGGTACATTTTTCCATCTTCTAAGATCTTCTTCTATCTCTCTCTTTAGGGTTCTGTAGTTTTCATTGTATAAATCTTTCACCTCTTTTGTTAGGTTGATTCCCAAGTATTTTTTTTTTTGAGGATATTGTGAATGGGGTGGCAATTCTAAGCAGGAAGTGTGAATCAGGCGGTATAGCGATACCAGATTTCAAACTATATTACAGAACAATAGTAACAAAAACAGATTGGTACTGGTACCAAAACAGGCAGGTGAACCAATGGTACAGAATAGAGGACACAGAGACCAATCCACTAAATTACAACTTTCTTATATTTGATAAAGGCACTAAAAGCATGCAATGGAGGAAGGATAGCATCTTCAACAAATGGTGCTGGGAAAACTGGAAATCCATATGCAACAAGATGAAGCTGAACCCCTTTCTCTTGCCATGCACAAAAGTTAACTCAAAATGGATCAAGGAGCTTGATATCAAATCAGAGACTCTGCGCCTGATAGAAGAAAAAGTTGGCTCCGATCTACATATTGTGGGGTCGGGCTCCAAATTCCTTAATAGGACGCCCATAGCCCAAGAGTTATATACAAGAATAAACAAATGGGACTTAAACTAAAAAGTTTTTTCTCAGCAAGAGAAACAATAAGAGAGGTAAACAGGGAGCCTACATCCTGGGAACAAATTTTTACTCCTCACACTTCAGATAGAGCCCTAATATCCAGAATATACAAAGAACTCAAAAAATTAAACAATAAGATAACAAACAACCCTATCAACAAATGGGCCAAGGACCTGAACAGACACTTCTCAGAGGAGGACATACAATCAATCAATAAGTATATGAAAAAATGCTCACCATCTCTAGCAGTCAGAGAAATGCAAATCAAAACCACCCTAAGATATCATCTCACTCCAGTAAGATTGGCAGCCATTATGAAGTCAAGTAACAATAAGTGCTGGCGAGGATGTGGGGAAAAAGGTACACTTGTACATTGCTGGTGGGACTGCCAATTGGTGCAGCCAATATGGAAAGCAGTATGGAGATTCCTAGGAAAGCTGGGAATGGAACCACCATTTGACACAGCTATCGCCCTTCTCGGTCTATTCCCTGAGGACCTTAAAAGAGCATACTATAGGGATACTGCCACATCAATGATCATAGCAGCACAATTCACAATAGCTAGACTTTGGAATCAACCTAGATGCCCTTCAATAGATGAATGGATTAAAAAACTGTGGCATTTATACACAATGGAGTATTATGCAGCACTAAAAAATGACAAAATCATGGATTTTGCAGGGAAATGGGTGGCATTAGAGCAGATAATGCTAAGTGAAGCTAGCCAATCCTTAAAAAACAAATGCCAAATGTCTTCTTTGATATAAAGAGAGCAACTAAGATCAGAACACGGAAGAAGAGCATGAGGAAAAGACTAACATTAAACAGAGACGAGTGGGGTGGGAGAAAGGGAGAGAGAAGGGAAACTGTATGGAAATGGAAGGAGACCCTCATTGTTACACAAAATTACATATAAGAGTTTGTGAGGGAAAAGGGGAAAAAAACAAGGGAGAGAATTAAACAACAGCAGATGGGGTAGAGAGGGAAAATGAGAGGGAAGGGGAGGGGGGATAGTAGGGGATAGGAAAGGTAGAAAAATACAACAGTCATTAATATGGTATTATGTAAAAATGTGGATGTGTAACCGATGTGATTCTGCAACTTGTATTTGGGGTAAAAAATGGGAGTTCATAACCCACTTGAATCAAATGTATGGAAGATGATATGTCATGAGCTTTGTAATGTTTTGAACAACCAATAAAAAAAAAAGAAAATGCTCACTACTCAATTCATTCTCACTACTAAAACTAGAGAATCCAGGTGGGAATACATAGGACTCAATTCTGAGGAAAATACAGAGAAAGGACACATATCATTGATATTTTTCTTTATCAAAGGACCTTGAATCTTTTAACCAACCTTTTTGAATTACCTCTGCATAGTCCAAGTATTATAGAAAACTATGAGTTAATTTAAGATGGATCCTTGGCAGAAATGGAATTTTGTCCCTAAAATACACCTACATTTTCTATAAAGCCAACCAGCATTCACTAGATAATTACACAACTATCCATCTACTTTTGTCTAGATAAGTAGAACTTGATATTATTAAGGTGTTATTTTTTTTCACTTGCCTGCAAGACATGGAAGAGAATAAATGATATCTTACAGTCTTTTGCTATGACATTTCTAAATAAAGAAATTCCAATAAAAGTCAATAATTTTCCAGGTAAATAAGTGGCCAAAACCCTGCTTAAGCCTCAAAGTCATTGATTCCAAAGGACTATACCATGCTGCTAATCTGCCTATGTATGCATTAGAAACCATAATTGTGCCCAGCAGAGAAACTGAAATTTCCCAAAATAATTTCAAATGCAAACAAGTGGCTTTTTCTCCAGAAGGGAAATTCTTGCAGACTTTCCCATCATTCCAAAAACTATTTAAAAACTATTGACTACAGGAATTTACTGATCAATAATAAAATAGTAAGCTGCTATGAATATATCATAGTATATAGTATACAAATAAACCACTGATAAAAAATATTAGCTTTTCATGATTTATGTCCTGCTACTCTTTCATTGTCTTCATTTAAATCTCATTAAAAAGTTATCAGAACCAACACTCATTTAGTTTCCCTTTAATCATGTCTCCCAGTCAAATTGTTCTCACTGTAAACATCACTTTAAGATATCTGCTTTTCAAACTAGGATTGAAACCACTATTTGACTTAACTATCCTACTCATTGATTTATTTCCCAAAGATTTAAAGTCAGCACACTACAGTGACTCAGCCACATTAATTCTTATAGCAGCTCAATTAATAATAGGTAAACTATAGACCCAATATAGATGCCCTTCAACAGATGAATGGATAAAGAAATTCTGGTATATATACACAATGGAGTATTACTCAGCCATAAAGAGGAATCACTTTATGACATTTGTCAGTCAGCGAATGGACCTGAAGACTACCATGCTCAGTGAAATAAGACAGTCCCAAAAAACAAAAAGTTGAATGTTTTCACTGATATGTGGGAGCTAACCCACAATAAGTAGGGGAAGGGGAAGAATAGATTATTTAGTAGATTAGACAAAGAGAAATGAAGGGAAATGGGGACAGGTAAAGGAAAGGCAGTGGAACAAATCTGTAATAATTTTCCTATGTACTTACTTAAATGAATACACCATAATGAATCCCACCATTATATACATCTATAAGAATGGGGTCCTAACAACAATAAGATATATTCCATGCTTGTATAATTATATCAAAATGCATTCTACTGTCATCTATACATAAAAAGAAGCAAAAAAAAAAGATATCTGCTTTTCAAAGATGACTTTAACAAGAAGTGTGAATGTTGTTTTAAGGAAATGTCTCTTAAGTTTCCCAAAAAGCAGATCATTTTCAAGCTATTAGAAATATAAAATGTGACTTGCGGGATTTGATATATTTCTTTTCACCGCAGATATCTATCTGAACCAGAGCTTTTCAGCACTGTTTCCTATGTTGTAATCTTGAAGTGACTCAGCCGCATGCAGTGCTCTTTCTGGGTCAGCACAACTACAGGGTTTATAAAAGGGCCATCTGTTCTCTAAGTTCATGCTTTTTACCCAGGCACTAGTAGGCAAGCAGCTCTAGTCTTTCTGCTTGCCCCATGCTCCTGTGCTCTCCCTCTGTGAAGGTCATTTTGGGGAAAACAGATAACTGTACATTAGGATTCAACTTTTCACTCAAAACTGTCTCTTTTTCTACTTAAGATTTTAATCATATCCTTAATGTGAAATAGCTTCAGGAGCAAATTATCCAGGACAGAAGGCAAACTGCTTAGTTACCAAGAGCTTTATTTAAATAGACCAACGCCTTACTTGACTGTTACAGAGTTGGAAAGAAATTAAGTATTAACCTCTTTTGGCTCAGAGTCAGAACCCTTAGGAATAAGAATACTAAAGTCAGCTCTGATTGAACCCTTACATTAAGGGACCAGGTGATAGGAAACCAGTCTTTTAGCATCTGCCTTGTCACACTCAAGACTAATAAAGAAGTGGATTAGCATCCAGGAGAATAACTGAACAACTTAAAGGAAGATATTCTGGATCAAAAGAAAACAATCAATTCGCCTTCTCTTCCCCAACTCTTACATGAGGACACACTGTTATTTACTGACTCTTCTTCTGCCATAACTTATGTGTTGCTCTGCAAATTTCTAGATCAAGAAAGAGAAAAAATTAAGTGTAGAAGCCTATCAAAATATATTCCATAATATGATTGTTCTAGAAATATAATCACTCTTGCAACCACAGAGCCACAAATCAAACTCTGCTGCTATCATTTTTAAAAATTCAAAGAAATGCCACTGATGAGATTAAAATCAGTTCTTAAGAATTCAATAATTATATAAGCAAAAATTTTAAACTTGCATGACTAATAATCCCTTTTCATTTTTAGCAAAAATACAACATTATAATAACTCTAAAAATCATCCTGCTGGTTTTTACCCTATTTGCATTCATTTCAACAGTAGAAAAATAGTAAAACCCTCCTTTAAACTGACACTGGTTTATCTAAGTACTGGCTTTGAATGAGTAACCATTCATTAAGAACAGAGCTATAAACGTAATGTGGCAAGCCAAGTTTCATTTTAAAAAGCAATCTTCAGAACTTCATGATGTTAAAGAAATTAAAATTTGACTGTTTCTCTCTAAATTCTTAAAAGGGCACATGCCAAATTTTTATATATGGCATATATTCCCTCCTTTTTAACCAACCTTCTGATTAGGTTAGGAAAATAAATATTGAAAGTATTTATCATATTTCTTCTCTGGATCTTTGTTCAAATATATGAGCTGTCACATTGAAATATCCTCCCAGAGTCATAAATTCCAAAGAATCTGCTGTTTTTGTTCAGAACATCTGCTTAGATATTTTTTCTTCCCTGTCATGAACAAGGATCTTAACCAAACAGAGACATGGGTTATTTCAGAAGATAAATATAGGATTGTTCTTTTATGATTAGATTATAAGGAGAATTAACTCATGGGAAGTAAATGGAAGCTATTTTTTTTTTAAATGCAGGAGAGCCAAGAGCCTGAAAAATCATTATAGCATATTTTACGTTGGAGAATTGGGAGGTCAAGCCATTAACTTTGTGAATTTGCAGAGGTTTCCCAGAAGCTTACTCAAATCCACTCCTAGGCCAAAGTTAAACTTATTCAACTTATTAGCATAATACCATAAATGACCATTTGCAAAATGAAGAATGACAGGAGATCCTAAACAGTGCAAGTGAAATCTTAAGGTCACATTGAGGAATGATAAAGTAGTAAACAAGAGTCTTCTCAGGCATCAAACCTGGAGAGAAGTAAGTAGGAATTCTGATTCTCCTATAAAAGAATGATTAGCCTTGCTTCTTTTTATGAACTTGCTTTTATAACAGTTTTTAGAATTAAAAACTTAAAAATTCTATAAGTAATAAAAGATGGATGTGGGATAAAAAGAAAATTTTAAAAAATCATATTTTTATTAAATATTTCTAAAGAAATTACTAAGTAGGTTCTAAATTGTTTTTTTTTTTTACTTGGAAAATAAAAGAAAAAAATAAAATCTAGTGAATAGTAAATTTTAAATGAGGCAGTCCATTACTTCTGCCAGGCTAAACATACCTGTAGTTCAATGCAAGGAATGAAAAGAGATGAAATATTTATACATGATAACTCCTGGCATTCATAATTTTAAGTTCAAATTCACATTTTTTATATATGTCCTATCTATGAATTTTCCTCCAGACAAACATGTAATATGTAACAAAAAAATATTTCACCTATATCTAAGAAATGCCTAGAGAGAATAATAACCTTATGCATCACTTGGTCAAAGCATAGAAATTAAGAGGACCATTTAAAAGCAGAGTACTTGGATATTCAAGGCTTGAGATCAGAAATGCATTTATATTTTATGAATTATGGAGAAGTATATTCAGATGACCTAATTTCTGATTTAAGTTTTACTACATATCTTGTATGGTACAACTCAGGATTAAATTAGCTGATATAAGTAAAGCCTATTGATGGTAAATAAAAAGATTATCTCATATCATCTTCAATTATTTAATAATCAATAGATACTTAGGGCACCTTTTTTTCTGAAATTTCTACTGTATCTCTATTTTTTTTAAAGAGAGAGTGAGAGAGGAGAGGGAGTGAGAGAGAGAGAATTTTTAATATTTATTTTTTAGTTCTCGGCGGACACAACATCTTTGTTGGTATGTGGTGCTGAGGATCGAACCCGGGCCGCACGCATGCCAGGCGAGCGCGCTACCGCTTGAGCCACATCCCCAGCCCAGGGCACCTTTTTATACAACACTGGGCTAAGCTTAGTAGGGTTACCATAAAACTGTACGTTATAATTCTTGCCTTGAAGGGGCTTACAATAAAAATGGGCAGAAACTGTAGTTAAATTATGTTTGGTGTTCATAAAATCTGTAGAAGTCCAGAAGAAATAGTAATCAAAGAAATGAGAAGAAGAATGTTAGAAAATGTTCTAATAAGAAGTATACTATTAGAATTATTGTTTAGAATATCCACCAGTGTGAACAGAGTTTTTACAAAGGTTACAGTTAAAATAAAGACACTACTAAAGTGATTAATGGATTAATAAAATCACTCAATTCTTTTTATCAAAGAATATGGTTTAGCATTGTTTTCATTGTTGTTAAAATATGTTATATACATGCCCAACTCTAAGTCTCCATGCAGTGAAGTTAGTTCCTCACTAATATTTTGGTTTAATGACATCTCAACAAGCATTATGATTTACGTATGACTAATGAATTCATTCACATACCCACTTGGTCAACAAATATTTATGCAATTGTTCTATGTGATAAGCAATGTTATAAATATAGGGATAGAGCACAAACATACATGAACATTTTGACCTGAAAAGTACATATTTAGAAATGAAGGCTTAGGGATTAAACAAAAGACAGTGAAAACAGTTCTTTGTCTTGAAGTTGAGCATATCGTTGTTAGTGTATGCCTCAGAAATTATACTGACAAACACAAGAGCAATTTTACCTATCTTTTTTTTGCTCTCTTTTTCCAGGAAATGAAGAGGTAGGGAGGGAAAAAATATATACCCTGCCTAAATAAATCAGACTTCACAGAATGCATAAGCAGGTTGCCTTGCTAATAGTAAATTCATGAAGCTTATGGGGAGAAAGGGTAATTCATAAAGAATCTTATGCTGTGTCAGAAACGTATCTTTTGAAGATGATCTAGCACAATTCAACCAAATATGCTCAAATTATTATCAACTCTTCTAAGAGAACTTGAAAATGAAGACCTCCTTTGCTTTATCACTTCCTTTATAGTACAGCACTAGTTCGGAAAGAGTTGATCTTGGCCCAGTCAGAAAAATACTAAACAGGTGCTTTGTTTTACTTTTTGCTTATATAAACCACAGAAAGTGTCTTGCCTGTCATCATTAAAATGGCTGGATTAATAGTAAAAACTGTGAGCTTGACTATTTCAAACAGTTCTGTATAAATAATTAAGTGTTCTGAATGCTTAGCTACTTTTCCAAATCACAGCCCAAATATAACAACTGATTTACATTAAAAAGAACTGAATCTCAGACTGTTAACAAGTAAATCAGGCTGAGAATTCTGACATTTCTGCAAATTATTCCATTTTACTGTGATGTTAGAGAAAATAACTCCTAAGGACAAAATTTTGGCCCATGCAAGACTCAAAAGAAGTACCATATGCCTTGAAGGTGCCATGTTGTAAGGAAGCTCAACCACACTGATAGACCATACACAGGCATGCAGTGACAAAACCACTCCTGGTATGGCCCATTCAAATTCCTGGACTAAATTCCATAAGCATAATAAAATGGTTTCTTGAAACAGACAAAGAGAGAGACAGAGAAATAGAGAAAGAGAAACATGAACTAATTTCTGCACTAAAATCAAGATGTAATGACAGAAGTATCCAAGTAAGACTCACTCTCATTGTTCTCTTGTGCTCATTCAGATGCTATTTCCCTAGTTTAAAGGAAGAAGAAAAAAATCTTAATTTACTTCCAATGCTAACAGCACAGAATAGATACTTCTGTTCTTTCCGATTTATTTTTTAATAATTTGGTCATCCACCACATTGCTAGGTCAATCAGTTAACATACAAAACTACTGTTTCACCACAGTGTTGGGAAGTAGCATGTTAACTATATATGGAATATATATATCCATATATATTATCTCTTTAGATGGTGGAGGAGAACATGCTAACCTTCACATTTCTTGAGATTATTTTTATTCTGTTCCACAAAGATTATTCTTGCTCTTCTAGGAGTGTCACTGTTCACTTGTTTTAATCTGTTGCCAATGAAATATCACAGACTGGGTAGTTATAAAGAACACAGGTTTGTTTAATTCATCATTCTGAAGTTCAAGAAAATGGTGCTGACAGCTGGTGAGGGCCTTCTCACTGCATCAAACATGGCAGCATGTGCACTACACGTGGACATCACAGAGCAAGTGTGCTCTAGAAAGCTCACCTTTATAATAAAGTCACTTCCACAATACCCATTAACCCCTCAATCTATTAATTAACTAATCCATTCATCAGAGCCCTGCCCTAGGGATCCAATCAAGTCCCAAACATTCCACCTCTCAAACTATCCCACTGCAGGTCAAGATCCCAACATATGAACTTTTGGAAGAAATCAAACAACAGCACTCATTTGATCCTCTATATAAACATTTAATCTATTCCAATGAGCAATACCAAAAAGCTACTTTTCTTCTTCTCTTCTTTCTAAGGATCTAGGTGAATAAATTCTTGTTCTACTTGCTCTTACAAGTAGTGCTCTGGTTTCTCATTCTTTAAAACTTCTCTGTAAACTTATAGATGTTGCTAGCCATCCAAATCATAAGAAGCTATTTCTTTATCTATAAATAGAGATATAAATTCCTAGGTTAGACAATTGACATTAAATATGTCAAGTCCTAGCTCTGCACTGTTCCAGGGTAGCACAAAGGAGCTCTCATTTTATTCTGTAAACTTCTCTCAATTTAACTATCATCCACAGCCCACACCACCCATTTCCACTTGGCATTTAGATGCTTAGATGTTATGCTTTCAATAGATCAGTTCGTGACTAATTATTCCACTGACCATTTATTATGAAATCTGTGTTTACATCTGTCCGTTGTAATTAATATTTAGAAAAGATTTTTCTAAACAATAGCATAAACAGATTTATGATATAAATTTTATTCTTTAATCAGAAACTTCTCGCTTCTCCTTCTATGCTATCATAATCTCCTTTTTGCAATTACAAAGCATTGCTAATGACATATATCTATGTTTTTGTGTATAGGTAATATGTATACACATACATGTGTATATATACAGTTCCAGTCAATGACAGGCCTTATATATAATAGTCATCCCATAATTTTCTAATGGAGCTAAAAAATATTTCTATTGTCTAGCAATGTTGTAGCTGATCAGGTCACATCCCAAAGCTTTACTTGTGTGTTTGTGTTGGTGCTGGTGTAAACAAACCTGTTGTACTTCTAGTCCTGTAAAAGGATAACACACACAATTATGTTTGCACATAGTGTTTGATAATGATAATAAATGACTATGGTACTGGTGTATTTACCATGTTATACTTTTTTATCATTATTTTAAAGTACATTTATTTACTTAAGAAAAAGCTTACAGTAAAACAGTATGTCATGCTATGCCAGCAACAGCCTCATATGTCCTATGTTTACCAACTATTCACTGCATCAAGAGCCTCCATTGAAAGATTGACCTAGATAATCTAGGTTTGTATAAGTAAACCTATGAGGGTTATGCAATAATAAAATCGCCTGATGGTGCATTTCTCAGAATGTACTCCTGTCATCAGGCAACATATGACTACACATACATGCACACACACACATATACATATATACAAAGACACACACATACAGAAAATAATAACTTGTATTTTGTTTACAATTGTGACTTCATTAAGACCCAACAGAATATATTATACATGGCAGCATATAATCAATCAATGTTTGAATTGTGACTAATTGTTTATAAATCACAAATGGTTAGTGTGTCACAAAACTAGAATCACGGTGCTTCTTAGAAATATGAAAATCTTGTTATATTATCCTTCCAGTGGCAACTCCACTCTGGTTCCTTGAATTTTGTCATACTCTTCATGCAAATTAGATGGGCCTTGTCTAAAACCTGCTCTCTCTTGCTGCGTATACCCAACAGATGACCTCTCTTTGCTATGACAGTAAACTCCTAAGAGACAAAAAGAGATCATTTATTTCAGATGTGTGTGTGTGTGTGTGTGTGTGTGTGTGTGTGTGTGTGTGATCACCCATGGTGCCTAGGGCTCTGAACAAATTGGGTCCTCAACAGAAGTTAATTGTCACATTCACTTAATTGGGTTCTCTCATAATTCCCCACATCTGACACCTGCCTGAAGAGTTCTTCCTATGAAAACTGGACCCATGATGCCAGAGATGTGAAGGGAGTGGGAAGGGTGACAGTTACACTTTGCCAGTGGCCAAGTACTGCCAGGCATAGGGTCTGTCAAATTTTCTGGGAGGAAAACATTTTGGCTGCATTAATAAAATCATATTAATTATGTTAATTCACTTAGAGATGCCTGTCCAAGTCAATTTTAGGACTACCAGAAAATTGCATATAAAGTCACATGACAAATGTTTATCCAAAATGAATTGTGAATATAAAAATGCATTTTTTTCTGTATCTCCATAGCATACATTCATGTTGCCAAAGTGTCCAACTCCATAATAACCCATTGGCAAGAATTTTGCCTATGCCTGAGTTAGTGGTATATTTAACATCCCTCTATGACTTGAAGTGCCCCCTTCCTAACCACATTCATCATTCCTTGGCATCTCTAACCATCATTTGGCTCCAAATAAACAGCAGAGGTTTACCAGTCATCAATAATGAACCAAAAGCAAAATAAAGAGTCTTTGTACCATCAAAACTAAAGGATAGGTTCCCTGATACACAGCAGAAAAGAAAAAAAAATCAATTTTGGACCCCATAAAAAACCTCCAGCCTAATTTGGACCTTAGCACTGTTTAAAATTTTGTTTCTGGAAAGAAAATAGAAACCTTATAATTAAAATAAATTATAGTTGACATGTAATTATATTAAAATGCAATAACTGATTTAAAGTATAATTCAGTTCTATATTATAGCCTATAAAGGGACAGATACAAAGGGATAATGTATGAAACATTATGGGTGAACACAGCTTTTTTTTAAATGCATAGGAAAAAAAGCTAGAGATTCAAGGGACAAAGATTAAAATAAAATGTTTTCAGGGCTGGGGAGGTGGCTCAAGCGGTAGCACGCTCGCGTGGCATGAATCGGCCCAGGTTCGATCCTCAGCACCACATACAAACAAAGATGTTGTGTCCGCCGAAAACTAAAAAATAAATATTAAAAAAAAGTTTCTCTCTCTCTCTCTCTCTCTCTCTCTCTCTCTCTCTCTCTCTTTAAAAAAAATGTTTTCATAGAATACTTTTATTCATTTTCCCAAAAACCTTTAGAACTTTTTGTGTACTTGAGATCATAAGGGGAGAAAAAGCAAATTCCAATACTTGGCACATAATCCATTGGTAAGAAACAGTGAGCCACATGCAGGGGTTGAATGTTTAGAAAGAAAACTATTTTAGCATTTTTATTAGAGCTAATTGTATTATTCAGTTATAATGGCAAATGTTGACACTTGATTAGATCAGTAATAAGTTAATTATTGAGTTTATGGAAATATATCAATCAGGACAAGGACTAAAATGTAATTAAAGAAAGAGGGTAAAATTGATTAGGAGTGAGGAGTCAAGAGTAACTAAAAATTAAAGGCAAAGAAAATTCAATTATAGGAATAAGTAACAGTAAAATCAAGCTTGATGTTTAAAATTTACCTAGATATTGCAAGGTTCTATGGCAAAGAAAAAATTAAGAATAGGGTGTATAGTGAAACACAAATGATTCTTAAATACCTTTTAAAGAATTGATATCCCTGAAGTAGGAGCAACAATTATCAACAAGAAGCTTTATTAAAACAGGGACACTTAAATATGTTTATTGTGTTTTACATCAAAGACACATTCCACCAAACCTATTGTCAAGCTTGTGTCCCAATTCTCCATGACTAGCTGGACAACACGTGCTGCTTAGGGAAATTTACTCAAAATCACCTGATATTAAATTACAAAGGCAAAATATTGACAGGCTAGCAAGGACACACATGTAAAGTGTTAGAAGAGGCAGAATGAAAACAGGATGAGAATCAAGAGAGATTGTAGCTGTCAGAGGCACTGTCACGCTTGGAGTGTGCCTATCCCACCCACCTTCCCCCCGCCAACTCACTTTGATTTCTTTGCATGAACAACTGGTTTGAGGGGAACACTAAAGACACCAAAGATATTTCCAAGGCAATTTGGGCTAAGTTAACTTAAATAATATCTTCTTGCACCCTGTGGGCACTTTTTTTTTTAATTTTGTGCATTTAATCATGCTTTAGAGACAAACTTTACCTTAAAAGTAAAATTTTACACATCAATTAGGTTGATAGTTAAATGATATTAACTTGGCACACAACCCTCAGAGTGTATCCTAAAAGTTAGCACTCAAACATATTTGATCCAACTCTTTTGAAGTCTAACTAATTAACCATCAACTGTGATCAAACAAAAGTAAAAAATAAGACAAAAAGAAAATCATACTTTTATAAATGTTGGGATTGTATAGTAATGCATTTAACTATTTATAACTTTCAGACATTCTGCTTTAAAGTGTTTTCATAACTGTAACTAATTAAAATATCCTTATAAAAAACTAAAAGAAGAAAAACATTCCAATCTAATATTAATGCTTTAGTTGGAATTCAATCCCTCTCCCTTATTGCAATAGTTTTTTAATTTTCTTGCCTGTACATGTGAATTGCACTTCTTTACCACTGAATATAACTTATAAAGTTTTTACTTAAAAAAAATTTAAATATTTTCTATGCACTTGCTCATTTAAAATATTTCTGGGCTTTGAAAAAATATATAATCTAAATATCACTTATCCTCTCATTTGACCAAGATGGCCTTAAAGTTTTCCTCAGTTTGACTAAACTTTGGACAGGCTTCTTTCTGACTCTAGCCACCTAACCCTTCTTTTCTCCCAGGATCCACTTCAGAAAGCCTATGATTATAGCTTAATCTCTTGATTAAGGAGTAAAAACTTCCAAGATTTATAACTCAGAAATGCCTTCTCAAGAACCTGGGAATCATCCCTTTGAAATGAAATCACAAAAACAAAACAGAATCCCTATCGTTCTGTCCCTCTGGAACAAGCCGTAGTTAGTGATTCCATGAGTAAGTTAAGAAATAAAGATGTCTTCGCCAACCTCCTTCCTAACATCCTGTAATACTAGTCTATTGGCTGGCCCCACAACCTAAAAATCTTTCCACTTTGAGTTTCCATAGAGTTGAATTCAATCCCTCTCCCCTATTGCAACAGTTTTTAAGTTTTCTTGCCTGTTTAACTCAACTGAGGCATCTTTTCTACGTCATACTCTATCCAATAGGGAAAGCACATTGTCTAAAGACATGATGTTGTAACAGTCTTGTTTAGAGCAATCTATTGATAGCAATTTAAATGCTTATTGGTAAAAAGTAGAAAAAAAATGTGGAAGCCAGACTGCAATTTGTGGATATGGCATCATATGTATGAATTCCCACCACTGTTATGGGCCGATTTGAAAGTTAAATCAGGTTGACCCCATTCTGCTCAGATACCTCACCCGGAGCAGAGTTGACCTCGCTTCCTGTAAGAGCCCATTCACATAGAAAAACTATGGAGCTAGTGATAGCTTATTTCCTGAGTAGGTACAAGAGGTGCAAATTTCTGAGAAATATATCTTATAATTGCACTTGCCTCTCCCGCCCCACTCCATTTTGTGGTTTTTCTGTTTTTAAGTAGCCCCTTCACCTGCAGTCAGTGTCTTGGGCTGCAGAACTGCCTGCTTTCTGCTTCCTTGGCCCTGACTAGAATAAATCCTTTGTCTTTGCTTCAAAAAGACCACAGGTTTTATTTGGGATTTTGGAATAGCACCTTAACACCACTAGAATTGCCCAAACTGGAACCATCACCTGGCCTCACCCTCATATTTTGTTCCCTTGTGTTAGAACTTGGCTCCATCCCTGTGTACACCATGGATCACATGATGAAGGTACAGTAGAATTCAATGAGGACTCAAATATGTCTAGACTGCATATGAATTTGGGTGCCACCAAGTCTACCATATGTCGTACACACACTCAACTTTATTTATATTATCTCCCTTACTTCATTTAAAATATTAAATGCTTTAATAAAATTTATACCAGAACATTTTGGTAAAAGAATTTCTTTCCTAAAATGGAAATAACTTTAATATTTAATAATTTCAGGTTTATATGTTCTTTTATTTTCAAAATGAAGAATTGCTTTTCTGCTTCTTGAAGTATCTTCAGGCCTTCCGTTGGAGGTGGTAGACTGAGCACATGTATTATTTACCAACTAACCACACTGCATAAGATTTTACCCACCATAATGTTATTGAAATTGAACTTAAAAGTTACATAAATAATTAAATAGTAATAGCACTGAATACAATTGAAATGGGAAAGAGGAATTAGAGGCTGAGATTTTGAAGAGATTTTAGAAAATTAGATAAATTGTATTAGGAAACAAAATAAAGATGTGATGAAATTTAGAGAATAGTGACTGTAGATAGGAAAAATGTATTATATATTTTGTAGCTAAGTGAGCCATGGAAAAATTCTTAAGCTTGTAATTATTAAAGAACAGTGGGAAGTGTGAGATAAAAATGAAGTAAACAGGCTAACATTTTCCGGAACCTCTTGAGCAATAGCTGTGCCAGTTACTTCCTGTCATCTCTCAAATTCCCAAAATAGCAAGTAACAGAAGCATCCCTGTTAAGATACCTCTAGATCTCTAAAGAAACAGAAAAATCTGCATAATTCTCTGATGAAAGATGGTAGAGTGAAAATATACTTTCCATTCCAGACACTCCAAGCCCACAAAAACAATACCTTAACACTGACTGCCATAGCTTTACTTAACTAGCTTCTTTTTCATGAATATGTAGGCTGTTTTGAATTTTTTAATGTTAATTTCAATTCCTCAAAGAATATCATTGTATAGACTCAATATCATTGAGATGAACTTTAAAGCTACTTTAATAAAGTAGAAAAAATTCCATTGGAATTTTTACTGGAAATAATTTTAATATTTAAATCAATCTGGAAAACAATGATCTATTTACAAATGTGAGGTTCAGAAGGGAGGACTATGAGTCATGTATGGATTTACAAAAGCTCCAAGTATTAAAGTATATTGGTTTTTATTGAAGGGAAAGAAAGACTCTTGGTAACTATTGTTAAATTGTTACTAATCCAATGTTTGAATAGGAAATGGAATACAGCCATTTAGTTAGGAAAAGAATGATATCACAGTAGTGTTCTATGCAATGCTGCTCAATGCCTACAAAAAAAACCTAAAATTATGAGGGTTAGGGATATAGTTCAGTTAGTAGAGTACTTGCCTAGCATGCACAACACCTTGGGTTCAATCCCCAGCACCACACACACACACAAAAATTTAAATTATGAGATGTATCCACCCACTCTCCAACAACATATCTGAGAATAATTTTTCCTCTACCTAAGGTGAAGAGAAGACAAAATCATGAACAATAAGATCATTCTCTTATTTAACAGCAACAACTGGGAACAATATTGCAATAAAGAAAAGTGTATAAGGAGGAAATAAACATAAAATAAACATAAAACCAACAAAATTTGCTTTTAAATTTTGAAAAAGTTCATAATAAGGAAAAGAGGCACAATCTAAAGGAAAAAAAATCAAGAAAAATAATTGTCATTTGTATTGTATTTAGTCCAGGATCCCAAAAACCAGCTTGTTACAAGATGAAAACTCATAACCAGAGATTACACACCAGGACTTCTCTAAGAATGCAACAAGAAGAAATGAAATACTAAAAGCATGAGAAGAAAATGAGGTGGGAAAAATACAAAAGGAATGCAAATGAATTAAAAATTACATCAGAGACTGTAAAGTTTTGAGGATATGAAGACCTGGGTTAGGAACTCGGTAAATCTGAGTTAAATGAATCAATAGATAAGAAAATAAATCTGTGAACTGTAAACATGTCTTTTCTTGAAATATGAGCATGAGATGAGCAGTAATGGAAGGAAAGGCTGGCAAGTAATGGAAGACTGGCTGACAGATGGGTGGACTAGAGAGTGGGAGTCTGTACCCATGCTGATAGACTTTCTTAAGAGGCTGAAATGAATGAGGCAGAAGAAACAATCAAAGGCATTTTGCAAAAAAATATTTCCCCCAGAAGAAACCTACATCAGATCATGTAGAATTTATCATATTCAAAGAAAAAACTATGCAGAGAATTTTTCCTTACACATCTTCAAGATGTGTTAATGACAACAGTAAAGTCCTACCCTGAGCCAGACAGTTAAGGGAAGAAAACACAACAAACAAGCTATTTACCCAAAGAACAGAACGAGTCCTTGACAAGAACGTTCATAAAAATCAATGTTCATGAATAACATAAAACTTAAACCTCACAAATATACACTGGCAGGTGAATATTGATGAATATTAGTATATAAATTAAAAAACATTGGAAGCTATATAAATAAATGATTACCACCAGTTAAAATGTCACTAAAAATTCTGAAACTAATAAAAAAGATCTATTTCATACATTCCCCCCCAAAAAATAAAAATTATATTATTTAAGCATATACACTAAAGTTATTTTTAAATATCAAGAGATCAATAGACATAAAAACAAAGGGATGATAATGTTAAAAATAGGATGTCATAGGGGAAGTATACACAAGTATATTTTTTAGACTGCTTGGTGGACTCACAGGTGTTTATATTTTCCTTTTTAATTCACATATAAATTATATGTACATATACATTATGTATATATATTATGTATATATGTACACGTATATACATAATTTATATGCATCAAACAACATGTTTTTTTTTTAAACAGATGAAATTTCCACTTCTGAGAACATGAAATAATGGGGGCTTTATTTATACTTTCATCTTAACTAAACTACTGAAAACTCTAAGAAAATACAAATAAAACTCTTTTTCAGGACACCAAATGTCAGATAACAACAAAAAGTGTTTTTTAAGATATAGAAAACAAATGAAGTAATTCCTGTAATTGCTGCAGCTTGCAGAAGGAACTTTTCTGGTTGTGGAACAAGAGGAAGGCCTCAGGTGGAGAAAAGGTAACTAGAGCTTTCAGGGCAGAATACTAAGGAAGAAAAAACTGCCCAGAGAAGGAATCTAGGCACATGCAGAGAGTTCACCACAGGATTCAGTAGAGTTTAATAATAATCAGTTGTGTATATATGAGGAAATTATTGATGTCCAGGAAAGAACCACTGGGAATGTTTAGAGAGAAAAAATATTTAGAACCCATACAAAGCAGTAATTCATGTTCTGTTATCAAAATCCAGACTAAGAAGGCTATACAAATCATGGGGAATTGGGTATAATGTTCAGATAAAGCTTGCCTCAATGGTGGAGAAAACTCGGTTCTAGCCTAATTTCTGTCCTGGTCCTATGTAACAAACCTTAAAGTCAATGCCTGAGGATAATACTGTTTCTAAGTAACATAATTATGATCCCAGAACAAAGCTCAAAATTTTTTATAGAAATCCAAAAAAATATCAAGCACCCAACACAGTGAATCCATACTATCTGGAATCCAATAAAATTACTAGACATGAAAAATAGCTTTAGAAGATAAACCATGAAAGACAAGTCAAAAACAGCACAGATCAAACATAAGTTTTATGAAAAAGTCACCATAAGAGAATTCGGTATGTTTCAAAAACTAGAAGAAAAATTAAATGTATTTCATAAAGCCAGTGACAATATAAAATAAGACCAAAAGCAAAAGTCTAATAAAAACGATAATGTCTGAGATTTAAAAACACACTAAATTGGGCTGGGGATGTGGCTCAAGCAGTAGCGCGCTTGCTTGACATGCGCCTGCCATGCACATGGTGCTGGGTTCGATCCTCAGCACCACATAGAAATAAAGATGTTGTGTCCGCCGAAAACTAAAAAAAAAAAAATATATATATATATTAAAAACTTCTCTCTCACTCTCTCTCTCTTTAAAAAAAATACACTAAATGATGTGATTGCATGACCAATATGATTCTACAACATGTACACTCAAAAAAATGAGAAATTATATCCCATATATCAAAGCGCATAAGTGCATTCTACTGTCATGTATAACTAATTAAAACGAATAAAAAAATCTTTAAATACACTAAATGAAATTAAGCACAGAAAAGACATCGAAAAAGAAAATTTAAAGACATACATATTTTGCAAAATGAAACAGAAGAAAAAAATCTCAAAAAATGAACAAAACTTCAGTGGACTACAGAACAACTTCAAGATAATATGTGGATAATTGATATCCTCAAAATGATAGCTGGAATGTCGCCACATTTGATAAAAACTCAAATATATGTAATACTTGAGCATAGATCTAACAAAATATGTGCAAAATGAATACATTTAAACTGCAAATCATTGCTGAAAAAGACTTAAGATGTAAATAAAACAAAAAACAATTGTTCATTCATTGGAATACTTCATATTTTCTATTATCTAATCTCTCCAAATTGATGTGTAGGTTTAATAAAATCCCAGTTAGAATTTCAGCAATGTTGTCTATAAAAACTGAAAACCTGATTCTAAAATCAATATGGAAAAGCAAAGAAGCTAGGATAACTAAAACAACTTTGAAACAGAATAACAAAGTCAGTGACCTGACATTACTTACTGAAGATGTCTACATTTTTGTGGGGCCCGTGTGAAATGAAAATGTAGATCCCTTGTTCTTGTTGTGGTTCCACTGTAATCATGTGTTCATAATGTACTGAGAATGCTATGTTCAGATGAGATACAAGCACCACGAGACAGACATATTTTCTGTATCTGCTATTTTTTATTGGTTATTCAAAACATTACAAAACTCGACATATCATTTTTCATACATTCAATTCAAGTGGGTTATGAACTCCCATTTTTACCCCAAATACAGATTGCAGAATCACATCAATTTTTACATGCGTACTCCATTGTCCCAAGAAGCTTCAATAACAGCATACAGAATTCAAAGATAAAATTGTTAAGAATTCAAGATGCCAAGTACAAAGAATTAAACTAAGCTGGGGAACCTAAGGGACCCTGGGTGAATTTGCAGGTTGAATGACCATAAATCTGACCCTGTTACCTGATTTAGACTTACTACAAACCAATAGCAATCTAAACATAAATATAGAGAAGCATATCAGTGGAACGGAATAGAGTCCAGAATTAGATTTACACATGTATAAACATCTGATTTTCAGCCAACTTAAAAAGTCAGTTCAAAGGGAAAACACATTATTTTTAACAACTAGTGCTGGAAAATTGGTTATCCCTATCAAAAATAAATTTAATTACCTTAATTCATAACATAACTTGTACAAAACTGAATTCAAAATGGGTCATAGACCCAAAATGTAACACCTAACATTAGAAAATTGCTAAAAGAAAAAATAAAAAAATATCTTTCTGATCTAGGGTAAGGCAAAGTGTAATTTATAAAAGAAAAAATAATAATTAAGATTGTAAATAACTGTAAAGGGTATGAATTTTTACTTCCCTTACTAACTACCAAGTCAATTTGCCATGGTTTTGTAAATAACTGACAAAAAACACAAGACTCTTGGTTAATAGGCAAAGGACTTTATTATGGAAGACACAGGGCAGTGTAAGATTTAGGTTTGTATCAGTTCCTTTTGACCCTAGGTGCCCCAGGGCTAAGGCAGAGCAGTCCTGCATCACAAACGGTGGGTCTACATAAAGCCTCTGAGCACTGTGCTTTGGAAAGTCCAGTCTTTAAAGAGGGCTGCAAGCAGATCTGCCCAACCTTTGGTCTAGAAGAGGATATTATCTCTGTCTTCTAAGGCTGTTTACTATTAAATTCATCTTTGAACAATAATCTAAATAAAAAGCTGTCAATGCTCAAATGATGTAAATACATGCAAGAGACTAATGTAAAATTTTCTTTCAACATAGATTTCATCAAGATTTTGAAAATTTCTGATTTTTGAAGCCTTCTTGGGGAACTAAAAAGACTACACAAAAACTGAAGAAATACATTTATAAAGTATATATCTAATAAAGGCTATATATCAAATGTAAAAATAGTATTCATAACTCAATAATAAATGAATAACCACACTTTAAATGAGTAAAATATTTGAAGGACGCTTCGCCAGTATTAATGCATGAAAAGAAACAAAGTCATTTGTTATTAGAGAAATGCACATTAAAATGACAATAAGATACCATTACACTTCTACTAAAATTAAAAGTGTTGACTGCATCAAATGTTGGTGATAATGTAAAGAAAAATCCTCATCATATACTGCTGATTTCAACAAAAAATTCTACAGACACTTTGAAAAACACTATTATAGTTGATTAAAAAGTTAAACACATATTTAGATATCATCCAACCACTCAACTCAGGGAATTTACCCAACAGAAATGAAAGCATTTGTCCCTTAGAAAGACTTATACACAATTGCCCATAGAAATTTATTTTGTAATTCTTAAAAATTGGAATAACACCAAATGTCAATGAATAAACAAATTTTAGCTATTGACCGCCGCCCCCCCAAAAAACTACTGAGCATGATATAATAAGTTATAGACATACATTAACAACATGAATGAATTTTGAAATTCATGATGATTTGGTAAATCCCAAAAAGCTGGGCAAGACAAAACAAATAAAAAGGGTACATAGTATATGATTTTATTAATAGGATAGGGAATGGCTAGGTAAGATGGAAGGATTACCAAGGAACAGAGAGAAATTTTTTAATGTGATGGATATGTTCACTATCTAGAGTACGGAAGTGCTTTCAAAGGGTGTGTGTGTGTGTGTGTATGTGTGTGTGTGTGTGTACACAAACATGAATTTGTGTGTATGTATGTATGTGTGTGTGTGTGTGTATAACAAAATGATATGCTTTATTCATTGTGTATCAGTTTTATGCAAAAAAAATGCAGGAATACTTATTCATGATAAAAGCTCTCATGAATAAATGGGGAATTGCCTCAACTTACAAAATTGCATCATCTACAAAAAAATCTAAGAAAACAAATGGCATTTAGTAGTGAAAAAAACAATGTGATAGACATCATTATCCAAAGTACATGTATGAAGACACGAATTGGTGTCAACATACTTTATATACAACAAGAAATATGAAAATTGTATCTGTGTAATAAGAATTAAAATGTATTCCGCTGTCATTTATTTTTTAAAAATCATTTTTAAAAAAAAAAACACGAGTTTTTTCCACTAAGATCTGGGAGAGGCAAAGATGTTCACCCTCACCATGTTTATTCAATATAGTACTAGAAATTCTACTTTATAGAATAGGCAAAAAATGAAATGAAAGCATACATATTATAAAGGAAGAAATTATGTGTCCCAGTTTCAGGTGATATGGTTGCCTGCACTGAAAATCCCAACAGGTCTATAAAAAGACTCCAAAGAATTCTTAGGCTGGATAACAAAAGTATAATCAATACAAGGAAAAATTGAGAAAAGTGGGTATCATCATAATAAAAATTTGTGTTCTTTGAAATTACATGTGAACTGAACAAAAAAGCAAGCTATGAATTTGGACAAAATATTTGCAAACCACACTTCTGACAAAGGACTATTATCTAGAATATATAAAGAATGCTCAGGATTTAATAGTAATAAAACAACTGTTCAATTAGAATATAGGTAAAAGATGAATAAAACAATTCAACAAAAAGGACATTCGGATGGCAGATTAGCATACAAAATAGTTCAAAATCATTTGCCTTTAGGTATAAAATTATAATATGTCACACCTCATTTATAAAACTGTACTAACAATTATCAGACCCAGAAATTGCACCCTTAGACATTCAAATCAGAGACATGGAAGTTTGTTTATTCAGAAACTTGTACAGGAATGTTCATAACCGATTTATTCATAATAGTCTCACTCTAGAAACAAATCAGATGTCACTCAATGGGTAAGTGATTCAACTGTGGTGCATTATACTATACACAAGTTCACAGTAATAGAAAGAAAACAAGACTGATTCAGCCAGCATCTTTGATGAATCTTCAGAGAAAATATGCTATAATTATAAGCTTACATTACAATTAAAACCACCACTATAAGGTTATGTCGTATGTGATCCTATTTATATAACCTAATGAAATGGCAAAGTAACAGAAATGAAGAATAGATTGTTACTAGGTTACCAGAGTTTAAGGAGAGTTCCCTTCAGGTAAAAGGGAGGTGAGTGTGGCTCTACACAGGTAACATGAAGGATCCTTGTAGTGACAAATTGTTGTGTAACTTGGATCAATTGTTGTGTAACTTGTCAGTGTCTCTGTTGAGATGTCATACTATAGTTTTTCAATATATGACCATTGGAGGAAACTAGGAAAAGGTTACTGGAGATAATTCATTGCTTGAAAATCTACAATATACTCAAAAATCTAAAGTTTTATTTTAAAATCAAAATAAAAGATTTATGAACTGCATGTTTTATACCTCAAGAAGTTATTTTTTAAGTATGAAACAAAAACACAAACAAAATTATAAAAAGTACATTTTGTTTTATTGTTATTTTTAGGATCTCACCGGGACAGTAATTTGAATCTAGGATGGAATTTTTCTTTCATCACTTTCTCACAATTTCCCTATTATCCACAAACTTTATCATAATGACAAGTAATATCAGATTAAAAAAACAACATTACCCATTAAATATACATTTACATATGTATGTACATATGTATATACCTAGCTGTGTTTGTTTTATTATTAAATACTGCTTAATGTCAAAATGAATGTTTGCAATATTTGGCTTAACTTCTTCATCCAAATATCAACTATAAGTCATCTAGTTGGTTAAGCCCAATAAAGCATTATCACCATTAAATAGAATTTTTGCACCATGTGCTATTATTTGATTCTCTTAACTATTTATGATTTTGCACTGAGTGATGTTTAAAAAGTGATACATGTTCACAATAAAGTGGGAGGCACTAGGAAAGAATAGCATTACCCTAGATTAGGTAGAGGGAAGTGATGGGAGGAAAGGAGAGTGGATAGGAAAGACAATAGAATGGAACAGACATTATCACTGTATGTATATATGTGACTACATGACCAATGTGATTCTGCAATATGCACACTCAGAAAAATGAGAAATTATATCCCATCTATGTTTGATATATCAAAGTGCATAAATGTATTCAAGGCCATGTATAACTAATTAAAACAAATTAAAAATTTTAAAAAAAATAATCCAAGAAAGAGAAAGAGAAACTCTTTGAGGAATAAAGTATATATGGGATTCAGTGGGGAAAAAAGGCAATACATAGCCCAGGTGGAATGGTGTCATGATGAACCCAAAGAAACAAAGACAAAGAGAGCAGCTTCTCAGTTCTTCATTTCAATGCTCATTTAGTTTAAAGTGCTTAAACATATTCTGTATTCCTACCTAAAATCATCCTGTGCCATTAGTTAATAGTATTTTTTTAATAATTTGAAGATCTTTTTAGCAAAGATTTTTTTCAAAAAACAGGATTCCAATTTGAATACTGACAATAAAAATGCTTAGATCTTTACCCTAGATGTCTGAATACCACACCCAGAAGCAGAACTGTAGAAACTGTCTTCATATAAAAAAGAAGATAGAGAATAAGATGACACTCAAAAAAAAATACAATTCAAATGCAGAGTATTTGGATACTGAGACAAACAATAAAATAACACTTAAAGCTTGAAATAAAGCTTAAAACCCACAATTCAAATGCCAGTATTTTCCATCTAATTGTCTCAACTATCTGTCATGCTTCCATTGAGGTCCCTCAGTTCATATACAACATTTCTCTGAATTCTTAACATATACAGTCAGAACAGTCTGTTTTCTTATAGTCAAGTGTGAGTTACTAATTTCCAGACCTGAATGTAAGCCTATGAATTGACCTAAGCAAAATCTTAATCTTACCCATTTCCTACTATAATTTTTCTATACTACCTTTATTTTAAAAGCTGCTTTTAGAGAGGTTATACTATGTCCCACAGTGTTTCCTTAGCAACTTCTACAGTGCCCCTGGGCTACAGATCTTAATTCCACCACATGCTGTATTTATAAAAAGTGTAACATGCCTAAACCTTAAGCTTTCATATATATATGAAATTCAGCACATTTTCAGGTTTTCCTGTGGGTGCTTATAATAGCATCTGTTAGTAGCTGTAGAGAGAAGTAAGCCAAGCTACACAAAAAAAAGACAATGAATTGAATGATTTCATAAGAATAACTAAATTATGGTTCTTCTGAGTTTAACATATAAATCCTCTTTAAAAGATCCACTATGTTGGATCCACATTTAAATCTTGTTTTTGTGCACAGTCCAAATGAAGAATTACTGTCATCTGAATAGCATTAAATACACCTCCCATAGATAACCCAAGGATATTACTTTCTGAGCCCCTTAATCCCAAACCATATGAATGATTTTGTATTTAAACTGAGTTCAAATGCTTTTAAGCTTTAATATGTACAATTACATAACAATGATTTTGCACCATTTTTAATTCTATTTCCACTTATTGCATTTCAAGAGGAAAATTGTGAAAACATAAGAAACATCACACTATATTATTATCATTAACATTATCATTCATTTTCTCTATAAAAACAAAACAGGTGCTTTATCATATTAGAAACTCAGTGGGAGTAACTAACTCTGATAGCAATGTGTGTATGTCAACTCTATCTGCTTCTAGTATTAAGCCTCTTTATTCTGTGTGCACAGAATTATTCAATTATGTATAGAAGATGCAGGATAATGAGATGGAAATATCATAGGCCAGACAGGCTGACAAAATAGGTTCAAATCCTCATGCCAGGTTTTACCATCCCTCCCTATTGGCAAATTATTTTTTATTGGATCTTCTTAGTTATACATGACAGTAGAATCCATTTTGATAAAATTATACAAGCATGGAATATATCTTATTCTAATTAGGACCCCATTCTCGTGGGTGGGATTCACTTAGGTGTTTACATATGTATACATAGGAATATTATGTTTGATTTATTCTACTCTTTCCTATTTCTATCCTCCCTCCCTTCCATCTGTTCCCCTTTTGTCTAATCTTACTGAACTTCTCTTCTTCTCCTACCCCTTATAGTGGTTTAGCTTCCACATATCAGAGAAAACATTTGACTTTTGGTTTTCTGGGATTGGCTTATTTCATTTAACATGATAGTCTCCAGGTCCATTCACTGACTGGCAAAAACACTGAACTCACAGAAGTAGAGAATACTGGGGGTTACCGAGGGATGAGGTGTTGGGGAGGACTTAAAATGGAGAGATGTGGGCCAAAGGGTACCAAGTTTCAGTTAGACAAGAGGAGTCAGTTATGGATATCTACGTACAACATGGGGACTATAGTGAACAATGATGTATTGTACACTTGAAAATTGTTAAGAAAATAGGTTTTAAATGTTCTCATCACAAAACAGTGTGTGTGGTGATGGATATGCCAAGTACTTTGATTTCATTATTCCACAGTGTTCACCTGTATCAAAACATCACGTTGTATACCATTAACACATACAAATTCTCCTTCATCAATTAAAAACACAATTAATTAAAAAGAAAGAGGGAAACCCTGGCTCTATTTTCATAGGTGCATCAATACATAAAATGGTAACCCATCTTGATTTCAGAGGCACAACAAGGCAAAGGATAAAAGAATTAAATGAGACAATATAAATTCCTTAAATAGATTACTGTATGTTGCTCCTTTAATTTTCAAATAAAACCTTCTTAAAAATAATATTGCAGGCAGGCATAGTGGCACACACCTGTATTCCAGCAACTTGGGAGGCTGAGGCAAGATCACAAGTTTAGGTCCAGACTCAGCTACTTAACAAGGTCCTAGGTAACTGAGCAAGACCTTGTCTTTAAATAAAATATAAAAAGGGTTTGGATGTTGCTCACTATTTAGGTGCCCCTGAGTTCAATCCCTGATACCAAATGATAATAATAATATTGCAAATGTGAATATTATTATCGAATATTATTATTGAATATTAATAATAAATAAATATTAATATACTTAATATTATTGCAAATGTAAATATTATTTATAAGTAGTACCATATATTACATAGCTATTTAGACAAAAAGATAGTCATTAGGTAAATACTGAGACAGCTGATAGTAAATGTTCACTCACTGACAAGTGTTACATTAATTCTTAAAACAGCTATAAGTAGCTAGCACTGTTATTACCCCACTTGACACATATGTAAACTGGTATTCTTTTATATATGATCAGGAGAGACAGGGGCAGGTCTTGATCCTAGTTGTCCTACTACAGATACCACTTCCTAAAAAAATGCCAGCAATAAATCTTAAAATATGACTTTCAAATATGTTTCGTAAGTTTGAATTACTCTCAACCTTGCGACTTAAAATTCTTTAACAAATACCTTTAAATGCATTTCAAAAATCCTCTTGCCTACTGGATAACCTTCTTAATTTTCAGGTCATTTTATTGAAAATCTCAAAAACCACTGATTGAAATCTCATTTCTTCTCCTTACAGCTTTTTAAATAGAATTTACAGACTTTCGTCAGGAACTCAACTGATACAATCACAGACTACAAATATAAAAAAGAAATTTCTGCTTAAAAAAAAACCCTGGAAGTATCAAAGGCCTAAGATAAATTCCACCCCCAAATGTAAACACTGTCTTTTTAAAAAGCCGTATACTGGATTCTCAGAAAGATTAAGTATGGATTGGGACAGACAGGCTGTCTTAGAAGTCAACCTCAAAACTATCTAACTCTGTAGGAGATAAATGGAGATTTGCCTGGAGTGGGAAGCAAAATATGGCCATGAATCACCTCCTTCACAGCAGTTCCAAAGCTTTTAATTTTCAGCCTTGCTGGTCTCCAGGTATGTGCAGTTGATTAACAGTCAACAGAAATTGGAGGAACTCTATATGGAGTCCTCAGTGTTAGCATGCAACACTATTTTTAAATGACTTCTCCTTTTCCCCTTTACTCTTCCTATCTTCCTAAATTCATACATACTTTTCTGGCCTTATTTTCTCTCAAAGAAAACCCTTGTGCCATTTATTTATTACAGTGGGCATCACAAACATTCCATGCAAGTTAAGAAGTTAATACACCTCTGAATTTTTATTTAATCACTCTTTTTTCCTTATTCCACTATCACAGTCCCATCTCTTATGAAGCTGATAAGACCTCTGGGAAATGATTCATGACAATACATGCATATCACTGCCTAGAATATTCTCTAACTTGCCATCCTGTTCTTTCTTGAATCTTCATTTTTTTTATCATTGTAACTCTTCTTAAGTCAATTAACCTATTCTTTTTCTGCTACGTATATTTGGCTTTGATGGCATTTAAAATACTGAGTGCACAGATTTTCCAAGATTTGTGCTTGACTAGTCTCAAGGAATTTGGTTGTCTTGCTATGTTTGCAAATAAAATATTTTTATTTTCCCTGTCTATTTTAGTGCAATGGTATGAATTTTGTGCAACACTTTGCATTTCTCTTAAACATAACTGGACAAATATATGGATTAATTCATCAGCAACAACTAAGTGGAGAGAGAAGAATTACCTTTGAGGGTAATCATATTCCAGAAACTTACCATATTGCAGAAAGAGATGATAAGTCTGCTGGGCAGTTCTAATACCTATCATGTTAATAAATATTTGCAGTGCAAAAGGGGACTGTTGTTCATAATAAAACACCAACATTAAATTAGAAATAAAGAAACCAAAGTATCATATAATCATAATTTTATAATATTAATTATAAAATGTAGGGGCAAACATGTTAATGTAATGGAAATCTGTGTTATTATGATATATAAATATGTTATAATATATATGTATATATTTAGTTTTCTGGTTTTTTAGTTTTTGTTTAATTGGTTTTTCTTTTTATATAATACCAGGGATTGAACCCAAGGGTGCTTAACAACTGAGCCACATTCCCAGCCTTTTTGAATTTTTATTTTGAGACAGGGTCTCAAATAGGATCTACATTGCTCTGGCTGGCTTTGAACTTGCTATCCTCCTGCCACTGGGATTATAGGTGTGCATCAACATTCCCAACCTAGTTTTTAGTTTTCCACACTTTCAGGCTCATAGATATGACCTTATTACCAGAAAAGAGGTCAAAATACACTCCTCATTCCAAGGAGTCCTGCCATCCACCCTAGAAGGAGGAATGCTTCACAGGAAGCCAAGAAAGAAGCTGAAACCAACAGACCTTGCTAGGTTTCCCCATACAGTCTACTGGCAACCACATCTATGCAATGAAGTCTCCTTAACATCCATAAGGACTGCGTCCATGACACTTAGAGAAAACTGAACACATAGAGTGTGCATAGTAGTTCCATGCCCCTTGCCTCATACCACATCCTATGCATCCCTTCATCTATACCTTTGTAATCTTTTATAATACACAGGTAAATGCAAGTCAGTGTTTCTCTGAGTTTTGTGAGCCACTTGAGCAAATTAATTGAACACAAAGAGAGGGCTGTACGAACCCTGATTTATAGAGATAATTGCTGTCATAAGCACAGGTGAGGTAACCTGGATCTGGTGACTGGCATCTAAAGTGGGAGAGGGAAGGATCTTAGGAACCAAGCCCTCAACCTAGGGGATCTAGCACTATGTCCAGGGAAGACAGTACCAAAACTGAATTGGATTAGAAAAAACCAGTGCTGGCTGCTGCAGGACTGCTTGCTTGCTTGATGTTGAGAGTTTCACCCACACATCTGGTGTCAGAGGTGTCTTGTATAGATCATGGTGTGAGACCAAAGGAAAATCAAGAAACTTTACTTTTTCCTGACTCACACAACATCTGTTCCTTGTCTTCTGGACAAACCAGATAGCTGCCCTCAACGTGGGTCTGCCCAAGAAAACAAGTGCTGTCTCCATCTCTCCTTAGTGAAAAGATTTACATTCAGCAACTTACAACAAATTGTTAGAACTGAGCAAAAGGAAGGGGAGCTATTGAGGAGTTGTCCTGCATGTGCATGTTCCCTGTGTTTTGGTGCCTACCCCATTACCTGATCCTGCCCAAGACACTCTCATCGGTTCCTCCCCTCAAAGCATTGCTTCACTTAGCTGTGAACTGGGTACATTGTGACGAAATCACAAGTCTTTTTCCTCCCTTCAAACAACTAGAGATGATGCTCAAATATTTGTGTACTAATGTGCATAGCTGGAAGAAAAATTCCCATCTTTTCAGACTTCAAAAAACTTTACATTTGCAATTCAACATACAAATTCTTAAGTGAACACATGTCAAAATCAGGTATTAGTGAGCAAAATGCTAAAATGTGTGTGTGTGTGTGTGTGTGTGCTAAAGATCCAATATTGTGCATCACTAATTTTTTTTTGCTAAATGTCAATTATATGCTTTTACATGCCTAAACATTCTCTCTAATATTAATTTCCCAAGGAAGTAATTTGGAGTTAATTGCATGGCAAATGAATTTTGGTGTTGCATACTTAAGAAACCTCAAGCCATTTTCTTCCTGGGATCAATAGATATTTGACATATAATAGCTGCACTTTGTAATCTAATTAAAGGATTATTTGACACACTTACAGCTTTGGCACATTGAGTCAAGACTTTCTGACAGAGAGTAGTGATGTTGAATGTTCATTTTGTCAGGAAATCCTTACTTATTACACTGAGGACTTGTTTCATAATGAAATACCTCATGTATAACAATAGCAATCATTTGTGTCAGGAAAAGTATTAAATAATTTCTAGATTTCTCAGTACTCTCCATGTGATAGAGACCGCCTCATAGGGAAAACCAGAAGAATCATTAATTCCAATTAAATCTGGAGATGGAAACCTCTTCTGAGAAAGAAATAAGAGGAATGCTTCTTTAAGATTATAATTTGTTATTTCCAATTGTTCAAGTTACTACCTTGTTTTGTTTAATTATTTCTCATTTAAACAGAATTCATTTGATACAATTGACCTCTCTGACTCTGAGGTGCTATCATTGTGATAGCATCTTTAATTTGTAGATTGTTTCATAGAATGCAAAGTTTCATAGTAAACTTATTACTTGTGATGTAGATTATACTGGTCTGGTTTTACCAATAATGAAACCAAGGTTCAGACAGCTTTTCTTAGATTACATAGTCAATAGGTATTGGAGTGGGACTAGGAATAAAATATTCTGTCTTTAATACAAATATTTTTGACATTACACATCATCCTATTGAGCCTTCAACTCAACAGAACCTTAACAACAATAAGAGAAATGAGAGAATGGAAAAACCAATAGAAAATATGACATTTCCATGTATTCCATTCCTTAGACATTTTTTGCAAACTGTTTTGGTGCATTCTGAATCAAATCTTCAGGGCACTTATGGAGATCACAGGTAGATGAATGCAATTCATAAAATAGCAAGTTTATTGACTTGATAAAAACATTTTTACATGCTGTTGGGGTTTGGATCTAGAATGACCCCATAGGCTTAGGTGTTGAAGACTTGATCTCCAATACTCAAAAATGGGTCTTTGGGGAAGTGATAGGCTCATGAGGGCTTTCTGACCTTACCCATGTATTAATCCACTGATAGCTGAATGGACTACTGGGAGGTAGTGGGAACTATGGCAGATGGGACTCGGTTGAAGGGAGTGGGTCCTTGGGGGCATGCCCTCTTGGGGTTTATCTCGTCCTTAGTTCCTTCCTCTCCCATTCTCTGCTCCCCAGCCATGATGAAATAAGCATCTTTTTTTTTATTGGTTGTTCAAAACATTACAAAACTCTTGACATATCATATTTCATACATTAGATTCAAGTTGGTTATGAACTCCCAATTTTACCCCATATACAGATTGCAGAATCACATCGGTTACACATCCACATTTTTACATAATGCCCTATTAGTAACTGTTGTATTCTGCTACCTTTCCTATCCTCTACTATCCCCCCTTCTCCTCCCATCTTCTCTCTCTACCCCATCTACTGTAATTCGTTTCTCTCCTTGTTTATTTTCCCATTCCCCTCACAACCTCTTATGTGTAATTTTGTATAACAATGAGGGTCTCTCTCCATTACCTTGCAATTTCCCTTTTCTCTCCCTTTCCCTTCCACCTAATGTATCTGTTTAATGTTGATCTTTTCTTTTTTTTTTTAAGAGAGTGAGAGAGGAGAGAGAGAGAGAGAGAGAGAGAGAGAGAGAGAGAGAGAGAGAGAGAGAGAGAGAGAGAATTTTTAATATTTATTTTTTAGTTCTCGGCGGACACATCTTTGTTGGTATGTGGTGCTGAGGATCGAACCCGGGCCGCACACATGCCAGGCGAGCGCGCTACCGCTTGAGCCACATCCCCAGCCCCTTAATGTTGATCTTTTCTTCCTGCTCTTCCTCCCTGCTCTGTTCTTAGTTGTTCTCATTATATCAAGGAAGACATTTGGTATTTGTTTTTTAGGGATTGGCTAGCTTCACTAAGCATAATCTGCTCTAGTGCCATCCATTTCTTTTTTTTTTTTTTTTTTTTAAAGAGAGAGTGAGAGAGGAGAGAGAGAGAGAGAGAGAGAGAGAGAGAGAGAGAGAATTTTTTTTTTTAATATTTATTTTTTAGTTCTCGGCGGACATAACATCTTTGTTGGTATGTGGTGCTGAGGATCGAACCCGGGCTGCACGCATGCCAGGCGAGCGCGCTACCGCTTGAGCCACATCCCCAGCCCCATAGTGCCATCCATTTCCCTGCAAATTCCATGATTTTGTCATTTTTTAGTGCTGCATAATATTCCATGGTGTATAAATGCCACATTTTTTTTATCCATTCATCTATTGAAGGGCATCTGGGTTGGTTCCACAGTCTAGCAATTGTGAATTGTGCTGCTATGAACATCGATGTGGCAGTATCCCTGTAGCACGCTCTTTTAAGGTCTTCAGGGAATAGTCCGAGAAGGGCAATAGCTGGGTCAAATGGTGGTTCCATTCCCAGCTTTCCCAGGAATCTTCATACTGCTTTCCAAATTGGCCGCACCAGTTTGCAGTCCCACCAGCAATGTACAAGAGTACCCTTTTCCCCACATCCTCGCCAGCACTTGTTGTTTGACTTCATAGTGGCTGCCAACCTTACTGGAGTAAGATGGTATCTTAGGGTGGTTTTGATTTGCATTTCTCTGACTGCTAGAGATGGTGAGCATTTTTTCATGTACTTGTTGATTGATTGTATGTCCTCCTCTGAGAAGTGTCTGTTCAGGTCTTTGGCCCATTTGTTGATTGGGTTATTTGTTTTCTTATTGTTTAATTTGTTGAGTTCTTTGTATACTCTGGATATTAGGGCTCTATCTGAAGTGTGAGGAGTAAAAATTTGTTCCCAGGATGTAGGCTCCCTATTTACCTCTCTTATTGTTTCTCTTGCTGAGAAAAAACTTTTTAGTTTAAGTAAGTCCCATTTGTTGATTCTTGCTATGGGTGTCCTATTAAGGAATTTGGAGCCCGACCCCACAATATGTAGATCGGAGCCAACTTTTTCTTCTATCAGACGCAGAGTCTCCGATTTGATATCTAGCTCCTTGATCCACTTTGAGTTAACTTTTGTGCATGGCAAGAGGAGGGGATTCAGTTTCATTTTGTTGCATATGGATTTCCAGTTTTCCCAGCACCATTTGTTGATGATGCTATCCTTCCTCCATTGCATGTTTTTAGCTCCTTTATCAAATATAAGATAGTTGTAGCTTTGTGGATTAGTCTCTGTGTCCTAAATAAGCATCTTCATCATGTACCAAGGTTCTCTGCCTTACCACAAGCCCACAGCAAAAAACGCCAGCTGACCATGAACTAAAACCTCAGAAACCACAAGCCAAAATGAATCTTTCTTCCTATAAATTGTTTTTCTCAAGTATACTGTCACTGTGACCAAAAAAAAAAAAAAAAAAAAAACCAACCCACATATTATTTAATTTAATCACAAATTCCTTCACTTACACTTACTAGTGAGAATGGCTGCCATTTACTACTTTTTCATGTAGTCAGTCATTCAGCAAGTATAATATTCACAGAGAACCTACTGTGTTCCAGGTTCTTCTCCAAGAAGTTGAAGTTCACCTATGACAGGGCATGATGGTAATTTTTTAAATTTATATATGACAGCAGAATGCATTACAATTCTTATTACACATGTAGAGCTCAATTTTTCATACCTCTGGTTGTATAGTCATACCAATTTGTGTCTTCATACATGTACTTTGTATAATAATGATAATCACATTCCATCATCATTTCTAACCCCATGCCCTCTCCCTTCCTTTCCAACCCTTCTGCCCTATCTAGAGTCCTTTTATCCCTCCCATGCTCCCTCTCTCTATCACACTATGAACCAGCCTCCTTATATCAAAGAAAACATTCAGCATTTGGTTTTTGGGAATTGGCTAACTTCACTTAGCATTACCTTCTCTAACTCTATCCATTTATCTGCAAATGCCATGATTTTACATTGTATATATATGTCACATTTTTTTTATCCATCTATTGAAGGGCATCTAGTTTGGTTCCACAGATTAGCTATTGTGAATTGTGCTGCTATAAACATTGATGGATGAGTTCCTGTAGTAAGCTGTTTTTAAGTCCTTTAGGTATAGACCAAGTAGAGGGAGAGCTGGGTCAAATGGTTCCCTTGAGCAGTATGTAGTGTCTTCCTTTATCTTTTTTGATTGAATTCAGTTTGAAGTCTACTCTGATATGAATTTGGAAACCCCTGCTTGCTTCCAGAGTCCATGTGAGTGGTATGATTTTTCCCAGAGCTTCACCTTCAGTCTGTGAATGTCTTTTTCTATGAGATGAGTCTCTTGGAGGCAGCATTTGTTGGGTCTTTTTTTTAAATCCAATCTGCTAGTCTATGTCTTTTGATTGATGAGTTTAGGGCATTAACATTCAGGGTTATTATTGAGACATGATTTGTATTCCCAGTCATTTTTGTGTATTTTTGGTATTTAAGATGACTTGGTTTCTTCTCTGATTAGATTTTCCTTTAGTGTAATCCCTCCATCTGCTGATTTTCATCCTTGTTTTTCATTTCCTCTTCTTGGAATATTTTGCTGAGGATGTTCTGTAGTGCAGGCTTTCTAGTTGTAAATTCTTTTAGCTTTTGTTTATCTTGGAAGATTTTTATTTCATCATGAAATCTAAAGCTTAGTTTTGCTGGATATAAGATTCTTGGTTGGTTGGGCTGGGGATGTGGCTCAAGTGGTAGCGTGCTCGCCTGGCATGCGTGTGGCCCGGGTTGGATCTTCAGCACCACATACAAAGATGTTGTGTCGGCCAAAAACTAAAAAATATTAAAAAAATTTTCCCCCATTCTCTTTCTCTCTCTCTCTCTCTCTCTCTCTCTCTCTCTCTCTCGCTCTCTCTCTCTCTCTCTCTCTCAAAAAAATGATTCTTGGTTGGCAATTTTCTTTCAGAGCCTGGTATTTTTTGTTCCACAATCTCCTGGCTTTGAGGGTCTGGTTTGAAAATTCTGCTAAGATACAAATTGGTCTCCCCTATATGTGATATAATTCCTCTCTCTTGCGGCTTTTAAGATTCTATCCTTATACTGTTTGCTAGGCATTTTTATTATACCTTGGTGTAGATCTGTTGTAATTTTGTATATTTGGTGTCCTGTAAGCCTCTTGTATTTGGTTTTCCAATTCGTTCTTCATGCTTGGAAAATTTTCAGATATTATCTCATTGAAGAGATTGTGCATTCCTTTGGTTTGAAACTCTGTGCCTTCCTCTATCCCAATAACTCTTATATTTGGTCTTTTGATGCTGTCCCATAATTCTTGGATATTCTGTTCATGGTTTCTAACTATCTTCACTGTGTGATCAACTTTATTTTCCAGATTGAATACTTTGTCTTCATTATCTGACATTCTTTCTTCCAAGTGATCTAGTCTGTTTATTATACTTTCTATTGAGTTTCTTATTTGATTTATTATATCCTTCATTTCAAGGATTTCTGATTCTTTTCCCCCAAAGTCTCTCTTGAAGTAATCTTTTGCTACCTGTATTTGCTTTCTTATCTCATTGTTGGCTTGATCAATTTTTGCCGGTATTTGCTCATTCTTTAATTCACAGATCATTTTAATTATGAAACTTCTGAACTCCTTCTCTGACATTTCATCAACTTTGCTGCCCATGGATCTGTTATTATAGCGTCCTGGTTTGTTTGGGGCACTTTCCTCCCTTGTATTTTCATGCTGTCTATGTGCCTTCCTTTCTTGCAGTGTGGATCTGAAATATTACAGTTTATTTCCTATATTCTTGTAGTACCTATATTCTTGTCTGTACCTCATCTTGATGTTGGGCTTCAAGACCCTGCTGGTGTCCCTCAATGAATGCTACTGCATCCTGGGTCTGGGTCCTGTGCAAGTTGGAGTGGGTAGATTTGGGTCACTGGGCTTGACCTCCCTCAGTAGTCTGTTGGTGGGAAGGGGCAGTCCTGTGCCAGAGGCTAGGCTCTGGCGGGTGTCTGTCCCACTGGGGAAGGGGTGAACCAGGCCCCCTGTGAGCCTGGGTCCAGCGCAGGTCAGTGTGGACTCTCTGGGTTAGATATCTGCTCCCGGGTAGTCTCATCATGATAATTTATCTTGACTAATCTCCATTCCTCCAATGACTACTGTGATTTTAAAGATGAAACTAACACTTACTTTAAGGCAATATACAAATTCTAGGATCAGAAACAAAATATAGATCCCACCCAAGGCAACTCTCTTCCTTTTTTGTTCTTCCACATCTCTCCATCTGTGGCTCCACTTCATTCCACTGACACCAGACATATCTGGTTCTCACACCTGACAACTTGATTGGTGCATCAGTTTTCCATCTGGATAGATTCCAGCATCTTTCTAATCAAATCCATTTTGAATTTCATGGTCAGATTAATCTTAAAAGACCATTTTATCATTTCACTCATCAACTAATACTCATCATTCCCTTCTCCAGCAGATAAAGTCCAAACTTCTTGGACCAAGCTCTATGCATTTAGCTACAACCACCCCATCTAAATTTTTTTCTTTTAGTATTTCTTATTAACAACTACTCCCTCAATAATCTCCCATTGGACCTCTGCCCAGCCACATCACACACATGCCTGATCTTGTTTTTATTATATTGCTTTTCCTCTCTGGAGTTTCCTTCTCCTCAATTAAGTTATTAATAACTTTTTTCAAAGTTTATTTTTTTCATCTGTCCTAGCACACAGTAGTCACCCTTTTCTAAGATCTTAATGCACTTACCTGTACCAATCCATTTGATTATATTCTGACAACATAATTATTTTCCTGCTTTCTATATCTCTTTCCTGTGTTAATAATTACATTCTAATTCCTAGAAACTAGAAGCCTTGTCTTAATATTTCCTTTAATTTTTCAGTACTATGTACTTAATAAATAATAAATGGTATATAAACTTCATAAATACTATTAATTTTATCTATTGATGTTACCTATACTTAAAATTATATTAAATAATATATCTCATTAAACTCAGAATTAAAAATAGGCTATAATTTTGACAGATTTTCTCTGTTAAGAAGATTATAAAATATGTTGCTATCTTTGAATGTTTTCATTTGAAGTATCTTTATATTGATGCATCCTTTCATATTTACATGATAATTTCCACTCTAATCTAGTACTTCATTTTGTTTTTGAATTGTTTTTAATTCATTTGAAGACAATGGTCTAACTATTACCAAAAAATAAAATACAATAAAACCAAAAGAATCTCAAAAGTTCAAGCCACTAAGAGACAAAATATCATAATCTTTCAAGAGCTTATGCTCCAATTATTAAAACAACCAAATTTGTAGATCACTCAGGTATATTTGAATACCTATATAAGAATAACCAAAAACAAATTAGGTAGTGTGGATATAGAAATATAGAGAAGAGATTGAGAGATGTGTAAGATTAGGATCCCTGGAGGAAAAGGTGCTTAGTTTGAGTATAAAGGATTGCTAGGCTAATATTAGGAAAGCAAGAAGGTGTAAGATAGGCATTCTGGAAAAATAATATTGCAAATATTCAGCCATTGCACATATGCTTTCTTCATAGGCATTCCAAAGGTCTATGGACCATTACAGAGCCATTCGGTTTCCTGGAAGGACATAGTGCACTAAAGGCACGTAATTGACTATTAACAAAGTTATAGGTAGGGTTTTATAAAAGGGAATAATGTAAATCAGGGCTAGCAATGGTGAAAGCTGTTACAAACCTTGAGCCTGAAGAAATAGGGGAGAGAGAGTTACAGGATCCCCTGAAAGATACCCTGGCCTACAGGGAAGACATGTGGCCAACTTGTTAGACCCAAGCAAAGAAGGAACCAGGATAGTATGAATCTCGGTCCAATTTCATCTCAATCTCTGATCCCCCAAAGACATCTTCCTTGGCTCAAAGGTAAGCCTGCAAGAAAGACTTTCTTCTGCCCACAAGTCTATTTCCTGGAGCAAAGAACAAAGAAGTATGGAAATATATATATGGAGAGTCAAACAGTAAATATCCAGCACAGTTCTTTAATTTCCCATTGCACAGAAAATTTAAAAAAATCAGACTAGCCTAAGAGAGAAAAACCAGTAGCCCTAAGACTTATTCGCTGCTATAGGATCCATCTGTTTCCACCATGACTGAAATTGGAATGTACACCTACCTTTGCAGGTGCTTCACCTTCTGTGACTTTAACTTGTGACCTTTCCAAAATAATAATATATGGATGAAATAACTCAGTATCTGTGTACGAGATTCAGTAACAGAAGTCCAATTTTACCACATTTCAACCTTCTAAATTATCAAAAGAAAAGTCACCATTCTTTTCCCTTTTATATATCTGAATGCTTGGGATATATCCAATTTTACTTAATTGTATATATGTCTACATTAATATCATCCCACTTGAACTCTACAAAGCCAGATAGTTGATGGATTCCCCCCTAAAAGTAAGACAAAAAAAATGAACACAACCTGTGCCCTTTTTGAAGTTTTAGATCTCACTTCCAGACCCTTCCAAGCTGTATCATAAACAAAAATATATATGTATAGAGGAAAACAAGCAAAAATTTGCAATCACACTCTAATTAAAATCTATTTTGAAAAAGATACTTTCTCAAGAGGAAACATAATATAGAGATGCAATTCTGCTGACAATACCCAAAATAGCATACATTGTTACACAGCATAATTTAACTACTTAGAGTTATAGCTTCTCCCACATCTCCATTTCTGCTGGTGGTGAAGTTCCCCAAGACCACCCTCAGGTCTGATGATATGCAAGGATTCACAAGAACTCAGAAAAGCTGTTAGTCTCAAGATTACAGTATATTACAAAGAAGTGATTCAGACTAAACTTGCAAAAGGTAAAGGGTTCAGAGGGTAAAGTTCAGGAGAAGCCAGACACAAGATTCCATTTGTCCTCTCAGTGGAGTTGCACTGAGAAAACTTAATTTTAATATATGACCAGTCACTGACAGTGCTGCCAACCAGGAAAGCTCACCAAGGCATGGTGACCAGCATTATTATTTGGGGTCTGCTAGGAGCCACAAGCAAATATACGATGTATGGCACCTTTGGTTGTAAAGTGACGTGACGCCAGCTAGCCACTGAGATGATTATGTTAAGATTTACATTCATATGGAAATTGGACTCCCGCTGTTCACCTTGGCCTGCTACCGGACTCATGTTACCAGACTCTTGGAGAGTTCCCATTGGTTGGGGAAGGATAGTAGGAGGAAATTCCGGGGGAGGTCCGGGGGACCCCGGGTTCCGGGAGACGCGCGTGGGAGGACCGGGCTTGGCTTGCCGGCGGCGGCTTTTTCAAAATAAAGTTTTGTTCCTGCTTGAGTGGCTCGTGATTCTGTGCCCAGCCAGGACTGTGGCAGGGGTCTGTCTTGTAGGTATGGAGCACCCACCTTATTTACTCTGTCTCCCAGTTCTCAGAGGTCAAACTGATACAGCACACACCAGGACACATGGCATGCATCATAAATCATTTTGCTAATGTAAAATTCTGGTAAGGTCTAAGCCAGTCATACAAAAACACTCTAATTAGGTTGTCCAGGAACTCTAGTTCAAACTCTGAGCTCAAAATGGGAAAATTTGTAGAATGAAAATAAAATTAAATGCTATTAATATAAAACACAGATTATCTTACATTACTACTAAGTTATTATAGATTCTGTTATATTGTGCTTTAAAAACATTCTTTTTATTAACGCTGTTTTCTTCCTATATATTCTATTTAATATATTTATTTCTATTGAAATTATTTCTCAAATATTCACCTTTCAAATAAATCATCCTGAACTAGTTTTACAAAAAAAAAAAAAAATTACGTATTGGTAATGTACACTTTCAAATTGTGTTTGAGTGCCCCTAATAGATCATCAGTTCTTATTGTCTTAGAAAAGAAATTAAATGATGTTCAATTTCTCTAATAATTGAAGAAATGAAATGTAAAAGGTGATATAGAATAGAATCAAAGATAGATTTTTTAAAAGCCTTTAAAGAATACCCATTACTTCATCTTTTATTTTGTGACTCCATAACAGAACATGCTGATATTTGTGTAATTTAACGAACAAAACTAAAATACCATCTGTAAACATTTGGCTGAAAGTGATTCATGTACAAATCTCAACAAGCACTTTAACTATCAGTTTTGGCCATACACTGCTGGAACTGGAAATTAGCCAATAAAAGTATAAATTCAATTGCATTACTCTGAAGCAATTAAACTTTCCTGATCACTTTGGTTGTGAGAGGAGAGAGGCATTTGCTGAAACAGTATTAGATCAGTGAGAGGTGAGATAGTGCAGCATGCAGTAAAAAACTGACTTAAATTTTGCCTGAAGGTCTAGAGGGAACTTATTTTCATTTACTAGAAATAAGCAAAACACAAGAAAGTTTAGTGTCGCATACAAGCAGTTATCAATCAAGATCTCTACCTAATGCCAATAGACCTTAGGGTACAGTTACATGACTAGTATGCGACCTGGTGTTTACTGAACAGCAGAAGAAAACCACAGCAGGATAGCAAAAGTCATACTTCATTTTTATTGAACTATTTATTGTAAATGATAAAATAATAGCAAAGATTAAATAGGAAAAATGTCTGTTGTTTGAATGAAAAAATCTTTCTTCTTTCAGGAAAGCTTAAGATGTATGCATTTATTCTGACTTTCTGAGCTCAAAATGTACTTGTGGTCAAGTGTTTTATATGGAATCCCTGGGCCTGAGCTATTAAAAAATAATTTGATAATTTATTTTTAATGATGCATCACTAACCTGTATGTCTTTGTGCTTGGGTAAACCAACACATTTGTACAGATTGAACACAGCATGATTTCCTTTTTAGATTTTCCTATATAATAACTATTCAAAAAAGTCTTTTAACCCCCAATGCTTTAGAAAATATAATGCTTAGCAAAATCATTTGACCGGTATTTTCATCCTAACATTGAAGCTTCCTCCTTCTCTGTAAAACAATTTTATTATCCCAGGTCACTAATAACTTCATAATTGTAATATTGACATTAGGCAAAATTGGCCAGCTTGAAATGAACTCCTTCCTTCTCTGGGCTTCCACTTACTAATTTTGAAAAGTACTTTCCTATTACCTAACATTCATTTTTACCAATTCCACTCCTCTTTTCTGGCCATGCCATAAAACTGAGCATTCTGCACATTCTAGGACCACTTCTCTACTCTCTTTCTTGAAATTGTTTCTCTTAGTGATATCAGGATTTCCGTTTTATGGGAATGACTCACAAATCAATATCTCTATTCTATCTCTCTCCTTCAAGCTTCAGTGTTCCTTCTCTCAAAGCCTAATACATATCTGTCAATCAATGGTCCACTAGAACCTCACACTAACAACACATAATATGCATAACCCTTCCTTAGTCTAGGGTCCTTTGCCTTCGTATTTTCAATCTACAAATCATCTTTGAACATCTCCTATGTGCTAGCTTTCTTCAAGGTCAAATATCAGCAAACTTTTCTTATAAAATTCATATTGCAAATCTTTTAGACTTTGTGGCCCATATGTCTCTGTTGTAACTAGAGGATTCTCTCCTCATCCACAGGGAATACATTCTAAGGCCTGCTGTTACCTGAAACCATGAATAGAAACAAATTTTATATGTAGTATATTTTCTCTCTACAGATCTTTGATAAAGTTTAATTTATGTTAGGTGTTATGGTTTGGATGTGAGGTGTCCCCCAAAAGCTCAGGTGTGAGACAATGCAAGATTTAGAAAAGAAATAATTGGGTTATATCCTTAACTAATCAGTAAATTAATTAATCCCTGGTGGGATTGATTGAGTGGTAACTGAAGTGGTAGGCTTTGGTTGGATGAGGTGGAAATGGGGGCGTGGCTAAGGAATATATATTTGAATATGGCCAGTGGAGTCTTTCTCTCTCTGCTTTCTGATCACCATGTAAGCTGCTTCCCTCTGCCACACTCTTCTGCCATGATGTTCTGCCTCACCTGGAGCCCAGAGGAATGAAACTGGCCTTCTATAGATTAATACCTCTGAAACCACGAGCCCTCAAACTTTTCCTCCTCTACAATTGTTCTGGTCCAGGTTCTTTAGTCACAGCAGCAAAAACCCTGACTAAAACATTAGGCAAGACAGATTAACAACAATAACTATGCAGTTAGAAATTGTGATATAGACCAGGCATCTGTATAAAGTTTTCTTGAACACACGGAATTCTGGTCCTGCAGAAATTAATCTAATAATCAAGACCCAAAGTGATCCTCAGTGACTAAAGAGTGAGTAATACATATAGTGTGGATACTCTGAACAAAGGGATACTGTGTGCCCTAGGCTGAATGGTATAAGACTTATTCTTGCTCCTATAAACATACAACTTAAAACTTATAAATTGTTTATTTCTGGAATTTTCCACTTCATATTTTCAGACTGAAATTGCCCATAGATAACAAACTATGGAAAGCAACATCTGGGATATGGGGAAAATACTGTATTCAACATGGACATTATAGCACAAGAACTAGAATATCAGTATGACAATACTGATAAGTATTAAGTAGAACCACTTACAGATCTTGAAGTTTAAATTGCATATAATTTTAATGTATCATTATTACTTTCTTTTGCAGTTAGGAATTGATATAGCACCAGGCATCGACCATTCTCACTTCACTGACTAATGTAAAACCCATGGTAAGCTGAATTTGACTTATTGGCCACAGTTTACTCACTCCTGTTGTAGATACTGAAGATTCAGTGATGAACAAGAAAGCTTGTACTTCTTGTCCTCAATAATCTCAGTTTTTAAGAGAATCTTCTTTTTATGTTAATGGTGACTTTTCTCTAATCCCACAGGAACTTGTGTCAGTTTTGTTCCTAACTATTATGACCCACTCAATCAACAATCACCTGGTTCCCCTTCCTCTTTATTTCAAGTATTCATGTCATTAAACAATATAATAGTAGAAATGAGAATCTGCTAAATATTAATCCCAGCTTTGTATCGCCCCAAATTTTCCAAATATTTATATATAAATGTTTACATTTATGAAGAGTAGACCATATTTTATACTTCAAATTTTCACTTTATTTCTTTCCCTTTGCATTTTCATGTAGACATTCCTTTTACTAAGGCCTTTTACTACCTTAATAAAAATATAAATGGGCATATAATAAAAAACAGTTATCCAAAGTGTACAATTTGATAATCTGTGACTAATACATTACTTCTTTAATAACAGTGTTATTGAGATACATTCCATGTACCATAAAAGTCACTTTTCTAAAGTATACAGTTTAGTCATTTTTAGTTTTTTTCACAGTTTTGCAACCATCATCACTAATTTTCCAATTAGGCCACTCCAAGAAGAAACCCTAACTCCTTAGCAGCTACTCCCCATACCTGATCCTCCCAGCCCCTCACCTGCTATCTCTATGAACTTGACTGTTCTGACCATCTCATGTAAATGAAATCATATAATACGTTGCTTTTATATCTGGCTTCTGTGGTGATACTGTCTTTCAGGTCCATCCATGTTGCTGCAGGTATCAGTACTTCTTTTATATAATAAATAAAAAAGGGATTGCATAAGGTGTATACATTGTATTTCATTTTGTCATTTAACAATTGATGAGCATCTGGGTTCCCTTCACTTTATGGTTATTATGAATAATGTAGTTATGGAAAGTCATGTACAAGATTTTTGTGCAAATGTATACTACTATTTCTCTTGGGCAGTTACCCAGGAGTAGAACTGCTGGGTCATATGTTAACTCAGTGTTTAACAGTTGCAGAAATGCAACCATGCCATGCCACATTCTCAACAGCAATGTATGAGGGTCCCAATTTCCTCCAGGTCATTTGTATAACCTTTGTGTTGTTGGACAGGGTTTTGTTTGGGTCTTTTTCCACCTTATTCCTAGACTATTGCAGTAGCCTTATTTTTTACTGTTTGGCCTTCAGTCTTTCATCTATTACAGTTTATCCCACAGATGCCCTAATAACAGTTTCAGTTTCCTAAGCAATACCTTTTGCCACTGTCCTGTCTCACCAAACTCAATAATTATTTATAACTAGAAGATAGACTGAAAATAGCTTATTCTGAAAAATTACTAAAGATTCAAAGGCCACTAAAATTTGATTACATGTCCCCTAATACCTTAAATTATTCTTCAATCGAAACTTTCCAATTCAACCAAAATTACTTATGCAAGTTCTCAGAAACATCCTTGATGGGCAGGACCGGCTTCGTCTGCTATAACCTATGCAGCCATTAAGGGCCCATATTTAGACATGCCTGGAACTCAGCTTAATAGTTAGCTTGAGTATTTCAAAGTTATTTTTCCCAATTGTGCTAAACACTTTATTTTCATAAAATGAACTTATTTTCTATATTAGCAACTCTAGATTTGTATGAAACAAACCAATGAAACTTATAACCATGATATAACTTAAGATTTGTGGTTCAAAGAAGACTGTTGCACCTGGTTCTTTTCTGTTATACTAAGAAAAAAATTAGAGCACATTTCTGATATCTCCCACAATCCCTACTTCATCCAGACTTAGCCTATAACTGATTTATCTCAGAACAGTAAGAAAGTTCTTACTGTTACTGAAGCTTTCTTCTCCTTTAGTACTAGATATTGTTACTTTTTAAAAAGACTTTTCCCATCTTTATTGAGGTATATATGACAAATAAATATTATTTATAGTGCACAATGTGATGTTTTAATATTCCACTGCATTGTGAAATGAGAAATAATGACCAAAATTAGTCTAATTATCATATCTATCAACTCACATAGTTTCTATTTTATGTGTGAATGTTGAGAACATTTAATATCTACCTTCTTAGCAAATTTCAAGTATATAGTTCAGTAATATTAACTATACTTACCATAGTATACATTAGATCTCAAATTATTCTTCTTGCATAACTGAAACAATAAACCCTTTGACCAACATCTCCCCATTTTTCCAATACCCAGACCCTGTAAAAGACTACTCTTCTCTCTGCTTCTATATTGATTTTTAGATTCCACAGGCAAATAAGATCATGTAATATCTGTCTTTTGGTATTTATTTCATTTAGCATATTTTCTCCCAGCGTTTTATATAGAAAAAATAGTGCATACATTATTGCAAATGGCAGGATTTTCTCCCTTTTTGCCGCAGTCTTGGCTGGGCACAGAATCATGAGCCACCACACAGCTTTGTAGATTCAAACAGCAATTCTTTATTCCCGAACTCACACCGGCCTCCACACACGTTCTGGGGCAATCCCAGTTCTGCTGCCACCCAATTCACCTACTACACGAGGCTTTTTTCCCAAAATGCTCTCTGAATCTCACGAGAGATCAACGGGAGCTCAGGCAGGAGGAACGCCCTAATTCCAGCAGCAATAATCCTCAACATCGAACTTCCCTAAAACCCAAGGTCTTAAACTGGGAACGCCCTTAACCCAAGGAGCGGGATACTTCCTCAAACTGCAGGACACACCCTAATCCTGGATCCTCCCTGGTCGTTGAGCAGGGTCACCTTTCTCAAACACACATGCAAGGTCAACAGCGAAATTAACATGGGGTATGCTGGCAAGGCAATTTCGATGCGTCATTCCTACTTGGTAATGGCCCTCAGCACCTTTTAATACTGAATAATATTCTATTGTGTATAACAAGTTCCATTTTCTTTATTCATTCATCTATTGATGAACACTTTGCTTTGTTCCACATTTTAGCTAAGATAGTGAACAGAGCTGAGCAGTGAATGAAGATCCTGCACCTGGGTAGCTGCCAGGTGTCCTATGCTTATGCTTATCCTTCATCCAGGGGCTGCAATCTCTCACCTGGGTTCCTTTGCTTTTGTCAAGGTATTTTTGTGATGGATGCTTGTTCAAAGTGATGTTCCTGTGAGCAAATGAACACTGAAAAGTCTTATTCTGCCATCTTGCTCATGTCACTCCCAAGTCTCTTAAAATTCTTAGTAATGGTTAAACAAGAGTCCCATTATTTCCACTTTCAGGTGATCCCTAAAATTAGGTAGCCAGTCCTATCTGTGGCCATTGGTTCTGTGTCTAGCCCCATCAATCCAGCATACATTATTTGCATTTTAACTCCTTTTGTAGACTACATGGGAATTGCCTTCTATGTTTTAGATCGCTGGATTCTTTATGTTCTTTTTCAGGTATTAATGGTCACCAAGTTCTTGCTCCGCTGTCGGTTATCATCCTTATTCTTTTGGAGAAGTCATGATACCCATCATTATTTTATTTTTAGTTCATAGCCCAAGCTGATATATAACCTGAAATAGTTTAGCTACTTTATTTCTGACTTTGAGATACAGACTTTTTGGACATTTCCTTTTAAATCGTACTCTAGCTTAGAACAAAGGCTCTCACAGTAGAGATTTTGATCAAATATATACCTTGATATCGCCAAGGTCCCTCAGTTAAGGGGGAAAAAAAAGTATATAATCTCCAAGTGGGAAAAATTATGGCCTAAAACTTTCTTTTCTATCTAAAAAGCAGCCAGCCCTTTTCAGGTTTTGCTAGCACAGAGTGGCCAAAGTGCATAGCCATACCTCACTGTTAGGGAAGTTGCAAGCTCCAAGCAAGTGCGGGTGAGTTAAGTTTTATAAATTGGATACATTCTTTCCTTGCTTTAAAATGTGATCTCACAGACAGGAGATAGAATCTCACAAGAAATCATCTAAATTTAATAATTTAAAAGAAGGCATGATTACAAGAATAATTTTTTAAAAGGCCTTAGATTCACATTTTATGAAGCTCTAATCTATTCCATTCAACTGCTGCTAACCATGTCATTAACAGTGAAATAAGCCTGATTTTATACCTATTAAAGTTGTTTGCATTTGGGGTGGTTTTTAGGTATATTAAAATCAGATTTTCTGGCCTAAAATCCAACAAATGCTTGAAGAATTGCCAGGGGATAGCAGCATTATTGTCTATTCCATATTTAGCTTAAGGCTTTGCACTTTTCTTATGTTACTTTCTTCATAACAGTTACTGATTGAATTTCAACAAAGTTTGATACAATTATTCCCAGCTTATCAAATAACTTGTGGCAGTTTCTCCATATCTGAAATATTTGAAAACTGGAGCATTAATAATAAATTGTGCTGGGTGTGGTGGCACACAGCTGTAAACCCAGCAACTCACAAGGCTGAAGCAGGAGGATTGCAAATTCAAAGCTATCCTCAACAACTTAGTGAGGCCCTAAGAAACTTAGCTTGACCCTGCCTGGGGGAATAAAAAACAACTTAGAGAGACCCTTATCAAAATAAATAAAAAAACAAGGGCTGAGGATGTGGCTCAGTGGTAAAGCACCTCTGGTTTCAATCCCTAATACAAATAAAAAAAAAAAAAAAGAATTGTGATCTATCATTAAGACTTAAGAAAACATGAAATTGCTGGTCATTAGCTTCCAAATTGCCAATTGCATAGCCATACGTTACCACCTTCTAGTTTGTTAAGTAACTGTTTTTGTCAGCTTCTTTAACACTGTGACTAAATGACCCAATTAGCACAAGTGTAGAGGAGGAAAAGTTTATTTGTGGGCTCACAGTTTCAGAGGTCTTAGTCCATAGATGGTTGGCTCCATTCCTTGGGCTTGAGGTAAGGCAGAACATCAGAGCGGGAGAGTGTGGCAGAAGAAAGCAGCTTACATGGTGATCAGAAAGCAGAGAGAGAGAGACTCCACTTGAAGATACAAATATATACCCCCAAGCCACACCCCAATTCCCACTTCCTCCAGCCAAAGCCTACCACTTCAGTTAATCCCTATCAGGTGATTAATTTACTGATTGGATTATGACTCTTACAACCCAATCATTTCTTCCCTGAACTTTCTTGCATTGCTTTACACGTGAGGTTTCGGGGGATCTCACATCTAAACCATAATAGTAACCGCTACTGGCTTATAAGAGGGCAGTGTGCCTACAAAATACCACATCAAACACTCTGAAGAAAATACGAAAGGATTTCCTCTCTTTGCCTAAATTGACCTCTTAGATCAGAACAATTAAATTCAGGTTGTAGAAGTCTCCTGAACCAATACAACTAAAAACAAAGTAAGTTTCTGAAATTTCAGTTTAAAATGCTTAAATTCTGCAGTCCTGAGTTTAGATCTGAAAATGAACAGGATAGTTCACCCTTACTAACTAGTCCTGAAGAAACTATTAATTAATTACTCATCAATAAAACTACCTCAAATAAGACTATTCCTGAGAATATAGACAGACCGAACATATACTTGAGATAATATAATTCAGTGCTTTCCATCTTTGCTAAGTATCAGATCACCTATATATGTGGGTGCAGAGGTGGAGGGCTAGGATCAGGGATAAAAAAATACTCCTGGTACCTGAGTTCTGCCTTCAGAATTTCTGATTATTTGGTCCTGGTAGAGGTAGGGACTGAATATTTTTAAAGCATCTCAAGTATTTCTAATATGCATCTCTGGATATAATTTTTGTCCTATGTAACCCCAAAAGTTTCTCAATACAGGCTCAGACGTATAACTATGGATTGGTTGTAGCCACACCTATCACAAAAAAAAAAGTTTCAATATCCTTTTTCCATGTGAAATAAGTTGTTTCGTCTTGTGCTAAAATAAATACAGGCACTTTCCTTAAAGCAGAACCCTGAATTGTGGTGGTAAAGGTTCTTTGTGTTTGTTTTGTTTCACTTTGTGTTTCATCTGTGGGTAGGATAATTACAGCGGAGTCCCAGCAGCATATGGCAGTGGGCTGGGGAAAAGAAAACCAAATGAGGACAAAAGCACAAATACAAAAATAAACATAAGTCAAGTTTGTGCTGCTGGGTAGTTTTCTTTCATCTTTCTGTGAGGTTAATTAACTGCGCAATATGTCTTTGCCACTCTGATGCATCCAAAGCATCCCAGAAGGCTCCTCCTCCACAATCTAAATTATAATGATGCCTGGTGGTAGCAGAATTTTTAGTTTAACTAGAGTTAAGTGAATCTGTCTGGGCAACAGGAAGGTGGACCTTAACCAGGGCCCATATTACAAGCAGAATCTCCCTTGAAAGATCTCGCTGTGCGGAGAGCTGGTGCTGATAGATTCCCCAACGTTCTCAAGCTACGGGAAGCCACACTCCCTACCATATGAACCCTATCAAAGGCTCCCATGAACCATATTAAATTTACTTTAAAAGTTGTGGCAAAGAGAGTTATAACTTTGTTTTTAAAATGATTTTTCCTAAGAGACCTTCATTAATTATAACTGACTATTATTTCTCTGCTCTTGTGGCCAGTAGAGAAAATTTCACCCACAAATTGTCTTCAAATGATGAGGATGACATATTGTCTTCCTCGGACACATAATTAAACATTATTTATTTCGATTCTTTGGATTCTGTCCTTTGTTTTGCATTCCACATTGGTTTTCAAGCTGTTTTCATAGCCCCTTGATGTGTCTTGAATTCTAGATTTATCATTTAGTGTCTGATGGATAAATAGGATGCTCATGTCCCAATTCTAACACCCCTAGAGACCGAATCCACAAAGGGTCAGTGGCTAGAAAACATTTGACAATGGAACTCTAAGATACAATCCTCACAACAAGCAGCTGAAAGTAGCTAGAACTTAGTCATCCAGCGCCAGCTGCTCTTTGACCCCTCTTCTTGATCAGAACAAGCCTAAAGCCTTCCCTTTTTCCACTAAAATATGTTTCACTCCCCCACTGCCTGGGACTCTTAGCCAACTGCCAGTGATGGTGTTCTGCTACCTTGCTACATACAGTAAGCTCTGAAGAAACAGCGTCTGCTTTTTCTCATTCAAATGTTTTATTTATCTCCAGAACTGCAAGGAAATAGCAGAAAGGGGTGGATGTTGGAATCTATATCTGACTTCTGAGGGTGTCACTCTTCCTGCTTGCATTTAGAGGTCAAGATAATATTATACAACCAAGGAAGGGGAAGGAATCAGTCAGTGGTTTATATGGTAGAGACTAAATAATTTGTTAATTCTGCATCAGAGCAGTCATAGTTCATTTTAATTGATAAAATACTAATGTGTCTTAAATAATAAAGTTCTTAGTAAGCATCTTTATAAACAGATTAACCTGACAAGTGGAAATATCCAAAAGTCCAGATAGAACCATTTAGGATCTTTCAAATCCAACTGAAAGTATCAATGCAAAGAGAAATAACTGTAGTCACCTAAATGTCAAAAATATTGATCTTTTTTGACAATGAAAACATCCCTAAGGTTACAATTATTTATGGTAATATATATTGTATTAATAAATACTTAATATCAATTAACTGAAACAATACAATGCTGATCCATCTACTGCCTCACTTTTGTTCACTGCCTATCTTATTGGTTTCATTTCCCCAGCAGAATTGTATAAGAAATCAGAAATTTGAAAGTAGTCCTTTATATTATCATTGCAAAGGCAAACCAGTGAGGAGAGAAACATAGATCTCAACTTCAAGTGTCCAAAGCTAATTAAAACTCAAGCTTCTATTTAATCATCCAGATTTCCCCATGTGTAAGTAGTGCCCTAGAATCAGAGTAGCTTTAGCTCATTATAGCATCCTTTATTGCTCTCAGAGGATGACTGATACTATGGCCAGGAAAACAAAAAACTGGAAAAAAATGTGTGAGTGCATGGGTGTTTTCTATAAGTCTTATTCCTATTGTTTCTAAATGCCCTTGAATTTAAAATTTAAACAAACCTCTGCTCCTTTCTCTCTCTCTCCTCTCTCTCTCTCAAACACACACACACACACACACACACACACACACACAAATAAAAGCTACATGAGATGTCTGAACTGTTAATTAGCATAACTGTGGTAATCATTTCATAGTGTATAACTATATAAAAATATAAGAAATACTTTAAATAAATGTAATTTTATTCTTCCTTTATACTTCAATAAAGCTGTAAAATGAAATAAAATTAATTTAATCTATTATACATATCTAGCAGTAAAATATATGGAAAATAAATTTACTTCCATTGGTTGTTATGAGCACACTTTAATGTTTAATCTTTGATAAAGAAAATGATAGATACTAAAATTATGAACAATATTAAAATAGGTATGCTTTATCTAATGCAACATTAATTATTTTACCATTTAGCTGTCTCACACAGTTTCTATCAATTGTGTCTAGGTGTGATAGCAAGCTTCCAAGATGACCCTATAAAATCCACATCTGGAATTCACTTCCTTTGGTAGTCACCTCATATACTGTCACACATTGTACCACAGTTGATCTGTGTGACCAAAGGTACATAGTAAAGGTGATTATATGTCACTTTAAAGATTAAGTTATAAAAGTCACTGTGTTCTCTGTGAGTGTGTGTGTGTGTGTGTGTGTGTGTGTGTGTGTGTGTGTGTTTCTCTTCTCTCTTTCCCTACCTTTTTTAGGGAAAGCCAGATGCCCTGTCAGGAACAGTGCTATGGAGTGGTCCTCTTAACAAGGCAAAGGCCATGTGAGTGAGCAAGCTTAGAGTCAGACCCTCCACCCCCACCCAAGATGACTATAGTCCCAACCTCAAGAGAGACTCTCACCTAGAATCACAAAATAAGCCATTCCAGATTCCTGTATCTCAGAAACTGTGTGAGATAACAATGCTTATCACCTGAGGCTGTTTGTTTTGTAATAACTTATAAGGTAACAATAACTATCTAAGGTGGGTGTGGATAAAAATATATATTAACTGAAAAGATAATTAAGCTGCTATGACTTACATGTGAAATTTTACTTAACTGCTAAAGAAAATATATTCCTGTCCAAGTGCAATATCAGTTTAGACAACATTTAAATGAATGAAAGTATGTAAAGCACTTAGAACATGTAAATCCTATATATTGCTGTACAAAGCAAATTTTATATAAATACCAATATAATAATAATGATTTAATATGATATTAAAAATTACTACTCAGTGAAAAACTTTACAAAGGGATAAAGTCAAACTTCTCAAAAACTGAGTGTATCTTTGAAACTTTTAATTTTGTTGAATAAGTTAACACCCCTTCCTAATAGAACAGATTTGGAATCAGGTTTAACCAGGGCTTGATGCTGTCCATCCTGGATGGCCAAGACCAAACCATTCATCATTAATTAGATGACTTCTGTGACTTAACCCAGAGTTAGGAAGTCATCAATAGCTTTTTATTTAATTGTTATTTATTTAAATTTTACAAATGCAGAGAGATACCATGTCATAATACACACACACACACACACACACACACACACAACATGTCATGATCAAATCAGGGTAGTTCACATTTACATTTCCTCAAACATTTAAAATTTTTTTTAAAAATTACCAATGTGATGTCTTAATACATGTATGCAATATGTAGTGATAAAATCAAAGTAATTAACATTTACATCTCCTTATCTTTACTGTGGTTTGAGGACTTAGGTTTCTCTCTTCCATTTATTTATAAAATATGTAATAGGTTATTGTGAACACAGTCATCCTGCTGTTCTGTAGAACATGGGAACTTATTGTTTCTACCTAACTGGGTTTGGGTACCTATTACCTAATCTAGTATCCCTCCCCTGCTTCTCAGGGTAAAAAAGATGGTGGAATGAGATGAACACCATTACCCTAAGTAGATGTCTGAAGACACAAATGGTGTGGATATATTTTGTATACAACCAGAGATATGAAAAATTGTGCTCTATATGTGTAATATGAATTGTAATGCATTCTGCTGTCATATATAACCAATTAGAATAAAAAAATAATTAATTAAAAAACAAAAACTAATAATTGCTATTATACATCCCAATTACCATTTCTTAATACCCACATACAAGAGAGAATATGCAAACTCTGTCTTTCTGTGACTAACTTATTTCCATTAACCTAATGTCCTCTAGTTTCATCCATTTTGCTACAAATGATAGAATATCATTCCTTTGATAGCTGAATCATTTTCCACTGTGTATATAGACACCATATTTTCTTTTCCCAGATATCTATTAATGGCACCCAGCTTGATTCCATGTCTTAACTATTGTAAATAGGGCAGCAAACAACTTTCATGTGCAGGGATCTGTTTAATATGCTGATTTCATTGCCTTTGGATAGAAATCCAGAAGTGGGATAACTGGACCCATGGAATGGCTCTACTTTCCAGTTTCCATACTGTTCTCCCTAGTGACCATATTAATTTAGATTCCCACCAACAGTGTGTGAGCATTTCTTTTCCTCCACATCCTCTAGCATTTGTTAATCCTCATCTTTTCCATAATAGCCATTCTCACTGAGGTGAAAGGTTTGAGTGAACAGCTCTTAACCCAACAAAGTTAGGGTTGTTGATTCCCATGCTGTTGGGTCTATTGCCCATTAACAGGCAGAGGATGTGGTTTTCTATGAAGTTAGTTTGGGACTGCAATGTCCTTAGTACCTAGGAAAAAAACTCAACCTAAATTATCTTTGTCATCAGACCAGAGTTTTGCTTCTTTAGTTTTGGCAGAAGACCAAGGAATTTTCCTATATTCAAAACTAAAATCTTTCAATGAGCTTGTTTTTTTTAATTATTATTATTATTCTATTGATGATAGTAGGTGCTTTAATTTAAATGTCTCCTAATTTCTCAGATAAATGAGAATTTCTAACATGAAAGCTTCAAAATGGCCTTCTTAGAAACAGGGGTCATGAAAAGAGCTGTTTCAAGCTACAGATGCTTCAATGGTTAGCCTTTTTAAGGCGGTGGGTGTTGGATTCAACAGAGTCCTAATGCCAGGAGCATATTCACATTCAAATTAAACTGAACATAGTTAGAAGTTATCTCTTCAATGTAAGGATCCCTTTGTGTAACAAAATAAATGCAAACTCCACTTAAGCAAAATGCAGATTAAAGTTTTACACTTAAAGCACCCATCTTGGCCATACTAATAAGGATGCTGAATTTCAGTTCAACAGTTTTTCCTTTTGAGTACCACTGTGCATATATCTTTCCATTAACTCTTTCACTTGTAAATCATTTACTCTGGATTCTAAGGCAAAGAGTGAAAATCTATACTACACGCAAAACAAACTGTGCCTATAAATGCAAATTTCATTATGATTACCAAAGTTTTTTAAAACTTTTTAAGGAGAGGAGACATAAACTTTTTATGAGCAAAGTCCTTTCTCCCAACAAACTGCCACTTCCAACAGCTGCTGTTAATATTTCCACTGAAACAGATACATCTTCTGTAAGGTAAAGTCTGACTATATAACTTGTCAGTCTCGATCTAACCCTTTCAGTATGGACACCTCGAGCGCTTCTTAGAAAGCAGGCACCCTTTCAACTCTGTGTTTGTCAATTGTCCATTATTATAACAAAATACCTGAAATAATCAACTTATAAAGAGAAAAGATTTATTTTGGATCACAGTTTCAGAGTTTCCAGTGCATGATTCGATTTTAAAAATATAATTTTTAGAATATAATCAAAGTCCTTTACAAATTGATTTGGAGTTAGTCACAAGGGAAACTATCTTGAGCTAATCAGTTGAACCATTTATAAGAAAGCTTTGCCTTTCGAGAGAGGAAAAATAGTGGTAGTTTCTAATTTATCATAGGTAAGGAAATATTTCTGAAGAATTTATCAGACAGGAAGTCATAAGTATTGTCAGCCTCAAAGAAGAAAATATGACAGCAGCCTTTTTTGTTTATACTGATGGATCAAATCATGTTCCAAACCCTTCACTAACAAAGCATCTCTCCTTTGAAATGTAATTTCTAATAAGCTTAATGCTTATGTAACCTCTTTACTGTACACAGCATCAAAAAGTAAGGATGGCACATTTATTTCCTATAAAGAAAAAATAAAAATAATAACCACAAAACCACAACTGTGCTCCTGAGTGGCACAGATGAGGTAGGTCCTCAAAGGTACTCAGAACAGCTTATGAGCTCAGGTGCAAGCCGTGGGGGCACACATGCAGAGTTTTCCTTAGATATGGTCTTTGCAGCCCAGCCACAGACCACTGGTGAGCAGCCTGATCCCATCATACCAGGGATTGACACTCAGAGGTACTTAATCAGTGAGCCACATCCCCACATCTTTATATATATTTTTTTTTTCTTTTTTTTATTTAGAGACAGGGTCTCTGTGAGTTGCTTAGAACCTTGCTAAGTTGCTGAGACTGGCTATGAACTGGTGATCCTCCTGCCTCAGCCTCCTGATCTGCTGGGATTATAGGCATGGTCCATCCTGTGTTTCTTAATTACCTTCCTCTCTTCAGGATGCTTTCCCACCCTTTCCCTATCTCCTTCTCTCCCATTCTCTGAGGTCCCTCTCCCTCAGCCTCAGAGCCTGCCCAGTCATCTTTCTTCAGCAGCATTTTTGGTGGAGGGGGGCTGCTGAAGAGGACTTCAGGAGCAAATCTGAAAAAATGTCTTTTGTGCATTGTTTTAAAATGCCTGTCTCTTTGCTTTTAATTATATTCAATGAGAAAAAAAAATCCCTTTCCTCCATTAGTTTTCCTAACTTGGGAAGTACTTGGTAACAACAAATGGAATGGGAAAATACCATTCACCGGCTACAGGGGGAGAGGGAGAAAAAAAATAATCTAATATTTAAGTTTGGGAGAAATGGTCAATCAATGTCATATTAATCCTCTTTTTTCTTTTTTTTTTTTTCAGGCAAGATCAAGCTAAGTTTCTTAGGTCCTCACTAAGTTGCTAAGCCTGGCTTTGAATTTGCAATCCTCCTGCCTTAGCCTCCAGAGCCTCTGGATATACAGGCATGCATCAGCATGCCCTGTTAATGTCGTATTAATCTTATGCAAAGGACATAAAGAGATTGTTACCATGTACATTTACACTTTAATTTGCTCTTAAACTTCTCACAGAAAGAGCCAGGGAGGCAAGGAGGGAGGGAGGGAGGAGGGAGATGAGGAAAAGGAGAAGAAGGGAGAGAAAAAGAGGCGATGGAAAGTAAAGAAGGAAAAAACAGTAAAGGAAATGGGAATTATCTCCTTAGAATGTAACAAAAAATTGTTGCTTTATTGATATTTTGGATGATAGAAGGAAGGAGGAATATACCGCATGGAATTAATATTAGAAAAATTAATAACAGCATTAATAACCTTGTCCCTTTGGGCTATTCATGGAAAAATTAATATGTGCCTTCTTTAAAAATATGAGATTGGATATATTAGATTTACTTTTAGGGAACATAGACAAGCAAAAAATTCCTAAATTCATGTGTTGTTTTTTTTCAGTCCCACAAATATCTTCTGATACCCTAAATGTCTTTACTATATTTTAAATGTCTCTTCTAAGACATCTAAAAATATAAATGTCTTTTCAAATTTCTCTTTCCCTCCTACATTAAATACATGGTCCTTACACAAGGAAGACAGAACTGTAACATATGATTGTAAAACAGATTTTCCCAGTCTGGTGGGTGTAAACTGGCTGAGTTGCCCTCACAGATAGATGACTCTTGAAATTTATGCCCTAGCAAGTGCTACATGTGGTAAGGATCCACATTCCCACCAGCCAATTATGCAACCCACAGATTTCTGAAGAGTATGGATATCATGCTTACTCAAACTTTCATCATAAAAAAATGCAAACTGAATTGTATCACTCTAAAAGTAACATACATTTGTGTTCCAAACAAGTACATTCCAGATTATTCCTTGTATTAAGATTCTCCCGAGAAACAGAAGCAAAATAGTGTGTATATGCAGTGCGCTCATACACAGAGATACTCTTAGTTTTCCAAGGCACATTCTAAAACGTGGGGTTTTTTTATTATTATTTCAATGTGAGTCCCCCCAACCCAAGATGCCATAATCCTAGTCCTCAGAACCTGTAAATATGTACTTCATGGGGCAAAAGGGAGATATCAGGTGTGATTAAATTAAGGGTTTCATGATAAGGAGATTTTACTGGGTTATCAAGATAGACACAATAAATCACAAGGGTGCTCAGAAGATAGAAGCAAGAGGGTCAGGTCAGTGAAGAAGAATCATAGAAGTAGGGAAATGTCAGCAGTTTCTAGAAGCTAAAAAAGACAAAGAATGGATTTTTCTTTAGCAGCCCTTAGAAGGAACTCACACATTGATTTTAACCCTATAGGACCCATTTCAGAATTTTGAACTGAAATGTGTGCTGATTTAACCCACAAATTTTGTGGTACTTTGTTACAGCAGCAATGAGTAATTGATATAGCAGGGTCATTTCATATAAAAGAATCAATAAAGTGCAATATTTTCGAGAGCATAGGCTGTGGATTCCAACATACCTGGTTAGAATCTTCAAGCTTAAATGTTCCTTATTTGATTAATGTATACTAAAAAGAGTTCTCTTCAAAGATCAAAAGAAGTATTTGTATAGTACTTTATTTCTAATTCTTAGCAAGGCCTTGCTACAAGGATTAGCTACTGTTATTACATATTATAAACCTATTAGCACCTAGTTTTCCCTAAAGATTCAAAACGATTTTTTACTAGCATCAGATGAACACGGGAAGGATCCTGTCTTTTATCATCCCCTTATTGCTGTGGAGGAAATGAAACTTCAAAAGTTGAGCTGAACAAAGTTATCCAGAGCCACTCTCAGAATTTTATGGTTGAATATGAAGCAGAATATAGCAGTGCTGAATCTGGGAAATATGATCCATCTATAACATCACAAAATGGAAGGAAGAACAGAAGATTAGATTGTAACTTGGATCACATTTTTTTTAAAATATTCTGTTTCAGAAACAAAAGCATAATCAGGCAATTTGTAGTCGGCTTTCTATTTTAGATACCAAATCATACTCTTGGAAAACTTGAAGGTAATTGACTTTTTATTCATTTTTAAATACCTGGAGCCATAACTTTAACCTACCTTATAAAACAAATGTGGCTTTTTATTTTCACATCAGGATATTTTTAAAAGGTTAGTGTGAAGTGGCTATAAATATGCAAAGATTTCAACAGCTAAGACAAACATCTCAGTAAATAACTTAATTGAGCTGTGAATATTTAGTGATTGAAATCCGATTACTTTGTGGCTTAATTTGTGTACTGCTTGACTGCTCTGCAGTTTCAGGCAATTTAACAATGTAGGCAGTATATGAAGATAGAATGTTAAATAGTGACAGAGGCGCTCAAAGTAAAAATGTTCTGAGTTGTGCTCATTTTTCTAGGCATGCCGCTGAGTGGGATGCAGCCTGGGTTCAAAGATGCCAAGAGGCAGAATATATAAAAGTCCTGGGCAGCATAGATGCTTTCCTCCCAACATTGCTGGATAATTAATTTTATTCTTGTGTTGCATTTTGGTGCTCATTGGTCTCATAAAGATTAATAGCATAGCATGCAAAATCACCTTGACTTCTGCAAAATACAATTCTCTGTGTAATGGCAAATAAGTAGGACCAATAAGGACCAATAGGCAAAATACAGTTGGCAATAAGTAGAAATTTTTGTGATGATTTTGTTTTCAGAAAACACATAAGGGACAAGCTCTTCTGAGGGGGTTTTGCTGATACTGTTGTTGTTATCCTAAAACCCAAATAAACGAGTTTTTAGATTCTATAAGCTATATAGCCAGAGACACTGAACTTTAAGACATCTGTGATAAGGGAAGCCAATAAAGTCAGCAAATTTGAATCTTGCGTTCCAAACAAGCACATTCCAGATTATTCCTTGTACTAAGATTCTCCAGAGAAACAGAAGCAAAAGAGTACATCTATGTGGTCTTTCTCTGTATTCTTGGGAGATTGGCTCTAAGATTTCTACAAATATCAAATCTGTGTGCTTAGGTAAATAAAATGGCATAGTATTTGCATATAACATGCACATAAGCTGTGTGTGTGTGTGTGTGTGTGTGTGTGTGTGTGTCTCCATGGAAGGATATGCCTAATATGAGGTAAATATTATTTGTATTGTTTAGGGAATAATGACAAGGAAATTCAGTCCTGAAATAATTTTTTCTTTAATATTTCAATTAACCGTTTGTTGAATCTGCAGATATGAACATGCAGATACAGATGGCTGACTACACATGTCCTGTTGCAGCAGATAGAAACTGGGGTCCTAATCCAAAGGCTATCAAGCAGAGAGAATTCCCTCTTTCTTGGCAAGGACAGCCTTCTATTGGGGCCTTCCTCTGGTTGGAAGAGGGCCAGTCAACATCAGAGGGGGAACTCTGCTTTCCTCAACCTGCCAATTTAAGTGGTAATCTATTCCAAAGACATTCCTCAAGACACCCAGAATAACGTTTGACCAAATATGTGGGCACCGAGTGGACCATCCGAGTTGATGCATAAATTAGCCACTATTGCTTCTGCTGTCTGTTCATTCTGTTCTTCCTCCAAAAGGAAGCCATAAATTCTGAGCATCCACAACTCCTGCCTTCTAGCCCCCACTGAGAACAATGCCAGTTTTTTGTTTGTTTGTTTTGTTTTGTTTTGTTTTGCAGTGATCTCATCCCTTCTCTAATCATAGGAACCAATGAGCTCTTTTTAAACTGATCATTTATTTCCTTCTCAAAACCTGCCAATGTCTTATTAGTAGTAACCACATAATCCAGAATCCTTAGCATGACTCTTGGTGTTCTATTGTTCTGACCCCTGTCCACCTCACCAGGTTTGTTCTCCTCTTTATTTAAACCAATATATCAATGTATATTAAAATATCATTTGAACATGCAATCAATATAACAATATTAATAACAATTTATATCCTCTTTCTCAGAGTAAGTCTTCAAAAATATGGATCAGCACTTCTTAATTATAGTTAGTCACATACCACTATGGTTTGAGGAAATTTGCCCTCCAAGAGTTCATGTATCTAAAGCCGGGTCCCCAGGTAGTGATATTAAGAGGTGGTAGAACTTTTAAGAGGCAGAGTCTAAGGAGGGTGATTAGATCATTGGCTTCATCACCCACTTCAGAATAGCTTGAAGTAGCTCCCATTGGACCCTGATATAGTTCTCAAAATAGAGTTGTTAGTAAAAGAGCAAACCTGACCTCTCTTCTTCCTGTGGCTCCCTTTCTTATAAGGTGACCTCTACCTCTTTCTCATGTTTCTGCCATGATGCCCCCCACCATGATGAGATAGTGTAGCCAGAGAGGACTTTGCCAGATGCTGTGCCATACTGTTTGGGTTTTAGCCTCCAAAACTGTGAGCTAAATGAACTTTTTTGTTTGTGAGGTACTTCGTCTCAGGTATTTTGTTACAGTAACAGAAAATAACCTCATACACAAATCAAAAGCTCAATAGCCATGTGTGGCATTCATGTTGACCAAGGTAGTTCTAAAGACTCACTTAGCTAATTTCAAGGAGAATCATTTAACATACTGTTTCTTTCACACACACACACACACTCTCTCTCTCTCTCTCTCTCTCACACACACACACACACACACACGCAAAATTCTAGAGTGGGGAATAAAAAGTCTAAGAACAATTTAAACTTTCCTTCAAACAAATGAGTAATAATTTCTAAGCTAAGTTATTTTTATGTCAATGTAAATTAGAATTAGCAATCTAATAAATCCTAATTCCTTAGATTTAATTATTGTTAATTTTTTAGTATTAACTTTCTACTTTATAATGATTACATATTGATGTTGTAACAAACTATGAAGTTTCAATATACAGTGCACATACTAAATGGGTCTTTAGCAACAAAGAATTATTTCATTAAAATCATTTTTGGCATTTATAATCAAATTAATTCAACAATAAACACAATAGCAAGTTCATAATTACTGTGATAAATGTGGAGTAATTGTAGGAGCTAATAGCATCTATCTTTAATATATTGTAATGTTGCCATTAAAAGAACTTAAAATGAATTTAAACACTTCTTAATTTTCAATTTCAATAATTTAAAAGACTGAAAAATACTGAAATTGATTGTAATGTGAACAAATTACACTCAATTAGTTTTGCCCTGAATTAACTTTTTTCCAGTTGATTATACTTTTTGGCTTTTGTATCACTAAGCAATTGTTCAGTTATGAAAGGCTTTTAAATTTGGGGATTTTTAAATGATCATTTGGATTTACTTAATGTAATTCTGAATGTCCGCATCTCAGTTCAAGTGATCATTTGGTAGGTCATCTATTTCCACAGTAGAAACAACCTCTTCAAATGATTCAATGGTCATAGGCGTGGACAGAAGTAGGAATTTAAATGTAACTCCATTGTCCTCTCTGATGTAGGCGGACATCATCCAAACCCTTGAGGACCTGGGTACAGTAAAAGACACAGGAAGAGTGAATTTGCTCTCTCACTTGCTCTGTGCCACTCATCTTCTTCTCAGACAGGGAGCCTCTGTTTCTCAGGCCTTATGACTTAGACTGGGACATAACACCATTGGCTCTCCTGGTTCTTGAGTTTGGGGGCTTGGGCTGGAACTATATCACCAGCTCTCTTAGATTTCTTGGGTTTCTAATCCCTCATAACAAATATTTTTTATATAAACAAATAAATATTTCATTATCTATAGCTCAAACAGAATAAAAATAACCTTAAAGAGTTGGTTATGAACAACAATGTCTCACTTCATTGTATGCTGAGGGCCATTACCAAGTAGGAATGACGCATCGAAATTGCCTTGCCAGCGTACCCCATGTTAATTTCGCTGTTGACATTGCATGTGTGTTTGAGAAAGGTGACCCTGCTCAACGACCAGGGAGGATCCAGGATTAGGGTGTATCCTGCAGTTTGAGGAAGTATAGTATCCCGGTCCTTGGGTTTAGGGAGTTCCCAATTTAAGACCTTGGGTTTTAGGGAAGTTCATGTTGAGGATTATTGCTGCTGGAAATAGGGCGTTCCTGCTGCCTGAGCTCCCGTTGAGCTCTCGGGAGATTCAGAGAGCACTTTGGGAAGAAAGCCTCGTGGAGTAGGTGATTTGGGTGGCAGCAGAACTGGGATTGCCCCAGAACGTGTGTGGAGGCCGGTGTGAGTTCGGGAATAAAGAATTGCTGTTTGAATCTACAAAGCTGTGTGGTGGCTCATGATTCTGTGCCCAGCCAAGACTGCGGCAATTGTACCCTAGAGTGAGACATTGTTATTCATATCCAACTATCTTAAAGGCTATCTGTAACAAAAAAATTATTTGGATATGACAAAAAAAAAACATTTTAAAGGAAAGTTTCTTCCTATTTTATAGCTATCAAAGTCATCCAAGGGCCTAAAGAAAGTTTTTTATAGTTTTCACCTTGGAACTCAGCCTAATTTTTACATCTTTTATTATTCCTCCATTAGGAGTAACACCACAGAGAAAGGTTTACCTCTGTTCAGCTGAGTACGCATTCAAGTACACCTGAAATTCATGTTGGCAAATTACTAAGAAAGAGTCAGGTTATAAGGATTGCTTTCTTGCTTTCTTCTTCCTAGAATGGTTCAACTCCTGTCTGCATAATTTATTTTTGGAGTTCTTGATTAAAACGAGGCGATCCCTGACTCTATTTTAGAAGCAACTTCATGTTTCAAGGAGAGAGAGCTGTTCTTAAAAGATCTGACACTGCCCATTAAATCTCTCCCCACTGGTTACAAATACAGAACTCCATAAAATTATCTCGCTCTGGAGGTCCTACCCCAGGTACAGTTTTATTGTCCCCTCTCCAGCTTTCTCTGGCTTGATACCAATATTTTTTTCAAGCTGCCATTCAGTCACTTAGAGTTTCAGATACTCTTTCTAGAAGTTTCCTTCATTCCATATCCTGTTGTCATTCATACCTCCTTCCCAAGAGTGATCTGAGCCTTCAATTTCTGCCTATGATCTTACTTTCTCCTGTCAATAATTGGTGGTGGCATTATAAAAATAACATTCCTAAGATCAATCTATTCCTCTACATATATATAAAGGAACCTGCTCACTTGTTAACATTGGTGTTTTGATTTTCTTCAAATTGTACACAAAAAAATGAAGTCTCAGTGCTAATAAAGTGGAGTTTCTCAAACCTTGCTGTTTAGGGAAGAAAAGTTTCTTTCTTTTGCACCACTAGATTCATGCAAGCCCCCTCTATAGCAAAAGACAGATTAACAAAAGAGAAAAGCATAACAAACATTTAAATATGACCATCAGAAAGGCGAAGACACAAGGACCCACGTAAAACTGTTGGTTTGGACAGTTGTGCAGAAGCAATATTGGAAGATATCTGATAATAAAGTGCAGAGAACTGAAGGGTGTTTTTTCAGATCCTGTTTGGTGCCCTTCCCCTGCTATAGGGAGGGCATACTTCACATGAGGGTCTTCAAAAGGAGAAGGTCAGAGAGTGATCTTCCTACATTCTATAGCAGGTTTGGGGGAACACAGTGGAAGAATGGGGATAGTAGCTCTTTTAATCAGTTTTTGGTTGCTGGGACCAAAATACCCAACAAGAAACTCTTAGAGGAGGAAAAGTTTATTTGGAAGAGGTTCAGCCCATGGCCAGTGGATTCCAGAGCTCTGAGCCCGAGGTGAGGCAGAACATCATGGTGAAGGGCTTGGAAGAGGGAACATGGTAACCAGGAAGCAGAGAGAGAGCTCCACTCATCACAAGCAAAATATAAACCCAAAGGCACACCCCCAGTGCCCTACTTCCTCCAGGTACACACGACCTGCCTACAATTACCACACAGTTATTACAGATCAATGGGGAAAAAAAATACTGATTGGGTTACACCTCTCATAATCCAATTATTCACCTCGGAAAATTCTTGCATCGTCTCACACTTGAGCTTTTGGGGGACACCTCATATCTAAACCATCACAGTGACCTTCCTGTTTCTGCTGTTTTCTCAAGTGCCAAGGGGACGTATTGTGGGATAATGTTTCTTGCACTCCACTGGGTGCACCTAAGTATCACAGGCAGGGTCTTGGAGTCTCCCTCAGAGATCCTGATTGAAAAGGCCTGATGAGGACTTAACATCCAGATTTCCAAAATGATTCTAATATATATTCAAAGATGAACACCAGCCCTAATATAAAATCATAGCACTCTTACAAAAGAGTAGCCTCTTATAAGGAAAACAGTACCAGCTGGGGCCCTGTGGAGAGAAAGAGGGAGTGCTAAAAAGAGGTTGGGAGGTGGACTTGCATCGGGGAAGGGAAGGGGGGTAGCCAGCAAAACTGGGAACCAGAGGGTGAGGTACACTGTCTCTGTTAACAAAACTTAAGGGCTATTTGCAAAGAATTTATATTCAGAATTAAGAAGAATACTAGTAGGAGGTTTTTAGTGACTTGAACTAGCAACGGAGAATAAATTAATAAATCAGTCCAAAATCGTTTAAAAATATATAAAAAGAGTAAAGGAACTCTTATAAAGGATTGTCGAAATGAATGAGTAAATGACTTAATGAAAGAGAGAAAACAACAAAACAAAACAAAACAAAACAAAACAAAAAACCCTGCCTAGACTCCTGAACCATCTCTACCCATTTCCCACTTCCTCTCCCTCCCACAGCCCAGCCAGCATCTCTGAGAAGTAGGGTCCTCCTCCTGTCCCTCCATTTCAATGAGGTCAGATTTCCATCTCAGAGACCCTGAAGCCACATCTACCAAGATCACCTGTGTCCTCCTCATTGGAACATCCCAGGGGCCTCTTTCAGTTGCCTCACTGGACTCTCAAGAGGATTGTGACAGAGTTGACCGCCCTCACCTTGGAGTCTGTGACACTTCTAACTTATTGGATAACCTCCCAGGTCTCTTACTAGGTTTTCCTACTGCAGTTAGCCCTCCACTTAGCGTTTTCTCCTTACTGTTGTCAGGATCTGTCTTCAGCCCAGCTCACATTCCACAGTCTCCAGACATTCTTATCTACTCTTCCTCCATCCACTCTCTCAGGCTGACAATATGTTACTCTGGAACTTGCATGTTCTCTCCTGTATTTCACTGGCCTCTTTATATATGAGGCATGTTCTAAACCACTCATGATTTTTCTTCTAGGTTTTATTACCAGATATTCTTAGTTATCATAGAATTACAAAGCTATTCTGAACTTTTTTCTTACTCTCTCCTTTAAAAATGTGTAGTCTTACTCCACAAAGTATGGTACGAGCTTTCACATCCGCTAGGAGCTTGATAGAAAAGCAGAATCTCAGGCCTCACCCTTGGCTTGGTACTCATAATCTGCATTCTTTTCAAGATTCTCTGGTTAAACTGATATCAGAATAAATGAAAAACAAATGGCTCTAAAATGGCTCCCAATTGAGGTACAAAATTCATTTCCTGAATATTTAAATAGCCAAAGTTTCGGTGTCCAAAGGCTGACTGAATTTTTATCTTAGATTCCAGACTGGCTCTAAGATTAAAAAATTGCTCTAGGATGCCTAGAATTCAACCCTGTCCTCCATCTCTACTGCTACTCTCAAGATCCCAGGACCTGGGTTCTCACACCGTGATGCATATGACAATCCATCACTTGGGTTTTATAATTACCAATGCCACATTCTGCCTCCACTCTAGACAGAGTGGATCCCAGGAACCAATAACTTGAAAAGACCCCCAGGGTGCTTTCCTATCCAGTCCACACTGAGAGGCCCAACTCACCATTCAGGTAGATACTATAATAATCCTCTAGCTAGTCTCTCCGTCCTCAGTCTCCCCTGTTCTCCTTATTCCCAATAGAGTGATCTTTGCTAAATCTACATTTTCCACTCAGAAGCTGTGCCTTTGTCACAATAGTGTAACAGTATCCACCTTTCATTGGCTAATGTTGGCTCCAGCATGGATCCTACCTATATCCTGAGGCATGACCCACACAGCCCTCCCTCATCTGCCCCCTGTTTGTTTATTCCAGGCATTTCCCATCAGAATCTCCCCTCCCCTTTACTCTGCACAGCAAACCAAATTGTTTTCAGTTCCCCAAAAGAACCATAGTGTTTTGTGTTTTTTTTTCTTTGCTTGTTATGTCCCTTCTAGCTGTCATGTTCTTCCTGTTAACTGACCAGCTGAAGATCTACTTTGTTTAGTAGATTATAAGTATCAAATTCTCTGTGACACCTATTCTGACCCCTCCCTTCCCTCCTTGTCCCAGATTTGAACACGCCATTCTTTTGCCACTGCGACCCCTGATGCATTTCTACAATACTGAAGTATAGTAGTATTTCAACTGATTGTTTTAATGCCTCTCTCTATCAGTCTGCAAATTGGAGCAAGAAACCCATGAAATTCAATTCTGCATCTCCAGAGCTTTGGGTATTGTAGACACTCGATATGTGTGTATGGGGTGTGTACATAAAGAAATAAGATCTATACTATGTATTTTTCTTAAACTTGCTTAAAAAGCTATCGCATAATATAGAATACATATCCCATAGGTAGAAGCTGTGCCTTTGTCACAATAGTGTGACAGCATCTAAATGTCCAAATTTTCAGCACCAAAAGGCTTACTAAATTTTTATTTTAAGATAATTAGTTTCCAGCCTGCCTGTAAGATTGAAGGATTATTACACAACTAATTGTGTGTCACTCAGATGACATTCAGCCATCACTTCTTGATTGTGAGGGATTAGCAGAGAGCAGGATTTGAAGAGGGGCCTTGGGAGTTAGATAATGCTCTATTTGAATCCCCTTTCTCCTACATATAACTTGGGCAACTTGCAGCAAATGTCTAAACCTCACTGTGCTCATGGATAGAGGAAAAAAAATTGTCCTTCCTAATAAAAAGTAAAATAAATTGTTTTGACGTTGTTGTTGATTTTGGTGGTAAGAAATTTCTAGTTTTCTCAACTAACCTGTTCCTCAGAAATATATCTGTCATCAATTCCATATCCAAAGGAGACACCCCTGAAGATTAACGAAAGCTCTGAGAGGTAGAACCTGGGACATTTGAAATCCTAATCTTTTTTAAAGGAGGAACTCTTGTAATATTAGAGCATTTTGTTACCTTTATCAAACCTTTATTGAGTACATCCAGTTCCTGCTATTAAAGACATTAATATGTGGGTCAAACATACATGCAATAATGATGCCTAATGTGTATTTAATACTTTATGTGAGACAATGCCTATATAATCTTATTTAATATTCATATCAATTCTAAAAAAATATGATTAAACACTGCAGATGTTTTATAATTTGAACAACAAAGTTTTCTAATTTGTTTAAAGGGACCCAGCTAACAGGTGAAAGAAGGAGGCTTCAAGCCAGGTACTGTCTAACTCCCAAGGACCAGCTCCTAACTATGACCCTCTTCTAGCTCATCATAACCCAGAGATGATGGCTAATGTCCCCTGAGTGAGGCACACCCTTGGTAGTGCAATGATCCTCCACTCTTATAGTCTGGCAAGAATTATTTCAGATTAAAATCCAGCCAGTCTCTTGATGCTACAAATGTAAACATTTGGACACATCTGGTTAATTCACAGAACTTTTACTTTTCATCCAGATGGCTTGTCATTATAAATGTCATAACATAAACACAACCCAAATCGAACTGCTCAAGCTTTCCTAAATGAACCTCAAAGCACTCATTGCTCTTTCCGAGGCATAATGTTGACTTTGAGATGCTGTCATCTTCTGTGTGGTGCCCCATAATTAAAAACTTAGGATGCTTCATTACGGGGCTACAAAACTGGAAAATAGAAAGTTATATTGATGAGAAATGTTGAAGTTTCTTCCCAAAGAACCCAGATAGCTGAGAAATATCACTGATGCTGTACTCACCATTGAGCCTGAGAAGCCAATTGAAAACACTTCAGGACACTGGGATGAACAAAGATCATCCAAGATCACAGGCAGCAAAAGCAAAACTAGACAAATGGGATTATAGATCATCCAAGATCACAGGCAGCAAAAGCAAAACTAGACAAATGAGATTATATCAAACTGAGAAATTTTGCACAGTAAAGAAAACCAACAACAGAGCAAGACCCACACTACAGAATGAGAGAGAATGAGAGAAAATTTGTGTAAACTATGTATCTAATAAGGGATTCACATCCAGAATATGTGAGGAACTCAACCAATGCAACAGCAATAATCAAGTAATCCCTGAAAATAGATAAATGATTTGAATAGATGGTTTTCAAAAAAACAAAAGATATGCAAGTAACCAATAAGGAGAAAAAAAGAATCAAGTAAACACGACTGACCGATCATCAAGGGAATGCAAATCAAAACCTCAATGATATACCATCTCATCTAGTAAGAATGAATATCATCAAAAAGACAAAAACTAACAAATGTTAGTGAGCATGTAGAGTAAAGAGCAACACTTAGGCACTGTTGGTCATCGATCAGTACAGCTACCATGGAGAACAATGTGAAAGTTCCTTAAAAAACTGAAAATGAAGCTACCATCTGATCTAGAAAACCCACTACTGTTTTCAAATAAAAAGGACACGAACTAATTCTCTCAGAGAGACACCAGCATACCCATATGTATTGCATATGTATTGCAGCACAGTGAACATGTGAAATCAACCAAGAAGTTCATCCCTGGAGAATGGATTTTAAAAATGTGATAAATACACGCAGCAAAATACTTTTCAGTCATATAAAGGATGAAACCCTGTCATTTGCAGCAAAGTGTCAGGTAATTCAGCAACCAGTTTTCTTTTGTTTTTAGGTTAACAACAGTATGTGTACATAATGAGCTTTGCCTCTCTACTTCAGACAGTCTTTGATAATTGTGGCCATACATCTTGTGAAAATGGAGCAGTACTGGCCAGCTATGTTCATATTCACGCAAGATGAAGATTAGCATGACTTTTTCTGCCCTCTTACTCCTTTGAAGAAGGAGCTTCATCTCAGCCAACAGTCATTTATTTTGCATTGATGAATTTTAAGCTTTTATCCAAATTCATCAATTAGAGTCAGAGAATAAATTTCTGTGTGAGGCACTAGTAGCCTCCTTTAGCAAATCAGAGGGACTGTAATTAAGAACTGACATGATACTTGGCAGAACCAAGGTGTCCTCAAGATCACCCTGCTGGTGAAGAGCCATCCAAGTGAAGCAGCTAGGACTCCAGAAGGATGTTCGACCAGTGAATCGATTTGATTGATTCCAATTTGATTACTACGTACTGGAAACACATTTAGTTCAAGTTAAGCACATAAATACATAGAAGTTAAAATAAAGATTTAATTCCTCCTATGGTATTCATTAATAAAATGTAATCATTTCAACAAAACATTAATGAAGAAAAACTATTGGCTTGCATAATTCATTAGGAAAAACTAATTAATTGTTTTATTAAGGGCAGCCTGTTCCACAAAGTAATTACTGAGGCTTTGATGGAGAATTGTTTTACACTGTTTATTTAGCAAGCTGTTGTTTACCTCTTTCATTTTATGTTGATTCATTATGCATATAGCTTTTTCCTCCTACAGAAGGAAATTTAGTATAATTTGAAATAATTATTATAACTATGTACTTATAATTGATATGGTGACGGCATTATAGTATGATATTTCCTGAGTTCAACCTGGATTACAAAGATAGAAACATTTAATAAAAATATTCTTTTCAACTAGATTTTTTTTTATTTTTTAATTTTTTTCAACTAGATTTTTAATACAGTAATATCTGACAAATAATGTTCATATTTAATAGGTGACTAGAAGGCATAAATGGGATAAAATAAACTTTAACAAGTGAGTATCTGAGTATCCCACCTGATTAGGCAAAACAATGGTTTATTAATATCTTAGCATATATGCCAAAAATCAATATTTAATAATAAAATTATACTACCTAATGCTTTCTAAAATGTATTATCAAAAGCTGTATGAGTGAGTTATTAAGAATAAAGCTGAATCAATTAGCTTAGGATTCTAATTTTCTTTTTTTTATTCTTTTTTTTATTTTTTTTATAGGTTGTTCACAACATTACAAAGCTCTTGACATATCATATTTCATACATTAGATTCAAGTGGGTTATGAACTCCCAATTTTACCCCAAATGCAGATTGCAGAATCACGTCAGTTACACATCCACAATTTTACATAATGCCCTATTAGTAACTGTTGTATTCTGCTACCTTTCCTATCTCCTACTATCCCCCCTCCCCTTCCCTCACATCTTCTCTCTCTACCCCATCTACTGTAATTCATTTCTCTCCTTGTTTATTTTCCCATTCCCCTCACAACCTCTTATATGTAATTTTGTATAGCAATGAGGGTCTCCCTTCATTTCCATGCAATTTCCCTTTTCTCTCCCTTTCCCTCCCATCTCATGTCTCTGTTTAATGTTAATCTTTTCTTCCTGCTCTTCCTCCCTGCTCTGTTCATAGTTGCTCTCATTATGTCAAAGAAGACATTTGGTATTTGTTTTTTAGGGATTGGCTAGCTTCACTAAGCATGATCTGCTCTAGTGCCATCCATTTCCCTGCAAATTCCATGATTTTGTCATTTTTTAGTGCTGCGTAATATTCCATGGTGTATAAATGCCACATTTTTTTATCCATTCATCTATTGAAGGGCATCTGGGTTGGTTCCACAGTCTAGCTATTGTGAATTGTGCTGCTATGAACATCAATGTGGCAGTATCCCTGTAGCATGCTCTTTTAAGGTCTTCAGGGAATAGTCCGAGAGGGGCAATAGCAGGGTCAAATGGTGGTTCCATTCCCAGCTTTCCCAGGAATCTCCAAACTGCTTTCCAAATTGGCCGCATCAGTTTGCAGTCCCACCAGCAATGAACAAGTGTACCCTTTTCTCCACATCCTCGCCAGCACTTGTTGTTGTTTGAGTTCATAGTGGCGGCCAATCTTACTGGAGTGAGATGGTATCTTAGGGTGGTTTTGATTTGCATTTCTCTGACTGCTAGAGATGATGAGCATTTTTTCATGTACTTATTGATTGATTGTATATCCTCCTCTGAGAAGTGTCTGTTCAGGTCCTTGGCCCATTTGTTGATTGGGTTATTTGTTATCTTATTGTCTAATTTTTTGAGTTCGTTGTATACTCTGGATATTAGGGCTCTATCTGAAGTGTGAGGAGTAAAAATTTGTTCCCAGGATGTAGGCTCCCTATTTACCTCTCTTATTGTTTCTCTTGCTGAGAAAAAGCTTTTCAGTTTAAGTAAGTCCCATTTGTTGATTCTTGTTATTAACTCTTGTGCTATGGGTGTCCTATTAAGGAATTTGGAGTCTGACCCCACAATATGTAGATCGGAGCCAACTTTTTCTTCTATCAGACGCAGAGTCTCTGACTTGATATCAAGCTCCTTGATCCATTTTGAGTTAACTTTTGTGCATGGCAAGAGAAAGGGATTCAGTTTCATTTTGTTGCATATGGATTTCCAGTTTTCCCAACACCATTTGTTGAACATGCTATCCTTCCTCCATTGCATGCTTTTAGCCCCTTTATCAAATATAAGATAGTTGTAACTTTGTGGATTAGTCTCTGTGTCCTCTATTCTATACCATTGGTCTACCCGCCTGTTTTGGTACCAGTACCATGCTGTTTTTGTCACTATTGCTCTGTAATATAGTTTGAAATCTGGTATCGCTATACCGCCTGATTCACACTTCCTGCTTAGAATAGCTTTTGCTATTCTGGGTCTTTTATTTTTCCATATGAATTTCATGATTGCTTTATCTATTTCTACAAGAAATGCCATTGGGATTTTGATTGCCATTGCATTAAACCTATAGAGAACTTTTGGTAATATTGCCATTTTGATGATGTTAGTTCTGCCTATCCATGAACAGGGCATATTTTTCCATCTTCTAAGATCTTCTTCTACTTCTCTCTTTAGGGTTCTGTAGTTTTCATTGTATAAATCTTTCACCTCTTTTGTTAGGTTGATTCCCAAGTATTTTATTTTTTTTTTTGAGGATATTGTGAATGGAGTGTTTTTCCTCATTTCCGTTTCAGAAGTTTTGTCGCTGATATACAGAAATGCCTTTGATTTATGCGTGTTGATTTTATATCCTGCCACTTTGCTGAATTCATTTATTAGTTCTAGTAGTTTCTTTGTAGATCCTTTTGGGTCTTCTAGGTAGAGAATCATGTCGTCCGCAAATAGTGATAATTTAAGTTCTTCTTTTCCTATTTTTATGCCTTTAATTTCTTTTGTCTGTCTAATTGCTCTGGCTAGTATTTCAAGGACTAAATTAAATAGAAGTGGTGAGAGAGGGCATCCCTGTCTTGTTCCAGATTTTAGAGGGAATGCCTTCAACTTTTCTCCATTCAGAATGATGCTAGCCTGAGGCTTAGCATAGATAGCTTTTACAATGTCAAGGTACGTTCCTGTTATCCCTAGTTTTTCTAATGTTTTGAACATAAAGGGATGCTGTACTTTGTCGAATGCTTTCTCTGCGTCTATCAAGATGATCATATGGTTCTTATCTTTAAGTCTATTGATGTGGTGAATAACATTTATTGATTTCCGTATATTGAACCATCCTTGTATCCCAGGGATGAATCCTACTTGATCATGGTGCACAATTTTTTTGATGTGTTTTTGTATTCGATTCGCCAGAATTTTATTGAGGATTTTTGCATCTAGGTTCATTAGAGATATTGGAATGTACTTTTCTTTCTTTGAGGTGTCTTTGTCTGGTTTCGGGATCAGGGTGATGTTGGCCTCATAGAATGAATTTGGAAGAGCTCCCTCTTTTTCTATTTCCTGAAATAACTTGAAAAGTATTGGTATTAATTCTTCTTTAAAGGTTTTGTAAAACTCCAGTGTATACCCATCCGGTCCTGGGCTTTTCTTGGTTGGTAGTCTTTTGATTGCTTCTTCAATTTCATCCACTGATATTGGTCTGTTCAAATTGTGTGTATCCTCCTGACTCAGTCTGGGCAAATCATATGACTTAAGAAATTTATCGATGTCTTCACTATCTTCTATTTTATTGGAATATAGGTTTTCAAAATAATTTCTGATTTTCTTCTGTATTTCTGTAGCATCTGTTGTGATATTGCCTTTTTCATCCTGTATTTTAGTAATTTGAGTTCTCTCTCTTCTTCTCTTCGTTAGCATGGCTAAAGGTGTGTCGATCTTATTTATTTTTTCGAAGAACCAACTTTTAGTTTTGTTAATTTTTTCAATAGTTTCTTTTGTTTCCATTTCATTGATTTCCGCTCTGATTTTAATTATTTCTTGCCTTCTGCTACATTTGCTGTTGTTTTGCTCTTCCTTTTCTAGGGCTTTGAGATGAAGTGTGAGCTCATTTATTTGTTGTTTTTTTCTTTTTTTGAGGAATGACCACCAGGTGATGAATTTCCCTCTTAAAACTGCTTTCATTGTGTCCCATAGATTCCGATATGTTGTGTCTGTATTTTCATTTATCTCTAAGAATTTTTTGATTTCCTCCTTTATATCTTCTGTAACCCATTGATCATTCAGTAACATATGGTTCATTTTCCATGTGATGTAGGATTTTTCCTTCCTTCTTTTATCATTGATTTCCAGTTTCATTCCATTATGATCAGATAAAATGAATGGTATTATCTCCACCCCTTTATATTTACTGAGAGTTGCCCTATGGCATAATATATGGTCTATTTTTGAGAAGAATCCATGTGCTGCTGAGAAAAACGTATATCCATTTGATGATGGTTTATATATTCTATATATGTCAGTTAAGTCTAGGTTATTGATTGTGGTATTGAGTTCTATAGTTTCTTTATTCAACTTTTGTTTGGAGGATCTGTCCAATGGTGAGAGAGGTGTGTTGAAGTCACCCATAATTATTGTGTTGTGGTCTATTTTATTCTTGAACTTGAGGAGAATTTGTTTTATGAATGTCGCAGCACCATTATTTGGTGCATAAATATTGATAATTGTTATGTCTTGTTGGTGAATGGTTCCTTTTAACAGTATATAATGTCCTTCCTTATCCCTTTTGATTAACTTAGTCTTGAAGTTGATTTTATTTGATGAGGATGGCCACCCCTGCTTGCTTACAAGGACCATGTGCGTGGTATATTTTTTCCCATCCTTTCACCTTCAGCCTGTGTATGTCTTTTCCAATCAGATGTGTCTCCTGGAGGCAGCATATTGTTGGATTTGTTTTTTTAATCCATGATACCAGCCTATGTCGCTTTATTGGAGAGTTTAAGCCATTAACATTCAGAGTTACTATTGATATATGGTTTGTACTTCCAGCCATGTTTGATTATTTATCCTTTTTTTAAAAAAATTAGTTTTTTTCTCCATGATTATCTTTCCCCTCGCCCTCTGTCTTTACCGAGGCACTTCCCACTGATGGTTTTGGTTATTGTTTTTCATTTCTTCCTCGTGTAGTGTTTTGCTCAAAATGCTTTGCAATGCTGGTTTTCTGGCTGCAAATTCTTTTAACTTTTGTTTATCATGAAAGATTTTTATTTCGTTGTTGTATCTGAAGCTTAATTTTGCTGGATACAGAATTCTTGGTTGGCATCCATTGTCTTTCAGTGTTTGAAATACATTGTTCCATGACCTTCTTACTTTCAGCGTCTGTGATGAAAAATCCGTTGTTAACCGTATTGGTTTACCCCTGAATATAATCTGTCTCCTTTCTCTTGTAGCTTTTAATATTTTCTCTTTGTTCTGTATATTGGATATCTTCATAACAATGTGTCTTGGCATTGGTCTACTGTGATTTTGTGTGCTTGGTGTCCTGTATGCATCTTCAATTTGTATATCTGTTTCCTTTTTTATTTCTGGAAAGTTTTCTGTAATTATTTCATTCAGCAGGTTTCTCATTCCCTTGGTTTGAATCTCTGTACCTTCTTCTATCCCGATGACTCGTAAGTTTGGTTTCTTTATGTTATCCCATAACTCTTGGATGTTTTTCTCGTGATTTTTTTTACCAGCCTTTCTGAGTTGGCTAGACTCTTTTCAAGATGATATATTTTGTCTTCATTATTTGACGTTCTGGCTTCTACTTGCTCCACTCTGTTAGTGATACTCTCAATTGAGTTTTTAATTTGGTTTATCCTTTCCTTCATTTCTAGAATTATTGTTTGATTATTTTTTATAATCTCTATCTCCTGATAAAGATGCTTAACTTCTTCTTTTATCTGTTTATGTAATTCATTCTCAATGTGTTCTTTCGCTGCTTGAATTTGCTGTCTTGTATCCTCTTTAAGGTTCCATTCCATCTGTCTAAGGTGTTCCTTGAGTTCTTTATATGACCATTTTTCTGATGACTCTAGGTCCTCCTGAATATTTAGGCTGTCCTGCATTGTTTGTACTCCTTTTCTTCCTTGTTTTTTCAAGTTGCTCATGTTACTTCTTGTTCTGTTTGACTGCTGAGTTACTGTTTACTCCTATAAATTTATTTGATGCTTGGGAAGTAAGGTATTAGAAGGGAAGGGAAGAAGTCACTAAAGAGAATGAGAGTAAGCAGGTAGAATTCAAGGAAGGGGGAATAAGAAAATTGAAAAGAAATGAAAAGACAAAAGAAGAAAAAAATAGGAAATAAAAAAAGAAAAAAATTTTAAAAAATAATAAAAAAATTAAAATTAAAATTAGAAGAAAAAAAATTTTTAAAAATTGTAAAAAAATTTAAAAACAACAAGAAAGAAAAATGAAAATGAAAGAAAAAACCCAATCAAAAAAAAAGAGAAAAAAAAACTAATAAATGCAGTCTTAGAGTTTGATGAACTTCTATTCCAGTAGGTGGCGCTGTGCCCACCAGGCCAAGTTTCTCCTGTCAATACGCGGGACCCAATCACTGTGCAGCAGCTCCTCCTCCCAGACTGGGCGAGTCTCCAATCCTGAGTGCCTAGGGCCTCCTCTTGTGTCTAGTCACTTCCCCACTTTTCCTCTAGCCAGGCCCCTCTCACGGGTGCCGCTCACCACAATACTGGCTACACGCCAGGTCTGCTGCTCCCGGGAGCCCTGTTTTCATGAACAACTGGGCACACTCTCCCAGTTTGCCTTTCCCTCAGACCCTAAGTTTGTAGAGCTTGGGGCTGAGAATCCTCAGCAAATTTTACTTGCCCTCCGGTAGCCACGCCCCCGGTAGCTGGTGCAAGAGACCTCAGTTGTCAGCACTGGTGGGAGCGGTAGCCAGGAGTTCCGCACCACGGGTCCCGCGCCACATCTGATTCCCCTCGGTCTGGCTATCGCGCTCACTGGAGAGCTGGGAGGGGCCCTTAAGGTTTCCCCGATGTGTGGATAGGGAAGGCTAGGAGGATTACACACCTGTAGCCGCAGGTTTAGATGAAGTTATCTCCTCCGCCGCAGTCTGGTGACGTCAGTTCTCTGCCATGGTGGTATCTCTTGCAAATGGCGACAGTTCGTTTCCCTTTGCCGGGTGACCAATGCAACGGGTCGGTCCTTACTGTCTCTCCCAAGCCCTGTTTCAAACCTGTGGCCACTACCTATGAAGGCTCGGTTGGCATTTACCTCCGTAGGAACAGAAGGGCCGACCAGTTGTTTCAGCCGGATGGATTAGTGCTGAGTCACAGCTGTTTGTCTGCGGGAAGCAGGCAAACAGGAGCTTGAATTCAGCCGATCGGGGCTCAGTGTGTGTTCTGAGAGGCCCAGACTGTTCGTCCCAGATCTCTAATTTTCTTTCAACTTCTGTTATCCTCTGTGACTTTCATTGACAAAATGTCATCATATTTATTTATGTGAAGTAGAAATTTTTTTTTCATTTTTTTACTTGCTTTATTTTGCTCAATATAGTATTTTTGAGATTCACATATTTGAAGTATATAAGATCATTGTTTGGGCTGGGGATGTGGCTCAAGCGGTAGCGCGCTCACCTGGCATGCGTGCGGCCCGGGTTCGATCCTCAGCACCACATACCAACAAAGATGTTCTGTCCGCCGAGAACTAAAAAATAAATATTAAAAATTCTCTCTCTCTCTCTCTCTCTCTCTCTCTCTCTCTCTCTCTCTCTCCTCTCTCACTCTCTCTTAAAAAAAAATCATTGTTTATTTTTAGTACTTCTTTTATATGCATGTATCACAGTGGAATTTTCTTCTATTTTTTGACAAATATAAATAAAGCTGCATAAGAATTTCTTTTATTTTTTTTATTAGTTGTTCAAAACATTACAAAGTTCTTGACATATCATATTTCATATTGATTCAAGCGGATTATGAACTCCCATTTTTACCCTATATACATAATGCAGATTCACATCGGTTACACATCCACTAGAAGTAGAAATTTTAACAGAAAAACTACTGATAATTATTGCACTAACTAATGATTGAAACTGACTTGACAATTAATACAACAGTAAATATTAAAAATATTCATATCATTGCAGTTAATTCTTAACATTTAAAATTTTTTTTCCCAGTAACTGCAACTACAAAAGAGCAGGAATTTGCTTGAAATTATAAACAGGCTATCAGAAGCTAGCCTTCTCTTAGAAGATAATTCATTATCTGCTGTGTATAAGTAAAAGCATTTCTATAGTGAATCGCCTAAAAAAGACTTCATTCCATTACAGGGTAGATTATTCTGCAGTAATAGCAAGAACACGTGCATAATAGCAGCATGTTTCATTAAGATAAAAAAAAGATAAAACCTGAAGTGGTGGTATTCGAAAATAAATCAGCCCAGCTCTATGCTGATCAGCTTTAGCTTTTGCATTACTATATGGATATGATGGATATTTTTCAAAGCCTAGTTTAGACAAACTGTTCAGAAAGGAATGAGTTCTCCTGATCAAATGAAAATTAAGGTGAAAATAGATGTCCTTCCTCCCTCCTCCCTTGGGAATATTTAAGAACAAGAGACAATTATTTCTCAGTACTGTTAGGTCCTCTCAGGATTTTTTTTTTCTCCTTCATACATTATGCAGCAACTATTTTAAACTCGGCCTATCTCTGCGGGGTGGAAGATAGAGAAAATAAATGAAGGAATGTCAGTGAAGCTCATCCTTTCTGGAGACAGAAGGCCTATGTCTTCTGCTTCAGTCCCATTTTCCTATTATTCCATAGAAACCAAGAGCTCATATCTTTTTTAAAAAAAACATTGAATTTCTCCACTTTATTCATTTCTCAAGTAACCACAGGATGGCAGCATAGGACGATAAATCAAAATTGATTGCTTAATTCAAAATCATCCACAGAGGTTATTAATCAGACTTGAATCCTTTCCTGCTTAACACATGGAACTGATAGCATATTCATTCACAAGGAACGTGTGTGTGATATTTAGTTCTATCCATGTGTGATTGCAATGACACCTCACAAAGTAATTTCTCAATTTAGTCCAGTTAAAAGGCCATGACAGAATCTTTCATGCTATAGCATGTTGTAGCATCACAGCTTTATCAATCTGAAAAAGAATTTGTAGTGAGAAATATATGGCTTCAGAGAAGATGTAAAAGATCTGTCTGTGACAACCTTAGAATTTGCTCTTTTTTGGAAATAAATGCCCAGGTTCTTATTTCGACTCCCATTTCTCTCTCACATAAAGGAAAAATTAAAATGTGCAAAAAAAAAAATCCATCTGACTGCATTAATTTATTTTTGGCTTATTAACACAGGATTTTTTGAAAACCTTCCCATTACCCTTTATAGAACAAAACATAATTTATTTCCAAGCAGAATGAACTAGCCAATGAATGTTAGGTGCTTTTTAAAGGGTAAAAATTACAATCTTTTTAAAAATTACTTTGGATTTAGAGTACCCATATTTGATGTACATATATTCTTGCTTTATATTTATTTTTCATTTTCACACATGCCTACTTTTACTTCAAATGGTATTACTTGTCATGCTTATAAATCCTCACCAATAACAGCATTTTCCCTAAAGAATGTTCTCTAAGGAAATGTTGTATTATAAGGATTCCATTTGGGAAATTTCACATACTTTTCCTTTTGAAGAGAAGGTTTATACATTATATACACTGATATATTAAGTCTCTTAAAAGTCCTTCAGAAAGAACTATTTTACCTTTTATAAATCCAGCCTTTTTAAATGCTATTACCGTGTACTCAGAAATGCTGATTTAAAACATATAAACCAAAAACATCAATATTATATTTCAAGAACTATGATATGTATTACTTATAGCATTAGCATTTTGACACCACAAATACTGAATAAATATCCAATCTATTTGTAAACTCAAGAATATTTGTTGACAGTGGAAACCCAAACAAATTTCAAACTCCATAAAAACACATTTTAATCCCATTTTAAAGTATCTTATGTTTCAATTGATGCAAATTTTTCAATTTATCTTTATAATTTTTGTGAAAATCGTGCACCATCTAACTGAAACTTGGATTCAATGCTAAAAATGATTCAATTCATCAATGTATATTGCCATCTAGTGGCCATTTATCAAATCACAGTTGGAATGGACATTTGGTGAAAAAGGGCCATACTACTAACAGTGTTCACGTGCAGAAATAGAATTCAGAGAAGATCATCACTAAATTTGGGTTAACTTTTAATTCCATCATGACAACAGTTTAATTTGTGATGACCATTTTCTTTAGGAAATCTATTTGATTTTCATTTAATTTATCCATCTTTTTAAAAATTTATTGAGTACACCTAAGTAAGAGTTAACTAGTATTTCTAGAGGTTTGAATATCAGACCTCTTTTAACCTGCCTACTTATACATATTTCTGTCTGTCTGTTTATCTGCAATTCAATTTATAAATTTTCCAACCATTGTGAGACTAGGACAAAAGGACAGTCAGTGTAGACAATGAATGATTGGGTCAGGGGTTGATTCAAAGGGAAATAAAATAGTCAACACCTCCAGAATACTTTCCCTTCTCACCATCAGTTGCCAAGGTCACCTGCTTCCAGAGAATTGTTCCTCCCAGTAAGAAGTTGTTAAAGAATGCTCTTTTCCTGCCTTTCTGGGAAGATATGGAAAAAAGATATGGAGAAATACCCAAGGATGGCTCCTTTTCCACCTTTGGCCACCTAAGCAAAATAGGAGGAGGGGGCAGGAGAAGGAAGAAAACCTAAAATCTACAAAAGGGGCAGAACACCCCTACTTACTTGGGGTACCAGCTCTGGAGTCCCTCCTTTTTGGAGGAGTCCCACCCACACCCACCCCAGTCTCTCTCCCCTTCTCTCTCTCTGTGTGTTCAATTTTCAACACTAGAAGAACAACGGGACCCAATCCTGATTTTCAAGACTGGTTTCAATTTCAGGTAAATAATAGTCATGATGCCTTTCAGAAAAAAAAGGAATAGTTATAATATCTGTTAATTGTAAATAATTAAAATTGAGCTTGGGTTCAATTCTCCCAAGTGATGCCATTAACCCTTAAGTATAGTTCCATTTCATTTACTTAACAAATGCATTGAAATATTTACTTAGTACCTTATTATATGCTTATAAACAAAGATAACTAATAAACAAGAAACATCTAATCTCCATGTCATGACACTTTTGGGAAACCAAATAAAGGTTAAGCAAATCATTACACACATACATACATACTCATACACACACACACACACACACACACACACACACACACATACACACACACACACATACAAAAAAAATATTTCATTCAAATTTAACCTAGAATCTTTTCTAACCTTTCCAGAACCATCATCTTGTTGTCTATTGCAGAAGGAGTTTTTGCTTAGCTACCCATTTGTGCACCCACCAGCTACTTGTCTGTTCTGCTTCCTGAGCTTTGCTGCAGATATTCCCCAATCACACCACAAAATGGTTTTTTTGTCTTCCCAAAGGCCTTTGTAAATGCAGGAGGGTTTGTTTTTTCTTTATTGGGTTCTTCCTTTGTTTCTCTAAGTTCCAAAACAAAAGCTTACAAAGGCATAAAAGATAGTAGTAAATGTTTTGGAGATAAGTGAATAAAGAATTATAATCTATAGGAGAAAAACCTACACTAAAGATGATTCTTATTAGAATAAAAAAAGAAAAGAGAAACACAACCTTCAAAACAGACCACTTGGGAAGTACCAAAATTCGTAGCAGTGTCTCCCTGTCCTTGGATCCAAATTCCTTCTGAAACACTGGCTTTTCAAACCTTTGCATAGGGGCTGGGGATGTGGCTCAAGCGGTAGCGCGCTCGCCTGGCATGCGTGCGGCCCGGGTTCGATCCTCAGCACCACATACCAACAAAGATGTTGTGTCCGCCGAGAACTAAAAAATAAATATTAAAAATTCTCTCTCTCCCCCCTCTCTCACTCTCTCTCTTAAAAAAAAAAAAAAAAAAAAAAAAAAAAAAAAAAAAAAAACCTTTGCATAGATTCAAGGCTGTCAGCCTGTGGGACATTCAGGGATGTGTCATTCTTTCAAGTTTTGGGTCTAGCTGGTAACACTAACCTGGCAAGAGCATGCAAACATTACCTGACTCATGAATCAACCTCTGACAGCTCAAATAAACTCTTTAAAATTTAATATGCCTAAGTTTATCTTTTAAAATCACCACTGTGCTTGCTGGTGACCTCCTTTTCCTGCTTACTTTCAGAAGCAGATGCTGGGTCATCAAAGTCTGTATGGCAAACAGTTAACAAGAGGAGGATAAAATGGGACAGTGCCACCACACAAGCTGAGCTCCATCTCTGCTTATGCAGGCAGCAATTCTGATAGAATGAAGAAGATTTAGGTTAAAAGTTAAATATCGCATTTTGTTTAAATTACAGGCAGTGGCAATTGTTACTCTTGCTTTAAGCAAACTTCCAAGAAGAAAAGAAAAGCCATATGACCTGGAGAAGAGGTACCTAGTCAAATAAAAATACATAGACATGGATTTTGTCTTTTAGCAGCTGAAACACAAATCAAAAAAGCATTCACCATCAGTGTCACAAAATAGGGTGCAGCACCCTGGGCTTATTTGTTCACTAGATTAATTTCAGTTCCTTTTCTTATTCAGCACCACCCAAGGTCTTGCCACTGAATTCTAGGTTTTTTCCATGCTTTGATGTTATATGGCAGCTGCACTTATTTCTTCCCATTTGATTTACTATGGTTCTGCCCACACTGGTTTTTCAAGTATACCAGCACATCAGAACAAGAAGCCAACTCTTACTGTTTCAAATTATCTGCATGATCTATGATAGTTTATTTATTTATTTTATTTATTTGTTTGTTTTTGGTTCTGGGAATTGAAGAGCTCGGGGAGCACTTTACCACGGAGCTACATTACAGCATCCTTGTTTTGTTTTGTTTTGGGGTTTGTTTACTGGACAGGGTCTCCCTATATTACTAAAGTCTTGCCTCAAGTTTGTGATCCTCCTGCCTCAGCCTCCAAGTCACAGGATTACATGTGAATGCCCCTATGCCTGGCTACCCTATTTTTAAATCATACTTGTGTACTTGCTTCTCATTCACCCACTTTTTTGCTTTGGTCTCCCTTGGTGAAAATTCTCCTAAGTAAAGGAAATCTTTACCTAAGTAAAATCCTCCTCATTTCCAGTAGATTCTTCTATGATATAAAGTAATCCACACCCTTAGCTTGAATGCTTTTCCTTTGAAGACGTTTGCTTCCAAAGTTCTAGTTTTTCCTTACTTTCTCTAAACTCTGGCAGGAGTTTAATTTTTCTGCAATGAGGATCTTTCTCTTTTTTATTTCTTTCAGAGATAGTTTATTTAGTAAACGTCTGGCTCAAGTTTTGTTTTCAGAATAAATTTTAGGGGTTTTGTCTACCATTTCTCTTAGCTTCAGTATATGGTTTACTCCTGAAGATTTAGGCCACCTCCTCAAAGGTTGCCTTTTATCACATGGTATATATTTCTCATCAACCACCCTTCAACTCTTTGATCTCAAGGATCTTACTTAATTCCAGGAATCAGAAAAATATCCATGCCCTACTATGGTTTCCTTCTCCTCACAAGTTGGACATTTCTTTCCCTTCTCACTTTTCTCACACAGAGATTTTAAACTCCATGTCTACAAAGAAAAGGAAATTACCATGAAGAATTTTAATAGATGGTCTTAAAAGATTTAGAATTATTTATCAATGAAATCTGTTCTCTTGCACCCCATGTAATGAAAATAACTCATGTCTAAATTTACCATCAATTATAGGAGAAAATATTTTTCATGTGAAAATTTTCTGAAACACCAAGTATTCTGGTATTTTTCCCTATAGGACAATTGTATATAAACTAAATGCACAGCAAGTCATAATGAAAATAAACTGAATAACAACTGAACAACTGCTAAATTGTTCAAGTGAGTTTTGAGTTATAAATTCATCTTTTTGTTTTTAATTTTTTATAGTGAGATAATATTGTTTTCCAAACACCACAAATTTTTCATAAACTACCATTGTTTCCATGGACTAAGGACAGATGATAATTTTTAATTTTTAATTTAGATTGTTAAAAAACACCTGAAGATTGTTAAAAAAAAAAAAAAAAAACACCTGTTAGGGTTTACTCTTAACACCCAGATTTTTGATATTGGAAAATGAAGCTAGAATATGAGAACCCAATGGGTACACACCTAGATAAATCACCAATGGTTTCTTCCTCAGACTTTATTACAATCTAATATAAAATGCATTAAAATAAACTCACCTTTTATAATCAAAAAGGAATGAAACTTAATCATATGCTCCCAAAACCTTGAAAAGTGACAAATAAAAAAAAAAGATTTATAGTTTTATATGTAGCTTCGTTTCTGACCCCACTCTACCCAATGAGATAGTACTGAGAAAGAATATATATTATTTTTTCAGTCCTGAGTATTTCTACCAATAGCCTTCAATTTTGAAATAAGCTGAAGGATGCTGCAAGGGAAATTACAAAGGAAAAATCTTTGAGGGGAAAAAAACTGCTGGCAGCAAACATTCTCATGGTTCACCTTGAGACCTCGGCTTGGGTTGCAAGATCACACACTTTTCATCTTCTAGAGCACTACACTGAATGGAAGATGAAGCTCTGCTACCACAGGAAAGGGAAAGATCCCTAACAGGGATAGTTCTGATCTGCAAAGCTTAAAGGTGATATGTACTTTTTTATTTATGCTTTTCCTTCCATATTTATATTTTTAATAATGAGCGTGTATCTTTTATTATAACAGTATTTATTCATAATAACAGTACAATTAACATTATAAAATGAAATAATTAAAGACACAAAATACATGCACAAGAAGACTTATCATGATATTAAGTGGTCATTGACTTCCTTGGGCATTGACATTCTAGTACACTTTCACAGGCAGTTGACACCACAAAGCAGCTCATCTCTCTCTAATGTGTGCCCTTATTTCATTATTAAAATAATCCCTTAAAAGTGCTTGGTTGACATTCTCTCAAAATGACCCTTTTATTCTCAAAGGTCTTATTTGGACAAAATTTTATCCATGAAGCACTTCTTAGTTAATTGAAAAAGTAATTGGAGGCAAAAGCCAGCTTTAAAGTCTACTTATGAGGATATTTTATAATTACTACATTAATTGGGTTGATTAAATCAACATGATTTTGAAAATTACCTTCACAAAGACAGTTCCTATGTCCGCATATTACAGTTCTCAGAAGAAAACATGTAATTTTTTTAAAAAAGAAAAATATGTGAAAATTTCTTTGAGAGTTTATGAAAATGATTTTTAATTGATTGTAGAGATAATTGCACAACTTTGTAAACTATAGTAAAACCCATTCAATTACACATTACAAATAGGTGAACTGTATAGTATGTGAAATACATTTCAACAACTGTTATACATATATTCTACATATATACATAAACAAATGTAAAAATCCCTATTCATAGAGATTTAATCAATTTTTTAACTAAAACTGGATTGGTATAATGAAGTTGGGAAAGATCAATAAAGGAAAAAGAACAGATGAAACTAAAATAGAACAAATAGCAAGATGATAGACTGAAACCAAACTATATTAATGATGAATCACATTAAATGTAAATGAGTTAAACCCCTCAATTAGTAAGTAAGGGTTGTAGGTATTATAAGAAAAAAATCAATCAAACTACATGCTCAATGCAAGAAACACGCACACACACACACACACACACACACACACAAAGAGTGATGAAATAAGGGAATGGGAGAGATCTATGCCGCAGAAACATTTAAAAGAAAGAAAAAAAGAAAGCTGGTATAACTATATTTCTATTGAACATATTAGAATTTAAGGTAAAAAAAATATTGCAATAAAAATAATGAGAAATGTCTCATAACAAAAATTGTCAACTAAAGAGGAAGGTAGAAAAATACCTCATTTGTATGAAATTTTTGAAAAATGAGAGGTAAGTTCATAATCATAGTAAGATGTTTTAACATACTTCTCTTAAAATGAATGTTTGATCCAATGAGTAAACAAAACGTGGTAAAAAAAATGTAAAATCTGAACAACTTGATTAGCCAAATTGATCTAAAGGACATGCATAAAACCACTAGCTACAGAAACTTCAGAATGCACATCATTTTTCAAGTTTGAGAAGTAGTGAAAGAGAATACCCCATTTTCTGACAATTTCAAATAATGAAATGTCAACCACACTGATCTGAGAAGTATTCTATATGATTTTTTATCATTGTAACCTCTAAGGCACAAAAAATACATATAGAAGAAATTGAAAAAAAATCCTTCAAGGGAGACAGATTAAGGCAAGTTGAGTGTTGGTCTTATCATTCCTCAACTACCTCTAAGACCCCATACCATACCAACTCCTTAATCCATGAACATCAATATTTCAATTTATAAAATAAATATAACAGAATACTAGGCTTAATTATGCAACATGAACTCAATAATGCTGGGTTTTTTTCTTCCTTTCTCAAGAAATATAGACTCAAATTTTAGTCTTAAAAATGTGACAAATTTACCATACACATGTAAAAATGTTCCAAATCAAAATGGTTGAAAATCAATATGGTTGAAAGAAACAGTCTCTGTCAATAATATTAAAATTTCTGCCAGGGAATGTCCAATATGAAAATATAGGCCAAGGCTTTTCTACCTTTCTTCCTGCAAGTCATATAAAAGTATTTAAGAGACAGAGAGAGAGAGAGAGAGAGAGAGAGAGAGAGAGAAGAAGAAGAAGAAGAAGAAGAAGAAGAAGAAGAAGAAGAAGAAGAAGAAGAAGAAGAAGAAAAACTGAAATCAAAGCAAATAAACATAAAACATTGAACTTCATTTTTAGTGAAACCAGGGTAAAGACTATAGTTACCAACCCCAAGGAGATCCTCAATGATTTCTCACCTGTTACTCTCCATGCCTTTGTGTCATCTTCTCTAACCAATAAAATATGGCAAAGGTGATGGGATTTTTCTCCCTTGATTAGGATATATCCTGGAAGACTCCTTTTAGCAGAGGACTGGCAGAGAGCATAGCAGCCATGTTGAAGGAACTCACATGACAAAGAACTTCCTTGGCCCTGTAGGACCTGAACGCAGGCCTCAGAGTTAACAAAGCAGTGGAGATCTCCATTCTACAGCTACAAGAAAATGAAATTTGCCAACATCCTGAAGGAACCTGGAAGCAATTCTTCCCCTTTGGGCCTTTCAAAGGAGAATACAGGCCAGGTGACACCTGGTTTGGAGCCTGTGAGGCCTAGAACAAAGGACCCAGCTCAGCTGCACCTGCATCTCTGACTCACAACATTCAGAAAATAAATCCATAAAATTTGAATCCACTAAGTTTGTGGGCATTTTCTGTGGAGCAATAGAAAATCAATATGCAGGGAGAGCCCTCAGACAACAAACTTTATACCAGAGATGCTAAAAGCAGCTGAAATCAAGAAGAAATCATATGATGAGGGAAGAAGCAGTACCTTAAAAGAGCCAGTGGAAATCCTCAAAAAGTGCCAATAAAAAACATTTTCCTTTAGTGAGAGCTCATGCTAAAATAGAAAGATATAGAAGCTGTTTTCAGAAGTTGTATGGGTTCTGGAGTAAGCATACACCAACAAGGACCTAAGTCAGTTCATAGACAAAAAGAATGCAGCATTGTAGAAAGTATAGCACCCATGCACCATAATTGTGGAAATTTACAGAACAGAGGAGTTGGGGAGGTGATTGGGCCCTCTTTCTTACCCCCATGAAGCTCCTTAACAAGTGGACTCAGGAAATTCCATTTTATTTAATGCTAATCCTACTTACTCTTCCAGGGAGGAAAAACAATCATTAGTTTCACTGAGATATTCAGTGATATTTTAGGCTAATAAAAGAAATGTGATCAAGGATCACCACAGGACACAAACTAAACCACATAAATAATAATATCAGGCAATGTTTTAAGTATTTTCTATGTACTGGCTCAGTTACTACTCTTCATATCAATGTACTGGTATTCTATTTCCTATTCCCTCTTATGAAAAATCACCCATGGGCTCTTTTCTTTATTCAGTACACAATTTCTGACAAGAAATTTACAAGAGACTTGTAAGTCACTAACAAAAAAGAAAAAAAGAAATGAGATGAAAAAGAAAGAAAAATGCTGCAAATTTCCTTTGAGGGAAATTTGAATCCAGAAATTATACCACATTGATGTTTCATGTTGCTAAAACCGGAACATAAGCTGACAGTTAAAATTAAACACGTTTGGTATTATTAATACCTGCCGATTTTTTCTACTTGGAGATTTGTAGTGACATTTGTAAAACTCCCAGCTATACATCAGAGAATTCTATATGGGCCTTCCAAGATGCAGGGATTCTGTTGACAGATTTTTTTTAAAAAAGAAAAAACTTATCTAAAGATATAGAAGCAAGTATGTATAGTATCTACAAGTTTGACAAATACTATTTGAGGTAAAAAATAAGAAGTCAGTAAAAACCAAAAGGCCCTCCAATTAGTCTCTGTCCTAAAATCTTAATACCAAAAATTTAAAAATAGGATTTCAAAAATAGGACGAAGTCTAAAACTTGAGATTTTTTCCTAGTGTTGGCAAGGTATGGAAAATAATTTTACCATGAAAACATGTTAGCTACATTTGATTCATATTTGGTATGAACAACAGCAGAAAGACATTTTTTCTGTCCTTATGAATAGGTATCTACCACACACATGAATTACCCTGAGCTTTTATGGCTTGTGAAATAAAATATTGGGTTTTAACTACAGAAGGGGAAAAGGGGAAAATAAACTGGTATTTAACTATAGATGCAGGTACAGTTGAAGTAACAATAGATAAAATGGATTAATAATCATCCATCATACACTAATCATGTAAATGCCTTCCGAAGTTATATAAAACATGTTACTTAGACACATAAATAAAGTCAGAAATAAAAAGTTCTGCAGTAGAACAATTCGACAGTTGTCCTCTCTTTACACTGAACGTCAGTCAACACAATTGGAAGAACTTTTAATTTGTAATCAAAGTGACATAGATTGCCAAATTTAATCTTCTTAAAATCTTTATTTTAATCTGCTTAAGCACCAAGAAGAGTGTTCTGCATGCTTGTTCAACAGGCTTCTTGGAGCATAAATATTTATATATTTTAACTTTCTTACAAGCATGTTAAAAATATAGGCTTATTGGTTCAGAGATGAGTAGAAAACCCAGAATGTGAGCATACATGGACCAAAGCATGACATAAGCTTAGTGAAGACATACAAGCTCTGTTTAAAGGGAGATGTTTTCCAAGCATTATAACAAAAGTGGATTGGCTCAGGGCAGAGACAAAATATTCAAAGGCAATGTAAACCAGCTAGAGGGCAAATAGCACAGGAGAAATCAGATCAGACTCAAGGCTGTAAAGACATGTTGGAAGAGAAGTTGGATTCCCACTGTTACAAGAGGAGCAAGATGCCAAAAGTTGGTATTGGCAACTTAGAACTTGCTGGTTCTTGCCTTTTGTGTATTCCAAAGGCCCTCTGGAGGAAGCCGCCCCTGTGACATGCCAATAAGGACATCTGGCAAATGATAAAGTGAAGGTGCAAACTCAGCTCTAACTCCAGGAAAATGGAGGACAAGAAGAGACCAGGAAGAAACTCAGTGGGGGAAGAAAACTAAAAGAAGAGACGAGGTTGAAGCAAAAAGAGCGAAAGGAAGAGAAGAAGAAGAAAACTCATTTAGCCTGTGGTGTTAAAGACTGTTGTAGCTTGGGTGTCTCCTCAAAGCCGTCCTAGAGTCTTCTACTTTATTAAAGTAAGATGCCAGTCAATGTCTAAGGTCTCAGAACCCTGGAGACCTGGCTTCCCCCCATGGCCTGCTCCCATTCTTCCTCTCTTCCACCCAACTTCAGCCATACTAACTTTTTTGAACATACCAAACAAATCCCAACCTCAGGGCCTCCATGTTCCCTGTCTCCTTTCCCTGGACTATCTTTTCTCATTTTCTGCCCTGAATCTACATGGCTGGTTCTTTCACTTCCTTCAGGTCTCTGCTCAAATATCTTACTATAAAGGCCTTTTTTGACCACTCTTAATAAAATAAAAAGTCTCCTGTCTTTCTCAAGGCTCTTAACTCTAATTTACTTTCTTCATATCACCCATGGATGCACGACGTATTATTCCTGTATTTCTACATTTGTTTATAATCTATCTTCCCTCTCTTCCAGGGATATAATTACCAGGAAAACTCAGATTTTGGTTATTATATTAATTTCTATGTCTTTAGCATCTAGAATTGTGCTTGGCATGTGGGAGTTGATCAAAAAGTATGTTACTGACTGATTGAATGAATGAATGAGGAGCCTTGTTTAAACTATGTACTGAAGCTCAGATAAACTAAGTATTTATCCAGGTTACTTGGAAAATGAAAGGTTTTCCCATATTAGGCCAAACAATTATCATACCTGTACTGCACATTAATTACATTCAGATTCGAAGTTTATCTTTTGTTTATATAAGTAAATGTGTGTTTTTCTGGTTTGGGGACCTTCTCTTTGGATCATTGTTTTCAAGTTGTCTTACTCTCATCTATTAAGATACTAACCTCATTCTTTTGTTATATGATTGGTTTGCATGTTAATGTACAGATTGAAGATAAGAATTTAGTCTAACTGGCTGGCTGAAATAATTTGTTTAATTATATTACCTAGAAAATCTGGTCAGAAATTGACTAGAAGTGCTTACATCTTTTTGAAGTATTAGCAAAAGACTGCCAAGGTGTAACCCCAGGAGGGGGAGTGGGGTTCCAGGGATCCTGAAGGAGGAGTGGCTTCGGCAAAAGAAGAAGAGTTGGGACAACAGGTTGCAAGTTACAAGCAGCCTCCAGAAGAAATCTCTGCTGCCCATGGAGGGACCTTTACTTTTATACCTTTTTTACAGGTGTTTTTTCAGGTAGTTAATGGATAGCTTCAAAGCCCGAAAGCTTTTTTACTTACATAATTTTACTTACATAGTTACAATCCTTTCTGACATACATTGATTACCTAAGATATAGAGGACATTCTGTTTCCCCGCCCTTCAGACTGCCAGCTGATGATTGGCTCACAGCGGCCCCAGCAACATCTAGCCGATTGGCTCCTCTGCGGTGATGCTCATTGGGCTGTTTCCCTGCCCTTTCAAACCACAGAGATGCTCATTGGGGGACTTCTTTGGCTCCACCCATGGGACCCAACCAATCAGCCTCAAGAGCAGGAGGATTGTGGGAGGTGGAGAGGCTGGTGTGGGGGTGAAAGGCTTGTGGGAAGCCGGTGGTGGCAGTTGGGCTCTGAGGGTTTTTTCCTGAGGAGCTGTTTTGTTTGTTCACAATTGTAGCATGTTCTTGGCCTAGAATCTAAAGTCTGTTTTACTGCAGCTGCCACAATTTGCCCTTGTTCATTAATGTCTCTGGCATCTAAACCCTGTTTTACTGCAGCTGCCATGACTTGCTCTTGTTCATTAATGTCTCTACATAATTTAATATATGTGTTTAAATCTTCATGTTTCCATGGTCTAATGATATCTCTGCACCAACGATTTGCTTGGTCATAAGCCAGTTGTTTTATTAATGGCATTGCTTGTTCTGTATTCCCAAAAACTCTGGTAGCTGTTTGAATAAGCCTATCTACAAATTCAGCATAAGGTTCATTAGCTCCTTGTATTATCTTAGATAATTGACCTTGTAAACCTCCATGTCCTTGTAAAGTCTTCCATGCCCTAATCGCCTCTATAGCAATTTGTGAGTATACTCCAGGATCATATGCAATTTGTTGCTGCTGATCCTCATAAGGTCCCTTTCCTAACAACATATCTAGATTTCTCTGAGGATAACCAGCTGCTGCATTTCGCCTAGCCGTCTCCTTGTAAAATTCCTCATTGGCAACCTTCCATAATAGGTATTGACCTCCATTTAGCACAGCTTTACACATATTAGCCCAATCTGCTGGTGTCATGTTCAAGTTGTTAATGGATTCGACCAAGCTTACAGTGAAGGGTGCTTGAGGACCATAGGTTGTTACAGCCTCTTTTAGCTGCTTCACTGTTTTGAAATTTAAAGCATGGTAAATTCGCTGCCCTCCTACCTCAAATACAGGGCATGTTAATACTTGAGATCCTGTCTCAGGATCCCAACTATCAACTACGGGGATTGGGGGCCTCCTAGCATATGGAGGTGGTGCTGTTGATTGGACACTTATGCCCTCTGGTGATAGAATGGTGTTAGTAGCAGTCTCCTGTAGAGGTGGTGCTGTTGGTTGGACACTTATGCCCTCTGATAGAAAGGTGTTAGTAGCAGTCTCCTGTTGTAACTTTTCCCCTGATGGCTTTTTCTGCTTTACACTTTCTTCCTCTGTCTGACTAGTTCGAGAGACCTTCTCTTTTACTTGAATCTTTTCCTCTGTCTGACTAACTTGAGAGACCTTCTCTTTTACTTGAATCAATATGTCTTCTCCTTCCTCTACCATTGTCTGAACTGAAGGCTTTGGAGTAAGCAAACCAGATACCAATGCCCACAATGTCAATGTGCCAACTGGCAGAGTTCCTGGGCTTTTCTTTTCTATTCTTTTTAAATCTTCACCATGATGCTCCCACTGTGATATATTTAACAACTCCTCCTTAAAAAGCCATGGGCTACATTTTTGTATTGTATCAACGTATGCCCTGACTGCTCTTGATTTTACTGGGATGCCTCCTTCCTCTAACAATTTACTTAACACTCTTTCGGTTTGTTTTTTACTAATTTCTGATCCCATATTTCTACTATAATACAACCCAACAAGATGACGCCAAACAAAACCGAGACAGAATGAAATAAAAAATGGAACCACACAAAATCATTATATCAGCCTTTCTATCCTCCTGAAATGTCCATCCGTCCTTTCTCCCTATCTGTTCCTCAGACGCAAATAGTTTTGGCTCAGATGTGAGTGGTTTTTCTTCCGTCTCACTCATCTCCAGGGACAGGCAACTTAAAACAAAAATGAAGCAAAACAAAAGAGGAATCTTAAAATGGCTACCCATCCTCTCGCCCTGCCCTCAGGGGCAAGCAGTTTACTTACCCTCAGTCGCTCCCCGTGCGAGCCACCAAATGCCGCAGTCTGGCTGGGCACAATTCAGGAGCCACTTGTCAAAAGAAACTAACTTTATTTTTAGAACCACACATGCCAAACAAAACAGCTCCTCAGGAAAAAACCCTCAGAGCCCAACTGCCACCACCGGCTTCCCACAAGCCTCTCACCCCCACACCAGCCTCTCCACCTCCCACAATCCTCCTGCTCTTGAGGCCGATTGGCTGGGTCGCGTGGGCGGAGCCAAAAAAGTCCCCCAATGAGCAGCTCTGTGGTCTGAAAGGGCAGGGAAACAGCCCAATGAGCATCACCTCAGAGGAGCCAATCAGCTAGATGTTGCTGGGGCCGCTGTGAGCCAATCATCAGCTGGCAGTCTGAAGGGCAGGGAAACAGCCCAATGAACATCACAGCAGAGGAGCCAATCAGCTAGATGTTGCTGGGGCCGCTGTGAGCCAATCATCAGCTGGCAGTCTGAAGGGCGGGGAAACAGCCCAATGAACATCACAGCAGAGGAGCCAATCAGCTAGATGTTGCTGGGGCCGCTGTGAGCCAATCATCAGCTGGCAGTCTGAAAGTTTGCTGGCAGCTGGAAGTTTGCTGGGGCCCCATTGGCTGTGGCTCTCAACACTTTCTGACATACATTGATTACCTAAGATATTGAGGACATTGTTCAAAATATTTTTCTGTAACCTTAGTCAATCATGATTAAGCTTTTATGTTTTTACCTCAATCACTAGTTACGAGGCGATGCAACTAGACTACATGACTCCTGACCTATTATTCACTTCTAACTTTAAAACATACCTATAATTATTTCATTAACCTTTAACTTTAAAGCATACTTATGATTATTGGTAAGCTTTCTTACTTCTAAACTAAAATCCCAGTAAAACACACTTAAAGTAATGAAAGTCTATTATTTAAAAGCCTACTTACTCTGAAGTGCCTCTAAAATGTAACTATGTTAATTTTAGATTATTCTATTTTTAATTTCTAAGGTATTTTTTTTCATATGACCTATTTAACTGATTTCTTAAAGAACTTCCTTGATCCTTGGTCAAAACACACCAATTCTTATGTCTTTGTAATCTTTAACTAAAGGGCAGGCTTTACACTTCAACCCATTTGTCATTTATATTAACTATGTGTTTTCCATTTTCATCATAAGTTTCTGTGTAACACAAAAACCCAGACTGTGAGCAATGTATTTTTATTAGCCTCTTTTCCTCAAAAGAGATACCATAAGTTACATACAGTGGTCCTTGTACTGTTGGCACAGCAATTGTTTTTCTGTAGCTGGACTGCTGTACAGGTTGTGGCTTTAGGATGGGATGGGGGGTGGGAGGGCTAGTGTAAATTGTTAACCATGGGATAAATATTTCTTGTTGTTCAGGCTTGAAGAATAACACTATTGTTTGTATCCTGAGAGATATTGAAATGCACCTCATGGCATGTCTCAATTGTATCCTTAGTCTCATTCTGGGAATTTTCCTGCAATCTCAGGAAATACATACTTTTATTAATGATTGACATATGCCCTGTTATCTATATCATGAGTATCATAAACAAAACACTTAACATTCCTAATGGTTCCAATTTCCAGATGGTGCGGTCCTGCCGCAGCATCCCCCACACTATGACCCTGTCAGAGAGCCGGTGCAGGAACCACGCCTTCACCAAAAGACAATTTTAAATAAGAAGTGTTGGAGAATCCTAGGTATAAAGATCTCAAAAACAGAAGCTCTTCACCAATTATGTGAAAAGGTATAAACTGCTTGAAACTTAGACACAGCTCAGTAATAGAGGAATGAGAGAGTCCTAATTGTAAACTACTAATATAATTATATTTTTATTTCATTTTTTTACCTAGGTATATGGGCATGTGTGTGTGCCAAAATAAAGACAAATTAAGTTATGAAGAAATAAAGGTATATTTTCAACATCTTTAAGGGTATAAGAATTTGTTATTGGGTATGTTAGTTGCAGCCTCAGTTAGCCTCAGTTAGTAAATAAAATTTAGAATCTTTCTTTGTCAAGAGAATGAGGTGAACGGGGTACCTTTTGAAGAATATGTCTGTTTAAGATTTGGACTGAGGAACATACTCATGTCTAACTCTGAACACTGTTCTCATTATGGATATGCTATATTCGCCTTCACCAAGTAGAGTCAAATAACAAAGATGTGAATAAAACAACTTGATTTCAATAAAACTCGTTACATTCTTTTCTCTTCCTAGCCTAATATGCTTAAGCCATTCTTTGGCATTTCCCCCAAGTAATCTTAAAATATTATATGTCTGCTTTAACTTGTCTGTGATGATTCATATTTAAAGAAGAAGAAGCAACTTCAGTGAAGGAATATCTGTGAAATTGCCCTTTAGCCTGGAACTCATCACATCATGTCACAGAAACCTGCATAGTCATGAGCCTTAAGTTCAAAAACAAAGCACAACTCTACAGCCAGTGTCACAGACTCAAATTTTATATGTAGAGAAAGCAAAATCTGTTAAGGTGACAATTGAAATCTATCTTTTTAGTAAAATGAATGTGTATGCACTTGCATCACACAACATACATTTACCTTAAGGCACTTTGAAAAGAAAATAATAAAATCAATATAAATTGTGTTCAGAATTCAGCAACAACATTTTTAGTGTCCCTCTGCATCTTGCGTTTATCTAATGCATACTCTATCTATTAGCCTGGGCCAAGGAAAATGCTAGTTCATAGTACCCAAAGTGCATGTTCTTCCCACAGTGATTGCATTGTTCACGGGAGGCAGAGAAAAATTATACAAGAGAGAGTTTATAAGTTTTTCTGCCAAAATTTAGCATTTTCAAATTTGCCCCTGAAGAACCTTCTACTTTTGAAGTTATATGTACTAACAACATGATTCCAGGCTCTGTCAATGTGTTTGTCCTGCCCCAGGAGCCGCTCCTGTTCCCTCTAGAGGAGAGGATAGGTGTGAGTCATGGAAGGGTGTGCCCCCTCTCTCTGGCAGATACTTGAAAAGAAGCTGTGGACGCTGGGAGCCAGAGACAAAGGCATAACACCAAGCCTCTCCTACCTTCAGGACTCACGTAGAACTTACCTAGTCAAAAAATTAAAAGAACGGTGTAAACCAGTTTATTTCTTGGATTTATTTCTAGTGGCTTCTTTGTTGAAATATAGGTAAGGATCTTTGCATCTCTCATATATCCCAAAAATATATCTCCTTTTGTTTTTATATTAATAAGTTTCTATATCCAGTCTACCTTGAGCCAAGTGATAGAAGATGAATCTCAATCATTTGGGGTTTTATTTTCACCTTGACTTTTCTGAGGTTTAGTGTTAATATTTGCCAGCTCTGATCGGGGGGCACAAGGGCAGGGGAAGGAGAGAGGGTGATGTTTGGAAACTGACTCATACCAGTGGTCACTGAGGCAGTGCCCACACTAATCACAGAGCAGAGCTTCTGGGAGCTTCAAACCAGGAGGCTCTATTGATCCTATGGTAAACCCTCAGAGAGACTAATCAACACAAAGATGTCTGCTTAAATGGAATTAGAGTTGGGAGCTGAGAACAAATTAAATTGCCAGAAAGAAAAAATAAATTGCAAAAATTTTTGTGTATTACAAGCTCATATTTTTGGGAAAAGAATAATTTCTTTATCACTCTTTTCCCCTCCCTACTCACCCATAATTAAACTCTTTGGCTTTTCTGTTCCCCCAAGTCGTAATGTTTGTCGGACAGGGACAGTTTCAGAGTCTCTTGAAACTCCCTAAGGCACCATCTAGAAGAAAATGTATCTTATATGCTGGCAAGTCTGATAGTTTCTTTATAGATAGATATGAGACTGCTAAGCTTTGGTGAATTTATTTTCAAGCAGAGGCTAGTATTTCAGTGATGAATATGATAATAAGATGAATATGCAAAATGTAGACAGGGACTACCTAAAGTTCAATGATGCTACACAGAAAGCATCCCAGCACAGGACACAACATGGGCCTTCATCAGAGATCACACACCAGATCCAACTCCTTCAGGCAGCATGTAGAGGATGGATAGACAGAAAGACAGACACAGTTCTATTATTCTCATCAGAAGAACAGAAAGAATAAAGCCAATTGGAAGTTTGAGTTTCAACTTAATAGAAGAGTTTACCTTTCTGAGTACGGATAGTAGCATTACGACCAGATTGACAAACTTGTCTGGAAAATATTTTCTAGCCCAGATAAAATTAAGGAATTTTGATTTTCCAAATTCTTGTACAACAAAGTTAAACTTTTCCTGATTTTGTATTTTATATCTCACTAAAATTACTTAAATAGGAATAAATATCTTTGTATTTTAATACAAAATTGATGCATTTGCTTAATTGGGTATTTGTATCAAACATTACCAATTATGACATTGGTGTTTAGTTTTCTTTGTGACCATTAACAATGACCATTTTTGTAGCTATAAATTCTTACCAAAAGGGTACAATGTTTTTACAAATAACAAATTAGTATATACTGTTATTCTTATTATCATATCTATTTTTGCTTTCATTCATTTGATTGTCACAAAAGGATCCTGATTTTTCAATTAGACAAGAGAATGATGGTCCTATTTATTTCTGAAAATATTTATATCCTTTCAGATGTCCTAGGATTTCTTTCCAAAGTGAAGGGAGGCATTTTTTAAAATATTTTGTTTTAGTTGTAGTTGGACACAATACCTTATTTTATTTTTATGTGGTACTGAGGATCAAACCCAGCACCCCACATGTGCTAGGTGAGTGCTGTACTGCTGAGCCACAACCCCAGCGCCAGGGAGGCATTTTTAATTCCTGAGGCAGTAGAGAAATAGGGAATGACTGCTTAAACGTTTTCCTTCTGCAGTACTGAAGATGTTCTGAACTAGATTGTGGTGATAGGTGCACAAATTTCTGAATGTACTAAATGCAACTGAATTGTACACTTACCAATGGTTGAAATGGTGAAATTTATAGTTTGTGACCTTCACTACAATTTGTTAAAAAACCAAAGACAAAACACAAGCTTTGAAATTCAAATGTGGAACCACAATAAGTTATCAGAGCATAGAGGGTTGCCAACTTACCCTGGACACTAAGTTTTCCATTTATGCAACCAACTCTAATTCTAAATAATAAAAAGCTGAAAAGAAGCTGTTTAGTCTCATAGCACCTTACAAACACACACTTCAAAATTTTGTTCTTTGGTGGTAGAAAATAAACTCAGAATGCAAAAGTCAATCATAATTCTATTCTCTTGGAAGACTCTATTCAGGTTTCTTCCCCTCGTTCCCCTGAGGTAAGCACAAACATTTTGACCCTGGAAAAAGAGCAGATATTGTTTTATACCATATTCAACTACATGATTTTACTGACTATATACCTAACCCAATTTTCCACTATGTGTAGGCAATGTTCTACATGCTTTAAATATGTTCATTAATTTAATCATCCTGAGAATCCCATAAAGTTGGTATTGTTGTTCTGACTTTAAAGATGAAAAAGCTGAGAGAGGATATAGAGCCTAAGAGACCCCGATAGTAACAGAGCCGGGATTCACATCCAAGCAATTTGGCTCTGGTATCTGTGCGCCCAACTATTATGACTCAATATTTTACTAAATCAATACTGCTGGACACATGGAATTTAGTCAATGTTTTGCTACTACAGACAAAAATCTAATGAACATCCTTGAAGTCAAATACTTGCACACAAAAATAACGATCACAATAAAAGTTCCTGCAATTGAAATTGTGTTCCAAAGTATATTTAAAATTTAAGGCTTTAGATTCAACTAACAAATTTTTTAAATAAACAGTCTCACCTTTGTGAGGGATCACTTTCATACATGGGGAAAAGATTCACTATGAAGTACATACTACCTTATTTGGTTTGGATCATCTTGTGATAAAAGTCAGACATTATCTATCAAGTAAGTGAAGGAACCCAGATTGGAATATTGAGTGCCTGCTTTGGATTTTTGTTAGTTAAACTCATAATGTTTTCCCTTGACTATACTTGTCTTCAAAATACTTGTCCTCAAAACTCCTGTATGACGGAACTATTTCTGGAACACCTTGCAATTATAACTACCTTGTAATTATAATGAGAAATTGATTCATGAGAAATCAAAATCCAATGTAAACATATACATAGGTAGATACCATTTAAAAAGCAGTACCTCAAAATAGCAATCTCACCTCAAAGTATAATATATATTAATGATATTGACAACTTGATAATGTCCCATTCTTTGAAATATTCCCCACAAATACAACAGTGACTCTGTTGAGGAATTCTATTTCTATGCTAACCTGAAAAACAATTTTGCAATTTACACCAAATCAGTCTCTAAACACAGTACAGACAAGAAACCATATTAGCACTGTTTTATTATATTGTATGACTGTAAGTACTCTTTACACATTGAATCTTTGCTTATTTTAGCCTGCCAAGTTTCTTTAAAACAAAGTAGCTTCTTCTAATGACAAAATTAAAGCTGTATTTAAAACATGGCAAAATAAACCCCATTGCACTTGAGATAATTAACTGCTTCCTTATAAATGTAAGAAAAAAATCTGCATATTTACAATTTTAAAACCCAAGGGAAAAATGTAAAGTTTTTTTTTAAAAAAGATTTTCTTACACACTAAAATAGCATAATTTTCACCTTATACATGGAAGAAAAGAATAATTCTACATGTTAAAATGATTATATTAAAACTAGAAGTCTTGGAAAATGACTGTATCAAAAATCTAAGTCTAAAAAACCTAGATTTCAGCAGTAAATGAGATAAAAGAAAATGGAGAACCCAATGCAAAGTTTAGAACCACTTATAGGGTAAAGACCTTCTTCATATCCAGAGGGAATCAAGCTTTCTTCTTGAGTGCCTTGTCTGTTCTGCACAACCAGTTCAGACCCATCCTGAAAACCTCAGATTCATCATGCAGCCCGCCCTCTCCCTATTCCACACTCCAAACAAGAAGAGACATGATGAAGGGGTTCTCCACAATCAAACCACTGCTGCACTGACTTAAGAAGGGAAAAGTAGGGCCAGGCATAGGAAAGAGTTATGAGGCAGACCACTGGCCTTCACTACCACTCCCAGCATTTGCTGGTGTCTCTCCATGACCTTGAAGGCCTGTTGCTCTCTGACTTTCCAAATATGCCACTCAGGCTGGCGCTCTTCCAAAATGACAATTTGATCTCTTGGGTCTGCCCTTCACTGTATTCTCAAGGACAACTTGATCTCTTTCTTTCATGCATTCTGAATTCCAGATTTCTTCTATGCAACATTTCTTGTTCCAAAATAAATTGATTAAAAAACAATAATTTACACGGAAAGATGATTGAAAATCTAGAGTATTGGCCATTTAAGTGAATGTCTCCTAGAAGTTTGGGGGACAGTGATGACAGAGAAATAAAAGAAGGGGGCTCTTGAAACCTGGGTTATCATGAATCAAGCCAGTGCCACTTTATAACAAGACAGTGAGTCAGGAAAACATGTCATAGCTCCCTGTTTCTGATTAGAATACAGTATAAAGGATGATAATTTATAGGATTGAGTTGATGGACAGTCACTGCCAACTGGATGGTCTCAGTAAGATTTGCCTCCCCGCTCCATGTAGCCACTAAACTGTGACTTAGAAGACATGGGTATTTGGTTCTAAATAAAAAAGATGTTCATAAATTGAAGAGAGAGAAAAAAATGATAGAGGATTTAATTTCAGCAGAGATAATGTTTAAAATATGGTTTTAGTATTTGCTACTAGGAAAAACAGCTTATTTCTGTAACCTTCCACCAGAAAGCTGGGAGTCCTAACTATGGTGAGTATTTACTTGTCTGCTACTAATTTGTGGACACAGAAATCTTTATACTGCAAAACAAATTTACTGTTCCAGTTGCTTCCCTCCTTTCTTCCTATTGAAGAAGTATAATTTAAAAGACAAGTATAATTTGCTTACAAGTTTAAGCAAATTATACATGTGGACATAAACTGTCCTGATAAACTCAGTTATCACATAGTATGTAAGAACTAGGCATAAGAAGCTCTGTTTTTTTTTAAACCTCTGATTGTTATTAAAGGACAAACCTCAGCCCAGCCTCATTTTAAGTTGTTTCATTTTTGTTTTAATTTCATTTTTAATGTTAAATTGATAATAATTTCATACCCATACATATTAATTTCAAACTGTATACCTATAGACTATTGCCACTCAATGGGCTAGTTCAGCAAATATTGCCTTCAAGGTCAAATGAGGAATTTGATAGTGGGAATGGGGCGAGGGTTGGTCCCAAATCTTCAGAGCAACAAAAATTTTAATTTAACTTACTCTTAATGATTTTTTTCCCAAAACTTTGTTCATATTTAATATTTCTTGTCTATTTTTAACCTACCCCTTGAAATGAGTATATAATAATAGCTTTACTATTTTTGAACTAATATTTACCCAAAACATTTATCAGAAAAATATTTTTAGAAAGTAGATCCTTTATAGACCGTAATTCCAATACTATAGCATGATATTTGCTAGTTGTCTGTTTTAACATTTTTCACTTCTTGGAAAAGATAAATTACAAATTGCTTCTAAAATACAAACTTGGTAAGTCATATAATTCAAAATCTAGAAAAATCCATTATATATACAGATGCTCCTATACATATGATGGGGGTTTGTTTCAATAAAACTGTCATAAGCCAAAAACGTCATTAAACTGAAAATGCATTTGATACACCTTATTTACCAAACACCGTAGGTTAGCAACGCAATACCCTGTGAAGCATCAGTTGCTTCTCATCCTGATGGCCCAAATGACTGGGAGCCGAGGCTCATTGCTACTGCACAGCATTACAAGAGTGTCATAAAGCCTATTGCCAGACTGGGAAAAGGTCAAAATTCAAATTTCAAAGTCCAGTGTCCCATGAATCTGTATCATTTTCAGATTATCACAAAGTCAAAAAGGAAAAGAACAACAACAACAACAACAACAACAACAAAAAAACTGTAAGTCAAACCACTGTTAAGTCCAGGACCATGTATATCTGATTTTGAAACATCCAGAATGCCTCACAAGGACATGTCTAATTGCAGCACTGTGACATTATCTCTTCGTGCATGCTTCTGCTAATGTAAGAAATTTGGGTTCCAAATTATTTAGAAAGTCAAGTCCATCGTCTTCCTGTTTTTCACTGCAGCAACCTACAGAACCAGCTGGAGATCCCCTTCCTTCGTAGTTATATGTGAGGACATAGTCTTGCGATGGCATGTGGTCTTCATTCTGATTATACACATGCAACTTCTGTAAAATTAAAAGAGAGAGAGAGAGAGAGAGAGAGAGAGAGAGAGAGAGAGATTGTATTATTGTTTTAAACAACGTAAACGTATGAACATAAAATTTATTTTTTATTTACCTTTCATGTTTAATTTTTAACCAGTGTGTCCTCTAATGGATTCCTACACACAAAAAATGCACATGATTGGTCTATATTATCACCATATCATAAAGTCAATATATTTTACATTTCTAATAATCCACACAAATAATAGATTATGTATACAAATGCTATATTTAAGTATATCAGTATTATCATTATATTTGTCCTTATATTTTATTCTAGCATTCAGGCTAGTCCCCCTAGACAATATATATATATATGACTGGAATTTGAGCTTTGCTATAGAACATCTTTCGTTCTGAGTTAAAGTTCTGGCTTTACCAACTAACTATGACTTTGAACAAGTTACTAGTAAGACCTTAAGTCTCTATTCCCTCATGTCCAAAATGAGAATAAAGACAGTAACCAACTCACATGATTACTTTGAAAATTAATGATAAAATAACACAAGAAATAGACACTTATTATGCCAAGCATATTATAATTGTACAATAAATGTCAACTAAAATCACTATTATATGCAGTTGTAGAGTAGGAAAGAATTACCATATTGACTTCAGAATCAAATTTCCAAGATAATTAAAACATAGCAAAATACAGAAATGCACAAGATAATTCACTGAAATTAACAATAATCAATATAAACCACATTGCAAAAACTGGATTTTTTGTAATAAAGAAGTCGACCATATCTATTCCCATTGCTATCTTGTCTGCCAGACTGTCAAACTTCTGTTCCTCCTCCCTTTCCCCACCTGCATGCCCACCTTTCTCTAAACGGATGTTCCTTTGGTTGGCTGATGTTATCAAGTGCCTTTCTTCATGACCTTGTTCACCTTTCCTTTCATTAATCTCATTAGCAGGTGTGTACTCTTAAGCTTTCCTCTTTCTCAACCTGATCTTACATGAATACAAGAGTATTCATCCGTCTTCAAACAGATAAAGGATTAACATTTGAAATGACAAAAAACTAAAAATGCTAAGGACATATGATAACCTACAGCCCTACCACAGGATGTTGCCCATTTGCTGTCCACCCAAGGGACTAAGCGTCCAGTCCTTTCTACAATGGCAATGGTACCCTAGTTTCAAAGAGGTAAAAACTTAACATCAGGAAAAATATTTGATCCAGTGGCTTTCTATCCTAACTTAACATTTAAGTCACCTTAGAAACTTTTTAAAAGAAGCCAAATCAATTAAATTAGAACCTTTCCAAGTGGAGCATTGGCATTAGTATTTCCCACAATCTTCTTAAGGGATTTTGATGTGAACTGAGAATCCCTTGTTCTTTCACATTCTTGCTTTCTTCTAGATTAAAAACACTTCATTTTTGTGTGGTGATTTATCTACTAAAAAGATTTCATACAAAGGTGACATTTAAAAAATATTTCAAAATTGCTAAGAGAGCAAATCTCTAATGTTTTTACCATACACACATACAAAAAAAAAAAAAAAGGTTTCTTGGGTGATTTTATCATTCTACCTCATATATAGATACCATACCCAATATCAATATACAATTATAATGTGTCAATGTAGAATAAACTTAAAAGCTAAAAAACAAATAATAAATAAATATCTCATATAAATAATATTCATTTTCATTCTCAATAGCATACAAATATTTTTGTTTTCACATGCTTGAAATACATGCTTGAATTGGGAAATTTGGAATCATGACAAATTAGAATTTTCCCCATTCTTCTATATCAAAAGAATTCATGAGGTAAGTGAACACTTATATTTAAAACTTTAATAAAAGGTACTAGACCTCTAATTTTATGGAAGTGAATATGACAGAGGAAATGATTTTTTAAGTAGCTAATGTAACAAATCAAAGAGCTTATTTAAAAAATGACCAGAGAAAGCAAGAGAAAGAACATGGAACAATATATAAAAGCAATCTCTGAAAATATACACATATTAAACTTCAAAGTTGAAGCACGTAGGGAAACTCACTTCTCCAAGTCGGGGCTGAGTGAAATTGTGCCACTCGGAGTAAGTGTATCTACAGTTGTCCACATCCACGTGTCCTCCCCTGCAGGAATCCAGCGTGTGATGATGCCCAGCCCCCCGGCAGGAGTCCAGGGTCTGGTGTCCTTTCACCATTTCGATAGTTTCCTGCCCTCCATTTCTGATTCCAGATCCCAAGGTGCCACAAAAGCCGTGACTAGAGTTGTTGGCAGTCTGGGCTGTGAATCCATTAGCAGAACACTACAATTTAATACAAAATAAAGTAAAACCATCTGTGTTGGGAGGAAATGAATTTCAAATAAAGTAGCAAGAAGGCAAGGGAGAGATAACATTCATTCAACCTTCTATGTATTCATTCATGTTTTCAACAGACATTTATCAATATTTACTATAAGTGCAAAGGCACAGGGATACAAAAGTAGACATAGTCCCTCTGTGACTGCAAGAAGCTTTTATTCTAATAAGAAAAAAAAAAGATGAGACTTTTAAGAATGTGTTTACTCTACTGTGTAGGTGAACACAAAATGCTAGCAACACAGAGGTCAAAGATTAAAACACAATCCCAGAAAGAATAAGTGGAATAGACTGGGAAAACTCTGAGCTGAGGGACTAAAAACCTGTAGGAGTTGGGGAAGAATGCAATACTGTAGAAGAGTCTGGAGTCAAAGGTAAATGGGGTACTTACTGCAGGGGTCCTCAACTTCAGTGACTTGAGAATGGCTACCACATGAAGTTGAGAGAGAGGGAGAGAGAGACGGTGACAGGCACACAGAGAGATGAAAGAGGGCCAAAGGAGAAAAAGATTGCACAGAGAGATGAAGGAGAAAAAGTCCTCCATGATGTGCTAAAAAAATTCCAACTTTATCAATGAGATTATTGAGACCCAATGAAGTGTTTTAAATTATTACAGAGAGGAACACATTTTAAAAATATCATTCTAGATAATAATGTAAAAGATAAATAAGATGGAGACAAATTAATATCATGAAGATCAGATGGGGCCACTGAATTATTCCCCATGAAAAATTATAAGGACCTAAACCTAGGCAGATACTGATGAACTCAAAGTGGATGGACTCCATACAGAGTATTCTGGTGGCTAGATGGATGAGCAGCAAAGGGAGAGTCAGGAATGACTCCTTTTACTTGGCCAACTAGATAATAATACAATTCACTGAAATAAGAAAGAAAAATGTTCTTATGGGCAAGAGGAGGGTGAGCAACTCAATTTTTGGAGTCATGTATTTAAGACACATGAAGTTTCAAGTTGAACATATAAATATGCAGCCTTAGAGCTCATGTGAGAGACCTAATCTGGAGACATAATTCTGGGAGTCATAATTTTGGGGTGATAGTTGAAACCTCAGGAATAATTAAGGTACTCAGAAAATTGTAGAGCAAAATTTTAAAAGGGTTAAGGATAGAACCACAAGAAAAAATCATGTCTCAAAGCATGGAGAAGGGAAATACAGCTGTGACAGGATCTGTCTAAAACAACCACTGAGATAATAGAGGGAACTAAAAAAGTAGGACTCTGAAGCCATGCAGACAGGATTATGAGAAGGAGGGAATGACCAAGCAATTTTTAAAAATTTGGAGCATGATAAGAATTAATTCAAATACAGGACGTTGGGGCTGGGGTTATAGCTCAGAGGTAGAGCGCTTGCCTTGCACATGTGAGGCACTGGGTTCCATCTTCAGCACCACATAGAAATAAATAAAGTAAAGATATTGTGTCCATTTTTAAAAAAATCTTTTAAAAAAATACAGGATATGCCCATTGGATAAGTAAAAAAGTGGAAAAGTAGTCATTGGTGACCTTTGTCAAGGAAATTCCAAAAAGTACCGAGTAAATAGGAAGTAAAATTATAGATGAATCTGGTATATTTTTTTTCTCTTTCCAGAAGTTAGTTCAAAAAAAGAATGAGAGAGCGAGGGAGGGAGGGTAACTAGCCAAGTGTCAAGGAAATGCTTTGAAATGAAAGAGATTGATTAAACATTAACTTAGCCCTGGACCTTCACTCCAGCACTCTGGGCCACAGGTCAGGGGTTATTTATAGCAGTAAATTGCTGTGTCAGCTGACTATGCACCATTATGCTACTGTCACAACAAGAACCTTCACTATAATCAGACTGTCCATTGTGCCATCTTCTTATTGATTTAATGTTTCTACTATTTAATGTCTAGAGTCTTTAATGAAACTGGAAGATATTCAAGTTCAAATGATTTATATAACCTGAAATATATCTACAAGTCATGCATGTTATCTTGTTGCCTTTGGGGGGAAAAAATCAAAAAAAGAGAATTGAAAAGTAGCCATTTGGTGGCAGTGCTACCCCATATTTAGACTGCTGCTACAGTCAAATTCCATTATAAGAAAAAATTAATTCCTGACTATTAAATCTCCATGATGGTGAAATTTTGTCATAATAAATACATATCCAAGTTAATGAAAGACCTGAAAATACACAAAAATCTATGCCGATGTTGACCCCACAGTGCCAGACACTGGATCTATTCTCTATTTTCTTCCTGCTCACATTTATCTGCTTTCTTCCAAAGTTTCACAGGGTATCAACTACTCCCTACTCAGGTCAATAATTCCCCAGATTTACTTTTTCTGATTTTTCACCCAACCCTCGACCCCTCTGAATACTTTTAATTAAAACTCTGATACAAAACTAAAATCATCACCTTTCTTCATTGTACTTATGAGAATTTATGTAATCACTGTGAAATGTTGTTAAAGTTTGTAAAAATTTCCTTAAAATTATGTTCTGGCATGAATGAATGATACCAAGCACCTTATAGAATACTACTACTACTTCAACTTCTACTAATTATAATAATAGTAATAAAAGTGTTCCTAATAGAGAACGGGTAAATATGGTAAAATGGCCAATCAATACCATCAGATCTAGCATCAAATGGCAAAAAACAGATATTAAGTAAAGCTTATCAATTCCATTTTCACATATAAAATAAGAACTTACTATGACTCAGGGCTACTTAGCACCTAAACCCATTTTCTGACATACTTTACAATTGTGGAGATAATCATAGCATTCTGCAAGTAGACATGTCAAGCATAGATGGCTGTGATTTTGCATAATGATGAGAAGGAGGTAAAGAGTCACATGGTAAATAAGAAAGGCTTCCTCATTTGGAGATATAGAAAATGACACACATCATCATTGTTCCTGCCTATACCCTCTGCCACTTTATCTATACTTTTTACTTTGTCCTTCAAATTCAGTAAACAGCTAAACATTATGTCTTCAAAAATATGTCTTTTTCATTCCTACTTTAAAATTCACTTTTCCATTATCCTAATAGTGCTATCTCATGTTTAAACTCTCAGAATATCTAGAGCCTTAACTTCTTCCCTAACACACACACACACACACACACACACACACACACAAAAGGCTTTCTCTTGATCCCTCTTCTGATTCAGCATGTCAGAAGTGACTGGCATGATGTCACTCTCCTCTGAAAAAGTCTGGCCTGACTCTTCCTACCAAGAAAATAAAGTCTTTCTTGTGATAAAATCCCAGCTCGCACCTCTCCCTTTCAACCTTTCATCTGAAGCCTCTATGCCAACATGGTTTCTTCCATTCAAAGCAATTTATTTACTATTTGTCCCAACAGTCCCTAGACTTTGCCATCACCTTTATTATTCTTTAGACCATTTTCCCCTCTCTAGTTATTCTCTCCATATCCTCTAAGTTACAATGAAAGCCACACCCCTTTTCCCAGGCCTTCCTAGTTGATTCAAACCATAAAAGCTATACTTATAGATAATAGGTGTCTTTGAATTCCAACAGTGTTTTATCACACTAGTTTACTGTCATATTCTTATTTATCTTTTCCATTAGATTCTGTTTCCCATAAGAAGAGCCATGCCTTGTAAGTATTTTTTCATATCTATCCCACAAAATGATAAGCATAGAACTAAGCAGCTCTAAGGAAACAGGGTGACAGTAATGGTCCATATCCCCATTACAATTTTTAAACATTATTTTTCTACTTATCTTGAAAACTTTTAGAAAGTTTTTTAAATCTTATTACAAAATAATCAAAGAATAAGATTAAATGAATAAGCTTTGGAAACGTAATTGAAAAGAGCAGCCTAAATATTTTTGTCACAATAAATTCACATCAAAGAATCAGCTTTAAATCATAATACTAAAGAAAGAAAAATAATAATTCCAGAAAATTATATACTTACATTGTGTGCATACATGAAAATATAATAATGAATCCCATCATTATATACTACAATGCACCAGTTTAAAATATGGAAAAAAGAAATTTTTAAAAAATAGTCAATTCATTTGACTCAAAGTTCTCAAAATAAATAAATGAAGTAAAAAAAAATATAACTAAAACACAAATCTGGTTTAATATATTTAATAAATACTACTATAGAAACATTTGAATACTGACAATCCAAATACTTATACTTACAAAATTGGACCTGATTAGAAATGTAAATAAACTCCTATTTTGGAAAAGCTTCATGAGGATGAGTTAAAGGAAACAAATGATAGTAGATAAAGATTCATCAAAAAAAAAAAAAACCTACTTACCACTCTATCATCTCCAGGTGCTTCTGTGTTCGATATAATTAAGTTCTGCTGTGCTAAATCTTCAGGGAAACTTTTCCCTTTTCTGGCACTAACAACTCCACATACTAAAGTCAGCAATACAGCTAAGTTAAAAAACAAACAAACAAACTTAATTTAACATATGCAGAATAAAATAACCATGTACAACTACAATCAGTCCTCATTTCTCATAACTTAGGGGCTACTAGAAGAAAATGAAACTAACAAGCACAATTTCCCATGAATTATCTTGGCCTTCTAAGTTAATAAACCACAACTTAGCTTAGATTTTAAAATTTGAAAGAATCGTATATGTGATTTGATAATTTTCTGATTTAAGGGAATTCTGCCCACCACATTAAAGCATATGAGTTAAGTAACACATTTAAAAATCATTGACATTCATTTAAGACAAAGATACTAAAGAGACTTACTGATTCCCAAAAGGGTGACTATATAAAAAGATGACAAAACAGATCCTTTTCTTTTGGGGGGTAGAGGGCTACTGGGGATTGAATTCAGGGGCATTCAACCACTGAACCTTATCCCCAGCCCTATTTTGTATTTTATTAATACAAATAAGCAACTCAAGGTCCCTCTGAGTTGCTTAGTGTCTCACTTTTGCTGAGACTGGCTTTGAACTTGCAAATTTCCTACCTCAGCCTCCCCAACTGCTGGGATTACAGGCATGTGCCACCACGCCCAGCTCAAAACAGACTCTGTTCTAAGAGTAGATTTATCTCTAAGTATCTTCATTAAACCTAGTTTGCATCTATCTATCTAGAATTTTTGTTCTATATCATAATTATGGGAGGTTCATAATTTATGATAATAAAACCAATAGTAATACCAACAACTCTTTACAATGATTTAAGGACCCAATAATAGATTGGCAAAGCTACAGCCTCAAATCACCCACCATATGTTTTTGTATGGACCATGGGCTAAGACTTTATATTTTTAAATAATTGAAAAATCCAATAATAATAAAAAACAATAATAATAATGACATGAAAATTACATGTAATTTGAACTTTTAGCTTCTGTATCAAATTCTATTAGAATACAACTATGTCTATCATTTACGTATTTCCTATGGCTACTTTTAATTTCAAGGGCAGATTTGATTAAATACAACTGAAACTGTCTGCACAGTTTAAAAAATATGCTTTCATGTCCTTTATAGAAAAAGTGTACCAACTCTTGCCTACTCAAGAGTTCTCCTTTTCTGGTACATAGCAGATGTTCAATATATATATTTATTTTGTATAACTAAAAAGAACCAATAAATTATATATACATATTAATATATATCATTTATGCTATAGATAGATAAGATAGTTGGGCTGATGAAAAATAACAAACGCTTATTAGAAATTTACCAGAGACTATTCTAAGCATTTCAGATGAATTAACTCAGCTAATCCTCAGTGCTACCCCATACAGTAGGTTACTACAACTGTCCCCTTTTGCAGATTAGAAAACCTAAAGTTACATAACTTGCCCCAGGACCTATAGCTTGCGAGTAATAAGGGCTGGGTATAAATCCAGAATCTTGCTCTTAAGCACTACTCCTATCACAGAACAGAGCTAATCCAAGCTAGAGCATGGACAGAAGTAAAAGCAGAGGGAATTATGATGTCATTAGGAACTACATAGTTGGCAGAGGGAGGCTAATAGAATTCAAAATTTGCAAGATAAACCCAAGATGAGATTTCTGTGATGTGAACATCTCCCCCATGTCTTTGGCTGAAAGGCAAGAAGACATGAAATGAAAGGCTTTTGTGAACTCTCATATCAGGATTTTTGTGAACTCTCATATCAAGAGATGCTTCTTTTTAGCCCTGAAAGGTGTGGTAACACCAGGATCAAGGAATAGAAACTGTATGTTAGTAGATTTAGTGCAATCTAAAAAAATATTTAACAATTCTGTCCACATTATGAAGTTTTCTATCTCAAGAAAGAGCATGTTTCCTTCCATAGTAAGGTCTCAAAACAAACTCAGATAATAACACAAAGGGAACTTTTGAGGATATTCACATCTGATGGATGCTTGCACAAGCTGACTGAAGACCCATTCCTGCACTCAGATCTTCTATTATGCATGTGAACATGAAGTAAGTGACAATACTTACAAAACAGTAGTGCTATGCCCAGTAATATTGCAAGGATGGCCCATTTTCCAAGTGACACGTCTGCACTTCTTGAAGTTGAGACACACTGACTGGGATGAGTACAGTCACAGACATCAACTCGCAAGTTTCGGGTTGCAGATTGGCCCGCTCTGTCTTTCACAGTAATAGGAATGATATATTTTTGAAGTTCAGCATTTTTCCGGTATGACAGACGGGCAGCTGTATCTGTAAGAAAATTTTGTAAAAAATAAAAAGTTGTTTTCGAATGATCGTGTGTTTTTCCCTTAGCATCTGTTTGATCACACTTGTTTTTAAAGGCATTATTCTTAGGAGTTGCCAGCCATATGAAAATAAATATAAATGGAGAAATACCTTCAACCCTTTCAAGGAATACTATAACTTAACATGTTACCCCTTATAACTCTGTGGAAGGAGGCCATAAAGAAATAATTTGGCATTGGAATGACCCAGTAGCCTTCCAGCAATATTTAATATTCCTATCTATGCAAACTAGTAGTGCTAGATTGAATCTTAATATACAGCTCGAGCAGTTTTCTTTAGTACCAGTTCATACACACATAAAGAATTTGCATTCTCTTATCCATTTACCTCTGTTGTCTGTTCCTTATCTTTAGGGGGAAAGAAAGTTTTTAAGGCTCTCAATAGATCTTTCATGATTAATGCCTTACATCTGGAAGTAATTGCAACACCAAAAAGCTGATTGTGTCACTCAGACTAATTATAAGACTGATGCAAAAATAGATAACGAACATCATAACAGTTTGTTTTCATTAATGTGATAGTTTTCTCCCGTGGTCTTAAAACCTTACTTTAAAAACTCCACAGACTTTCAATGGTAATCACAACCTCCTTGAATTTTTATAACAGACTTAAAAATATAACCAACTAGCAAAACATACATACTAGAAGTCACCTGGAATTTCTAAGCCTTGATGAATGTACTGTTATAACTCTGAGAACTTGAAGAGTTTGGGCTGAACTTCATATCTTAAAGTCCTTCAGGGAATGTGAATTACTGCTTGGGTTAATTTGGGAGTCTTCAAGACCATAAATGTCTGGAGTGAGACTTTCAAGTCCCACTCCTCCTTCAAGATTACCAGTTGAGCCATGATCATGTTTTATTTATTCACAGAAGTGCAGCCTCTGATGTTCCTTATCATTCAGTTATGCCCTCTTCAAATTGTCCTCCTGTCACCAATGTCAACTGGATACAGTGCTGTCTTCCGAGAACATTTCCAGTGCACAGCTGCTGTCACCTACTGTCCAAAGTCAGTTTCCTCAGTCTGGCACCTAAGACTCTTCATCGCCAGAATTTCCTCCCAAACTGAGCATTCCTATAAAAACCTTCTAGACTCTAATAACAACAATCCACTTATTCCTCTAGTATGTTTCTTCTTTTATGAATACTTCTTAATCAAATATTGATTAAATACTTTTTAAGCAGTTAGGAATTGTTAAGCACTGGACTAGATACTGGAAATAACAAAGAATTACAAATCTTGTGAGAAGCTCATGTGCTAGAGGACAGAGGAACCCATGTGACAATACAAGATGAAAGGTGAAATAATGCAGGTACCATATGGCTGTGGTGCTGCTCCTTATAATTCAAGAAAGACTTCACAGAGGTTGAGCATCCCAGCTGGGATTGTGTCTGTTATTCATTCATACACACACACACACACACACACACACACACACACACACCTCCTTGGGATCTTGAACACTGCCTAATGCTAGGTACTCCAAAAATATTACGAATCAATATGAAGTAAGAAATAAGAAAGGAGTTGTTCTAGGAAGAAGGGACAGAATATCCAAAAATCCAGTTGCATAAAAGAGCAGGACAAATCACAGTGGTTTCAGAGACTGAGGCAGGAGAATCGCAAGTTCAAAGTCAGCCTCAACAACTTAGTGAGGCACTGAACAACTTAGCAAGACCCTGTCTCAAAATAAAATACAAAAAGGGCCAGGGATGAAACTCAGTAGTTAAAGCACCCCTGGATTCAATCCCTGGCACACACACAAAAAAATGACATAGTAATAACAAGACAACAGAGTGAAATGTGAATGAAATACAGAGCACTGCACCCCCCCAAAAAAAAACTGTGATCATAGGAGGTATCTCTTGGAGGTTTCAATGCCAAGGCCCCTTTTTCATATTCCACCATGTTCCTGTACAGAATACCACAGTATATTTGTCTCATTCACCCAGAGTTCTCACTTCCAGAGCCTGCTTACAATACAATTTAACCTACACATCTTCTGGTCTCTCTTTTCCCTGACTGGTATTAATTAAAAAACACAATGAAAGTTTATCTTAACAATAAGCTGCCCAATATTTTGATAAGCATATTTTGTCTGTCTTGTAAATGTAAATTTTGCTTGCATAAAAGTCATGATTCCCTTCATTTTATTTATAATATGTAACACACTCACCACACAGTATTTGTAAAAGATTATTTGACCTCCTGAAAATCAATTTTTGCATTATGTTTTGTGTAAGTAAACAAGTAAATCCATCCTCCAGTAATTCTTTCATTTCAGAGCGTATAAATCACGAGTTTTGACTAAATACCATTAACTTTGTTGATGGTCCATATTCTATTGACTTCTGGAGAGGTGTTTGCCAAGCTGAAATGAAATGGAGCTCCATGGACAGGTTCATCAAGATCGATGGCTGAAATGTCAACGTAAGTCATCTTTGGTTTGCAAACTACAAGGTAATCTTGAAGTAACTGGGGCGGGTTGTCATTCACATCTTCAATGTTCACTGCAAGCGTTCCAGTACATGATCTGCCATCTGAGAAGAGGAAGAAACCAGGTTTAGCATTGCTTCTAAATCCTTGTTTTGTGGTTTCTTAAGGGGAAAAAAAGTCATTTATAATCTATATATGACATATGAATTCTTTTAAAAAATTTTTAGTTACAGATGACAGTAGAATGTATTTTGGCAGAACACACGTACATAGAGTATAACTTATTTTACTGAAGATCCCACTTTTGTGGTTGTATATGATGTGGAGTTTCCCTGGTAGTGTATACAAACACAAGACTAGGAAAGTTATGACCAATTAATTCTATTCTTTCCTATTACCCACCCCTCTCCCTTCCCTTTGTTTCCCTGTGTCTATTCCAATGGATTTCAATCTCCTTTGTTTGGGGTTAGCATCCACAAATCAGAGAGAACATTGGGCCTTTGGATTTTGAGGATTGGCTTAATTCACTTAGTCTGGTAGTCTCCAGTTCCAATGATGTATGAGCTCTTTAAAATTAACTCTCCGATTATTACAGGCATGGTGAATAAGAACATGAATAAATAAAATATGCAGATAATTTAAAATGATTACTGCTGTTAATAATATCAAATAAAAGTTTTAACACATCTTTTAGCAGAATCACTACCAAATAATAAATATAAATGTCTGAAATGCAAATCCTGTTTCCTTGAGTGCCTGGTGCAAATGTTAATAAGCAGCGAGGCAGTTACAGAAATTTATCCTAACTTTGGTTAGGTTTTAATCCCATCGTGTATTTAAACCACTCAGGGAAATTTTTAAAATATATGATTCCCAGGCTCCACAACCAGATATTCTGATTCAATTAGTCTAAGGTAATATCTATGCCTTGACATTTAAATTTTAAAACGAAGCCAGACTTGGGATATTCTAGGATAATTTATGAAACATAATTCAAGGAAAGGATCATCTTGACCTAATAATCACCTGGACTACTTAAAAGCTCAATTTACAGTGACACAAAGAGACCTGCAGGAATCTCATGAGACTGTTTCATCTAGTTCTAGATTTAAATTTTATCTTTGTCCTTTAACATAGAGAACCACATAAGCAGTTGAGGTCCTGCCATACATCTTGAGAATACACAGATAAATAAGTGATGGGTTTCTGTTGCTAAGCAGTTTCACCTTGTTAGATGATTAAGACAGATAAGAACAGTCTTTAAGATAAGTTCTAAGAATTGCATATGCTTATCACAAAAAATAATTCTGCACAGGAATGATTGTAGTTTGTTCTCCCATTCCTTTACGAAATACTAGATTGTTTTTTGTTGTTGTTGTTGTTTTGTGTTTTTTTTTTTTTTTTTACCTTGGTCTATTG